>NC_084620.1:65004577-65009577 GCF_033978795.1 Nerophis ophidion
TCTACACATAGAAGTAATCATCAACTTAAAGTGCCCTCTTTGGGGATTGTGATAGAGATCCATCTGGATTCATTAACTTAATTCTAAACATTTCTTCACAAAAACAGAAATCTTTAACATCAATATTTATAGAACACGTCTTCAAAAAAATCTGTCAACACTGAATATTGCATTGTTGCATTTCGTTTCACACTTTATGAACTTACATTCAAATTTTGTTGAAGTATTGTTCAATAAATATATTTATAAAGGTCTTTTGAATTGTTGCTATTTTTAGAATATTTTTAAAAAATCTCACATACCCCTTGGTATACCTTCAACTGACTGTGGAGAAAGTATTTGCATCTTATCTTAAGTCTTCCCATGAATTGACTTAAACAAGTTGAAAAACTTATTGGGGTGTTACCATTTAATGGTCAATTGTGCGGAATATGTACTGAACTGTGCAATCTACTGATAAAAGTTTCAATCAATCGATCCGCCGACCCCTCTGTCTGTTTACGTGGCCGACAACTTTGTGGCTGAGTTACTGTTGTTCCCAAACTCTTCCATTTCCTTATAATGAAGCCCACAGTTTACTTTGGAATATTTATGAGCGAGGAAATTTCACGACTGGATTTGTTGCACAGGTGGCATCTTATGTCAGTTCCACGCTGGAAATCACTGACAGCGGCCCATTCTTTCATAAATGTTTGTAGAAACAATCTCCATGCCTAAATTCTTGATTTTATACACCTGTGCAGTGTATGTTGTAGCTTGTGTGCTCATGTGTGCATACAGTGGGGCAAAAAAGTATTTAGTCAGCCACCGATTATGGAAGTTCTCCCACTTAAAATGATGACAGAGTTCTGTGATTTTCATCATAGGTACACTTCAACTGTGAGAGACAGAATGTGAAAAAGATATCCAGGAATTCACATTGTAGAAATTTTTAAGAATTTATTTGTAAATTATGGTGGAAAATAAGTATTTGGTCAACCATTCAAAGCTCTCATTGATGGAAGGAGGTTTTGGCTCAAAATCTCACGATACATGGCCCCATTCATTCTTTCCTTAACACGGATCAATCGTCCTGTCCCCTTAGCAGAAAAACAGCCCAAAGCATGATGTTTCCACCCCCATGCTTCACAGTAGGTATGGTGTTCTTGGGATGCAACTCAGTATTCTTCTTCCTCCAAACACGACGAGTTGAGTTTATACCAAAATGGATACATGGATGATACAGCAGAGGATTGGGAGAATGTCATGTGGTCAGATGAAACCAAAATAGAACTTTTTGGTATAAACTCAACTTGTCGTGTTTGGAGGAAGAAGAATACTGAGTTGCATCCCAAGAACACCACACCTACTGTAAAGCATGGGGGTGGAAACATCATGCTTTGGGGCTGTTTTTCTGATAAGGGGACAGGAGGATTAACTGGCTGTCCAGTTTTACAATCAAACAAGCTGTAGAGCAGCTAATATCAGAGTTTCACGATACATGGCCCCATTCATTCTTTCCCTTAGACGGATCAATCGTCCTGTCCCCTTAGCAGAAAAACAGCCCCAAAGCATGATGTTTCCACCCCCATGCTTCACAGTAGGTGTGGTGTTCTTGGGATGCAACTCAGTATTCTTATTCCTCCAAACACGACGAGTTGAGTTTATACCAAAATGGATACATGGATGATACAGCAGAGGATTGGGAGAATGTCATGTGGTCAGATGAAACCAAAATAGAACTTTTTGGTATAAACTCAACTCGTCGTGTTTGGAGGAAGAAGAATACTGAGTTGCATCCCAAGAACACCAGACCTACTGTAAAGCATGGGGGTGGAAACATCATGCTTTGGGGCTGTTTTTCTGCTAAGGGGACATGACGATTAACTGGCTGTAGGGCTGCTAATATCAGAGCTTATACTGTGTCTATCATTTATCATTGCAATTTTTTGCTGATATCAGACCGATCACTGATATTAATATTGCATGGGCACACTTTAAGTGTGACACATCATTTCCACATCGAAAGTTGAAATGCGACATATTTAAAGTGCATACAGAGGTAGATACATGCGCAAAATGCTCACCATGACTTGGTGTTCAAATTAATAGAGGCCTTTTTTTGGGGGGACATTAACAGCATTTTAATAAAACTGTAGGTGGAGGATAGCGGAATTGCTAAATAAATTATCTCAGCGTCATGTTGTTTTGACCTACTTAGAAGGAGCAGATGGTCTTTTCTTCAAATCATAAAATTATTAACCGCAGTTGTAAACATTCTCTTTTAAAATAATTCCACAGTCTGTTAGGTTTTAACACCACATATGTTGCTCAAGTACAAAAACATCAGAAAGGTGGGTATGATGTGGTTAATTAAAACTGTGAAGGCCTTTTTGTGTGTCTCCTAAAAATAAAAAAAGATCAACCAAAGTTAAATGTCAACGAGGCGTGGAAGTTGCAGCACCTGTATCAGATCTTGTGTACCTAATCAAATGGCCCTGTGCAGTACCTCACTATGTGATTTATTATGCTTCCAATCGTTTCTTACGAATTGGCCCAGGTTTTACGGGTTTAGCTCAACGCCAGTGAAGTGAATACATGGCAACCTGAGGGCTTGTGTTGGAAAAAGTGTGCAGCAAGTTTTTGTTTTTATATGCTTTAACAGAGAAGAAAACGTGTTCATGTCGGCCATCCTTGCTGTAAAGGAATAACTCTGTAACAAAGGTCACATATGTTGTGTTGATTTGCAAAAATGTGGAGCAAGTTTCATTGACCGCAATTGTTGTCGCCACAGACTCAAGCCCTTTGGTAATTGTATATACCGTATTTCCTTGAATTGCCGCCGGGTATATAGTATGCACCCGCCTAGAATTACTGCCGGGTCAAACTCGTTTCGACAAATAATTAGCGCATGCTTAGCATTAACGCCGGCTCAAACTCGTTTTGCAAAATATTATTTTCATTAGTTCATGTCGAAAATTTCAGCTAGATCAAACTCGTTTCGCAAAATAATTAGGATATGCCTAGAATTTCCACCGGGTCAAACTCGTCACGTCAGGAGTGACACTTCAACTGTCATCATTTTCAAAATGGAGGAGGTTGATTTCAATCATTTGAAATCGCATAAAGGAAAGAAGATTAATAGCCATTCAGTATGATTTAAGGTCTAAGCCAGTGGTTCTCAACCTTTTTTTTAGTGATGTACCCCCTGTGAACATGTTTTTAATTGAAGTACCCCCTAATCAGAGGAAAGCATTATTGGTTGAAAAAAAGAGATCCATCCATCCACCCATTTTCTACCGCATATTCCCTTTCGGGGTCGCGCGGGGTGCTGGCGCCTATCTCAGCTACAATCGGGCGGAAGGTGGGGTACACCCTGGACAAGTCGCCACCTCATCGCAGTAAAATACAGCGGTTTAGCTCGGTTGTTAGAGCGGCCGTGCCAGCAATTTGAGGGTTGCAGGTTCGATTCCCGCTTCCGCCATTCTAGTCACTGCCGTTGTGTCTTTGGGCAAGACACTTTACCCACCTGCTCCCAGTGCCACCCACACTGGTTTGAATGTAACTTAGATATTGGGTTTCACTATGTAAAGCGCTTTGAGTCACTAGAGAAAAAGCGCTATATAAATATAATTCACTTTAATTCACTATGTCATCAGTTTCTGATTTGTTAAGTTGTATAACAGTGCAAAATATTGCTCATTTGTAGTGGTCTGTCTTGAACTATTTGGAAAAAAAGATATAAAAATAACTAAAAACTTGTTGAAAAATAAACAAGTGATTCAATTATAAATAAAGATTTCTACACACAGAAGTAATCATCAACTTAAAGTGCCCTCTTTGGGGATTGTAATAGAGATCCATCTGGATTCATCAATTTAATTCTAAACATTTTCTTCACAAAAAAAGAAATATTTAACATCAATATTTATGGAACATGTCCACAAAAAATCGAGCTGTCAACACTGAATATTGCATTGTTGCATTTCTTTTCACAGTTTATGAACTTACATTCATATTTTGTTGAAGTAGTATTCAGTAAATATATTTATTAAGGATATTTGAATTGTTGCTATTTTTAGAATATTTTTGAAAAAATCTTAAGTACCCCTTGGCATACCTTCAAGAACCCCCAGGGGTACACATACCCCCATTTGAGAACCACTGGTCTAAGCTATTGACAATGCTAAAAAGAAGAGTAAGCAGCTATGTTTTATTAATATACCGTAGCTGCGTGTGTCAAATATGAGTCATTAAATGACTCCCGCCTCCTGGTGGTAGAGGGCGCTAGTGATCCTTCTTGATCACTAGCATAAGAAGTGAGAACAAGCAGAGTGAGCAGCGATCGTTATAACATCGAGGATTACATATCTAAAATAAAACAGTTTTCTAAACCGGACTTTCAATCGAAGCAGGAGGTAAAAAAGGAATATCTCCATCGAGACAGAGACTTTTAAAACTGAAGAAAGATAAGGAAGACTTCTACAAACAAGTTATCGATGCTTTCGATCAGAAGGAAATGTGCATGGATTTTATTTATAAGTAAAGGTAAGACCATAATATTGTTTTTTATTAAATGTTCTTTTCATGATGGTATCCTTACATCACAATCAAATTTATAAGCGCAGGCCTAAATTTACCGCCTGCCTTTGGTAAGTGCCGGAGTGAGAAGAGGTTTTATATTAATTAGCGCCCATGGCGGCAATTCAAGGAAATACGGTATTTATTCATACTAGGCGACATGGCTAACAACTATCACAATAGAAGTGTTTTATATACTAAATGGGCCCTAGTGTGTGAATGTGAGTATGAATGTTGTCTGTATATCTGTGTTGGCCCTGTGATGAGGTGGCGACTTGTCCAGGGTGTAGCCCGCCTTCCGCCCGAATGCAGCTGAGATAGGCTCCAGCACCCCCCGCGACCCAAAAGGGACTAGCGGTAGAAAATGGATGGATGGATGGATATATGAATATGGCGAAAACTATCAACATGTAAGTGATTTATGTCTTTTGATATCGAAT
>NC_084620.1:65014577-65017077 GCF_033978795.1 Nerophis ophidion
AGGAGGTTTTGTCTCATAATCTCACGATACATGGCCCCATTCATTCTTTCCTTAACACGGATCAATCGTCCTGTCCCCTTAGCAGAAAAACAGCCCCAAAGCATGATGTTTCCACCCCCATGCTTCACAGTAGGTGTGGTGTTCTTGGGATGCAACTATGTATTATTCTTCCTCCAAACACGACGAGTTGAGTGTATACCAAAAAGTTGTACATTCTCCCAAACCTCTGCTGTATCATCCATGTATCCATTTTGGTATAAACTCAACTCGCCGTGTTTGGAGGAAGAAGAATACTGAGTTGCATCCCAAGAACACCATAACTACTGTGAAGCATGGGGGTGGAAACATCATGCTTTGGGGCTGTTTTTCTGCTAAGGGGACAGGACGATTGATCCGTGTTAAGGAAAGAATGAACGGGGCCATGTATCGTGAGATTTTGAGCCAAAACCTCCTTCCATCAGTGAGAGCTTTGAATGGTTGACCAGATACTTATTTTCCACCATAATTTACGAATGAATTCCTGTATTTTTTTTTCACATTCTGTCTCTCACAGTTGAAGTGTACCTATGATGAAAATTACAGACCTCTGTCATCATTTTAAGTGGGAGAACTTGCACAATCGGTGGCTGACTAAATACTTTTTTGCCCCACTGTGTGTATATATATTTATCTATTTGACTAATCATTTAATTGACAGTCTGAAACCGAGTTGGCCATACTCTCTTTGTACACAACTCTGGATAATACTGTATTATCTTTTTCGGACTTATCAGGTCAGCAGTGCATTTTTCACTGAGGCGTGAGGCAAAAAACTAACCCCCGACCCGCTGTATGCACCGTGGCTGCTTCTCCCTAAAAATGCATGAAAGCTGTTGGCCAACCTTTTGCTTGTCGATATCTCTCCCAGAAAGCCTTCTCTCCTCTGGCAGTCCCCAGGACCATATTTCTGCCGTCAGTTCATATCCAGAGCGGGGAGGGGAGGTGCGGGGGGGGGGGGGACAGTGGAGCCAGCTGGCTTAGGTCTGCGTCCCCAGCCAGAAAGCCATAGGGCTCTCCATCCACGGAAATATTTTTTAAGCCTGAAAAATCACGCCAGTTTCCCCGTGCCAAATCTCAAAAGCGCCATTAGGTTCAGAAACTAAACGAATGTAAATACGAAGCTGCCATTTTCGGTTTTCACCATTGAAAAACCGAACACAGGTCATGTTGGGACTTTTTCTAAAAAATGTAGTTGTCAATATCCAGTACTACCTTCTTTTTCAACTTTATAATGTATTCACTTAGTGAATCATCCCCCCCCTTCGTGAGATAAGCAGCCTTTAAAGTGTCTTGCTGTATATTGCGGGGATGCAGACTTTGAATAATGTCCTGTGTAGCTCCGTGTAGATAAGACGCCGCGCCGTAGCGATTTATCCCAGCAGTCAAATGAGATACGCTCGTTTCCTTCTCGGCAGATGAAAACTGCCAATCGCCCCGCAGTCACTGCTGACCAGAAACTTTTCCACCGCTCTTTTTGACACAATTTCATGTCTGCCATGCCTGCAATTATGAGTCAGCCTTCAAAGGAACCTTTCTCAACGTCGGTGGTAATATTTCCATTCAAGGTCAAAGGTATTGGTGGGCCAGAAGAAATAGAATCAAAGCTGAAGTTCAATATTTTTGCGGTTTATTGACAAATACCTCAGGTCTTGTATTTTTTTGTCTGCCTTATCCCTCACTGTCATTTTCAAACACTGGTGACATCTATTAATCAGACAAGAACCAAGGAACCAAGCAGACACAGGGTTAATAGAGCTCATGAGTAAACACGTGTTTTGGGCTCTACTCTAGTTACAGACCCAAACAACGTTCTAAAGCACAGCCCGCGTGCCTCCTGTATTTATTAAAGAAATCCCTATTACATCATTGTGACTAAGGGAAAAGGGGGGAGTGTCCTCGTCAAGATATAATACAAAATTGCAAATATGTTGACACTTGGTGCTATCGCCCAGTCTGGTCCCAGAACACAAAGTTTGGCCTTGGCAGTCAGCAGGCGGTATCTGAACAGAACACTCATGGAAAAGAAAGGCATGCTAGCTCTGCACGAATACAGAAAAAACCCTTCAACACAAATTGACAATACTTTATAGTAACGGCCCTTAAGCATATAGTTATGATGATAATCTATACATAATTATTCTAAGAATGCACTACTAACAGTATGGGTCTGGAAAAAAAACGAAATAGATGATACAATATTATCTGCTCACAGATGCTACCTGGTGGTTGTTTGAGCACACTGCAGCTAGTCCTGGAGAGTCCCACTCTCTAATGCTTCGGTCACATGCAGGTTTCTCACAGGACTGAGACAAAAATACAATATTTTAGGGCTGTGAGTCTTTGGGCACCACACGATTCAAAACCAATACACCTTGAATGACATTGGGTTCCAGTTGTATGATTAATTAGATTCAGAATCCTCCATTGAATTACATAAACAGCTCTGAAAAATGTATATTTT
>NC_084620.1:65019577-65064577 GCF_033978795.1 Nerophis ophidion
TGATGACTTGCATTGATTGGAATCAGACAGTGGTGCTGATAACGTCCGCATTTTCAAATGGAGGAAAAAAAAAGTCCTCCTTTCTGTCCAATACCACATGAAAGTGGTTGGATTTGGCATCTCATTTGTCCAACTTGCATACTCGTTTTTAAACACTTTGTTATGAGAGTAGCATATGTGCGTGGCCCTTTGATGTCTGGCAGCAGGTGAGTGACGTCAGTGAGTGTGCGGGTGGGCAAGCAAGTGAGAAAGCGGTCGCTGAGGGCGGGGGAGAAATACATCGGCATCAAACTCCGTAGCTTGCTAGCTTGTGCACGCTAGCTTTCTGAGACTCTTATTTTGTTAGCACAAGCAGGATGAAACTGGTCTTTTATG
Organism: Nerophis ophidion; assembly: GCF_033978795.1. Taxonomy (NCBI): domain Eukaryota; kingdom Metazoa; phylum Chordata; class Actinopteri; order Syngnathiformes; family Syngnathidae; genus Nerophis; species Nerophis ophidion. The sequence goes on from NC_084620.1 coordinate 65,019,953, forward strand.
GTGAAGACAGGAACTGTGCAGTCGGTCTTTAGAGTTTTGACAGTCGGTACGGAGTCTCTAGAAATAAAATGTGTTTCTCTGCGTCCGCCCTGTTAGTGATTTTTTTTCTTAAATATGAGCTCGCAGCAGCCAGCGTCATCCCACAAGATCCTCGGGTGCCGAGAATGTCAAACAACTGACGAAAGTGAAGTCTTGGTATGATTGATGATTGCTCATTTTTATGTCTATTTTGAGAAAAGTGCTATCTATACAAGTACAACTCATTCATTCATTCATTTTTTAATGCCTGGCTTGAGATCGACTGACACACCCTCCGAGATCGACGTAATGGGCACCCCTGACCTACACAATATAAGCTTAAATAGTAAAATTGTTCCAGAGATACGGCCATAAATCTGTTGCCATGACAGCGTTTGAAGCAAAGATAAAGTAGAAATGATGTCTATGGGATTTTGAATGAACACAACTAAATCTGAACCAAAACCTTTAAAAAGGACATGTTGTCTCATTGATTAATTGTTTTAGTTTTTGACTCTTGTTTTTTTGTTTATAGTAATTGTAGTCTGCTGTGTGTTTATTGATGATTTAAGCATCCAAAAAATGCATACTGTTCACGTCGTCAGGTCGAATCTTTTTGCAGGAGGAAAATATGTCGAAGGATTTTTCCAACGTCGTATGATCAAACCCGAGGTGGAGAAATTGCAGTACCGCCTTTTGTTGTCCAGGGTTGTTGAATGAGTCCATTTTCAGTTTGCTGTGGACATTTTTCCAGATGTTGTGGACGAGAGTGGGTATTTGGTTTGTATTACTGGCTCAAATAGTTGTGTAGCAATCCAAGAAAACACAACAATCACTGGCGACGCCGCTAATTGTCAAGCGGTGACGGATGACTGCTATTATGATGTCGCCCACGCAGGGTCCTCATGGCGTCCGTCCACTGGTGGCAACCATCATTATGAGCTTTGCAAGTAGAAAATTCAAAATCAGTCTTTTGCGACAAAAGTAGGATGCTCAAGGGATCAAATGTTTATCTCAATGAACATTTTACCAAGAGCAATGCTGATATTGCTAAAAGAGCTCGGTTCCTACGCAAAGAGGGAAAAATACAAGCAACATGGTCGTCCAACTGTAAAGTCTGCATAAAGCTAAATGAGCAGGCACAAATACTAATGGTCACAAGCTTAAATGATTTGGAAAAAATTGCATGAACTGTGGTTTGCTGGTCTATATGTTTTTTTGTGGTGTCCCCCAGGGATCTATTTTAGGCCCCATCCTGTTCGCTCTTTATCTCCTCCCTCTTGGATATATTTTTAAGAAACATGGAGTGTTTTATCACTTTTATGCAGATGACTGCCAAATTTAAATGCCGATTTCAAAAAGCCACGGCCCCCTGACACCCCTTCTTAACTGTCTGTGTGACGTCAAGGCTTGGTTAGCCCAGAATTTTTTAATAATGAATGAGGGAAAAACGGAAATTTTAGTTTTTGGTCCGGCCCTCACTGACTTGGGACCATTGCAAAAAGATGTGCGTCCCAAAGTCACCAACCTTGGCGTCACTATAGACAGCCATTTTAAACTAGACAAACAAGTCCATGGCGTTTTAAAATCGTGTTTTTATCACCTTCGTCTTTTAGTAACGGTTAAACCGTTTTTATCTTTTAACCTTTTTGAACAAGTCGTGCATGCTTTTATTTCAAGTGGCCTGGACTTTATGCTGGCATTAGCCAAAAAGCTCTCTCCCGGTTGCAGTTAGTCCAGAACGCCAGGGGCCAGGAAACGCCAGCATATAACCCCAATTCTTCAGAGTTTGCACTGGCTCCCTGTTCATTTTAGAATTGATTTTTAAAACATTGCTGTTTGTTTTTAAATCTTTACATGGACTGGCACCTGAATATATCTCGGACCTCATCCAAATTTACATTCCTGCGCGCGCTCTGAGGTCCGAGAGCCAGTTCCAGCTCGTGGTGCCCAAGACCAGACTTAAGACCAGGGGAGACAGGGCCTTCTCTGTGGTCGGCCCTAAGCTCTGGAACACTCTGCCCCTCCATGTTCAAACTGCTTCCACAGTGGAGTGTTTTAAGTCTCGTCTTAAGACCCACTTTTATTCTTTGGCTTTTAACACTATGTGAGTTGTGTGGTCCTCTGTGTGTTTTATACACTTTGATTTCTATTTTACTGTTTTAATTGTTACCCTTTGAAATAGTTTTTAATCATATTTGTTTTTATATTGTTTTTTTTTGGTTTTATATTTATTTATTTTTGGTTTTATATGTATATATATATTTATTTTATTTTATTTTATTTTGTTTTAATATTATTTTTTTTACAATTGTTTTTAACATGGCTGTGCAGCACTTTGGAAACGTTATTGTTGTTTAAATGTGCTATATAAATAAAGTGGATTGGATTGTGTTTTTAGGGTTGACATCTATTCTGCAAATCCTTACTAACTTTAAATGTCTATCAAACTTCCCCAAAAAAGGACTCAAAATTGCCCACTTGAACATCGTTTTTTGTTTTTTTGTTTACCTGTATGTCATCTTTTTTGTAAGGGGCGCTGGAAGCCGGCAGACCCGTCAGCGATCCTGTTCTGTCTCCCTGTAATGTTTGTCTGATCTTGAATGGGATTGTGCTGAAAATTGTAATTTTCCTGAAGAACTCTCCTGACGGAATAAATAAAGTACTATCTATCTATCTATCTATCTATCTATCTATCTATCTATCTATCTATCTATCTATCTATCTATCTGTAGTCTGAAAAACAAGGCAATTGAGTTAGGTCAAATAATGTTTGAAAATGATCTACATATAGTAGCAATTTCCGAAACTCATTTGGATGATTCAATTGACAATACTCGCCCGGAAAAGGGTGGAGTACCATCTCCAGGTTGGGGAGGAGACCCTGCCCCAAGTGGAGGAGTTCAAGTACCTAGGAGTCTTGTTCACGAGTGAGGGAAGAGTGGATCGTGAGATCGATAGGCGGATCGGTGCGGCGTCTTCAGTAATGCGGACGTTGTACCGATCTGTTGTGGTGAAGAAGGAGCTGAGCCGGAAGGCAAAGGTCTCAATTTACCGGTCGATCTACGTTCCCATCCTCACCTATGGTCATGAGCTTTGGGTCTTGACCGAAAGGATAAGATCACGGGTACAAGCGGCCGAAATGAGTTTCCTGGTCTCTCCCTTAGGGTGAGAAGCTCTGCCATCCGGGAGGAACTCAAAGTAAAGCCGCTGCTGCTCCACATCGAGAGGAGCCAGATGAGGTGGTTCGGGCATCTGGTCAGGATGCCACCCGAACGCCTCCCTAGGGAGGTGTTTAGGGCACGTCCAACCGGTAGGAGGCCACGGGGAAGACCAAGGACACGTTGGGAAGACTATGTCTCCCGGCTGGCCTGGGAACGCCTCGGGATCCCCCGGGAAGAGCTAGACGAAGTGGCTGGGGAGAGGGAAGTCTGGGCTTCCCTGCTTAGGCTGCTGCCCCCGCGACCCGACCTCGGATAAGCTGAAGATGATGGATGGATGGATGAATTGACAATACTGAAATATTTATACAAGATTACAATATAATTAGACTTGATAGAGGCAGATACGGGGGAGGAGTAGCCTTTTATGTACAAGACCACATTCCAATAAAGCGAAGAGGAGATCTCAATTTGACAGATGTAGAGGCAATCTGGATCCGGGTTCACTTGCCACATCTAAAGCCATTACTAATTGCTGCTGCTATAGACCACCTTCCTCTGATGCAGCATATCTTGACAAAATATGTGCAATGCTTCAGAATGTTTCTGACACAAACAGAGAAATGTATTTCTTAGGAGACTTAAATATTGACTGGCTCTCAAAAAACTGCCCTATGAAAAGAAAGCTTGATGCCACTGCCACTGTATGTAACCTAGCGCAAATGATAAATCTACCAACCAGAATAAATATGAACAATTCAGGTGTATTGTCTTCAACTTGCATTGATCATCTTTTTTACTAATTCAGTAGATAAATGCTCAAAGGTTGTTTCAGTGCCAATTGGATTTAGTGATCATAACATGATTGCAATGGCAAGAAAAGTGAAAGTCCCCAAAGTTGGACCTACAATTATATATAAGAGACTCTGCCAGGGGCGTCACTAGACCTAATACTGTACCGGGGCACACCTGGGGCACAAATAATTCATGTGGGCGTGCAAAGCGCGCAAGCAAAAACATGTTTAGCACTTATTTATCATAAAAAAATACATAAATAGTGCTTTAAACTCTGAAATCATATCAGATGATGTTGTATGGATCTTTGATGAACCACCTGAAATTAACTAATGCATTTGACCTACTTGTGCACTTTTTTACTCCAGACTTCTAAAAAAAGCAAAAAGGAAGCGCAATGAATCTTTTTGAAATATATATTGCAGTAATCATCCGCAAATTTAAAATCTACAAAAGTATAACAAAAAATAAAGCACCCCTACATCAATCAATCAATCAATCAATCAATGTTTACTTATATAGCCCTAAATCACTAGTGTCTCAAAGGGCTGCACAAACCACTACTAAAAGACCTAACCTCGATCCTGACCTCATGGTAAACTCCCGACCGGTGTCTCACCTTCCCTTTATTTCAAAAATCCTCGAAAAAATTGTTGCGGAGCAGTTAAATGAACACTTAGCGTCTAACAATCTATGTGAAACCTTTCAATCCGGTTTCAGGGCAAATCACTCGACTGAGACAGCCCTCGCAAAAATGACTAATGATCTATTGCTAACGATGGATTCTGATGCGTCATCTATGTTGCTGCTCCTCGATCTTAGCGCTGCCTTCGATACCGTCGATCATAATATTTTATTAAAACGTATCAAAACACGAATTAATATGTCGGACTTAGCCCTGTCTGTGTTTAACTCTTATCTTACTGATAGGATGCAGTGTGTCTCCCATATCAATGTGACCTTGGACTACGTTAAGGTAACGTGTGGAGTTCCCCAGGATTCGGTCCTTGGCCCTGCACTCTTCAGCATCTACATACTGCCGCTAGGTGACATCATACGCAAATATGGTGTTAGCTTTCACTGTTATGCTGATGACACCCAACTCTACATGCCCCTAAAGCTGACCAACACGCCGGATTGTAGTCAGCTGGAGGCGTGTCTTAATGAAATTAAACAATGGATGTCCGCTAACTTTTTGCAACTCAACGCCAAAAAAACGGAAATGCTGATTATCGGTCCTGCTAGACACCGAACTCTATTTAACAATACAACTCTAACATTTGACAACCAAACAATTAAACAAGGCGACACGGTAAAGAATCTGGGTATTATCTTCGACCCAACTCTCTCCTTTGAGTCACACATTAAAAGCATTACTAAAACGTCCTTCTTTCATCTCCGTAATATCGCTAAAATTCGCTCCCTTCTGTCCACTAAAGACGCTGAGATCATTATCCATGCGTTTGTTACGTCTCGTCTCGATTACTGTAACGTATTATTTTCGGGTCTCCCCATATCTAGCATTAAAAGATTACAGTTGGTACAAAATGCGGCTGCTAGACTTTTGACAAGAACAAGAAAGTTTGATCACATTACGCCTGTACTGGCTCACCTGCACTGGCTTCCTGTGCACTTAAGATGTGACTTTACATCTCTGGGTTCTTTTATATTATTTAATTTCCATTTATGGCAATGTGGCTAATCCTATTTCAGATACACAAAACTATAAAATATACACAAAACAATAAAGCCACAGTAGTAGAATAAATGAACAACTGTTGTGTGTCTGAGAAGTAAACTGTAACGTCTCGTTTTCATTTTTGCAAAGTGGTCAATCACTCTGGACAGACATGGAAATATTACCAGTGGTTCCCAACTGCTGGGTCGTGACATAAAAGTGGATTGTGTGTCATTTTCAGTGAGTCGCAGTCAGATATGTGCATGAAAAAAAAAAAGTTTAGGGAGAAAAAAATCAAATTGTGGCAACAAAACCAGATTATTTTAGCCTTTTTTCTAGTGACTATTAGTGAGTATTTTAGCAAAAGGCAAACCGACTAACACGTTGGAAGAGGACTCAGGACAGACATGGAAATATATTTTGAAAAAAATCTAAATGGGGCAACAAAACCCAATATTTTCAGCCATCTTTCTGAAAACAAATACAGAAATGTTACTATTTTTTTCTGGAAACAAAAGCAGATGCTTTAGCTGTAGCCATTTTTCTGGTGACAAAACAAGATTATTTTAGTCAAAGTCGCACCGATTAACAAGACAAGTCTACTGTGCTATTTTTCTGTGAAATAAACTTGAATGATTTAAAAATGTGGCTCACCACTTGATGATATGGAAAAATGTTTTTCTTCCTGAAGATAAAACCATTTGAGAAGCACTCAACTCACACATGCTGACTCCAAATCATCATTGATGCAGAACCAGCAGACAATAACCAACATTATGTTTCATCTTCATTGGAACGTACAGCAAATGAATATGTTTGTCTTGATACAAGGAATAACGTTAGCTAACTTAGCATCAACTTAAGACAATGATGTTGCCTAGCTAGCTAGGACTTCACTTAGATCTCTCATTCCTGCTTCTCTGCTGCGGGCGAATAACTTTCTTAAATCCATCTAGGAGTTACAGTTTGAGTCAAATCAAAATCAAAATAATGTAATTAACAAATTGTTGTTGGCTAACGTTACCTACCTCAGCATTGATTCTCATCCTCTTTCTCCCTCTCAACCGAAGTCTCGATCCACACATGAATAAATTACCATATTAATTAGCCATGTGCTCATTGTTACGTGGAGTGAATACAGTAGCAATCAATTACCATACTAAGTAGTATGTGCGCTGTTGTCTATGTTATGTAGACTTAAAACTCTGGAGCGTTTTTTTTTTTTAATTGGTGAAATTTTTACTGGGGCACTGCAGAAATATGTCTGGCGACGCCCCTGGACTCTACAAACATTTCAGTGATAATGCCTATATTGAAGACGTACATAACATACAGTGAGACAGTGTATTTGAGTCAAAGCATACTGAAGCAGCTCTGCATGAATTCATGAAGTCATTTTCTTCCGTCTGTGATAAGCATGCACCGATCAAGAAACTCACCGTCAGATCTGTCAAAGCCCCTTGGCTTGACTCTGACCTGAGACACTTGATGAAAGATAGAAATAAATGGAAAAGAGTTGCTGTAGATCCAGGTAGCTCAGAGGACTGGCTAGCATATCGCTCTTTAAGAAACAAAGTGACCAAATTAAATAAACAGAAAAAAAGGGTGTACTACCAATCTAGAATTGAAGAAGTTAAACATGATGGCAAAAAAACTTTGGAGTACTCTCAATCAAATCATGGGAAAAACACCAGCATTTATATTATCAGGGGAAGGATTTATCACCAAGCCCAAAGAAATTGCTAATTACTTCAACAATTATTTCATAAGTAAAGTTGATACTATAAGAAATGTCATGCTGCCTATTCTATCTGAGTCACTTATTAAAAATGATATCATGCAGGACAAAGAATGCACATTTGAATTCTCAGTCACCAATGTATTGGAAATTGAGAATCTATTGTCTGAATTGAAATCTGACAAACCTTGTGGTCATGATATATAGATAGTAGACTTTTAAAGTTGTCAGCTGGAATACTAGCCAGTATGCTATATTTTTAACATACGTTTTAATCAATCAATCAATCAATGTTTATTTATATAGCCCCAAATCACAAATGTCTCAAAGGACTGCACAAATCATTACGACTACAACATCCTCGGAAGAACCCACAAAAGGGCAAGGAAAACTCACACCCAGTGGGCAGGGAGAATTCATACCCAGTGGGACGCCGGTGACAATGCTGACTATGAGAAACCTTGGAGAGGACCTCAGATGTGGGCAACCTCCCCCCCCCCCTCTAGGGGACCGAAAGCAATGGATGTCCAGCGGGTCTAACATGATACTGTGAAAGTTCAATCCATAGTGGATCCAACAAAGCCGCGAGAGTTCAGTTCAAAGCGGATCCAAGACAGCAGCGAGAGTCCCGTCCACAGGAAACCATCCCAAGCGGAGGCGGATCAGCGGCGTAGAGATGTCCCCAACCGATACACAGGCGAGCGGTCCATCCTGGGTCCCGGCGAGCGGTCCATCTTGGGTCTCGACTCTGGACAGCCAGTACTTCATCCATGGTCATCGGACCGGACCCCCTCCACAAGGGAGGGGGGGACAAAAAGAAAAGAAGCGGCAGATCAACTGGTCTAAAAAGGTCTATTTAAAGGCTAGAGTATACAGATGAGTTTTAAGGTGAGACTTAAATGCTTCTACTGAGGTAGCATCTCGAACTGTTACCGGGAGGGCATTCCAGAGTACTGGAGCCCGAACGGAAAACGCTCTATAGCCCGCAGACATTTTTTGGGCTCTGGGAATCACTAATAAGCCGGAGTCCTTTGAACGCAGATTTCTTGCCGGGACTTATGGTACAATACAATCGGCAAGATAGGCTGGAGCTAGACCGTGTAGTATTTTATACGTAAGTAGTAAAGCCTTAAAGTCACATCTTAAGTGCATTTTAATCTTTTGTTCTGTGGTTGTGTGATGTTTTTTTGCCTGGACTCCAGGAAGAATAGTCTCCACTGTGGTGTAGACTAATGGGGATCCTTAATAAACTAAACTAAACTAGTCTAAACTAGTTTTGTCCTGATGCCAACATGTATTTCAATCCTTTTCAAAATAAAGGGAACCACAACAATTGTTATCATTGGCTGTATTTTAACAGATAATCTTAAGCTCCCTTAAACATGTTTGTTATTGCAATCAAATACTATTTTTGTCATTAAATAAGATATTGAACATCCTAGACCAGTGGTTCTCAAATGGGGGTACTTGAAGGTATGCCAAGGGGTACGTGATATTTTTTATTAAATATTCTAAAAATAGCAGCAATTCAAAACGCCTTTATGAATATATTTATTGAGTAATACTTCAACAAAATATGAATGTAAGTTCATAAACTGTGAAAAGAAATGCAACAATGCAATATTCAGTGTTGACAGCTCGATTTTTGGTGGACATGTTCCATAAATATTGATTTTAAAGATTTATTTTTTTGTGAAGAAATGTTTAGAATTAAGTTGATGAATCCAGATGGATCTCTATTACAATCCCCAAAGAGGGCACTTTAAGTTGATGATTACTTCTATGTGCTGATCCGCTTGAGATGGTTTCCTGTGGACGGGACTCTCGCTGCTGTCTTGGATCCGCTTGAACTGAACTCTCGCGGCTGTGTTGGAGCCACTATGGATTGAACTTTCACAGTATCATGTTAGACCCGCTCGACATCCATTGCTTTCGGTCCCCTAAAGGGGGGGGGGTTGCCCACATCTGAGGTCCTCTCCAAGGTTTCTCATAGTCAGCATTGTCACTGGCGTTCCACTGGATGTGAATTTTCCTTGCCATTTTGTGGGTTCTTCCGAGGATGTTGTAGTCGTAATGATTTGTGCAGTCCTTTGAGACATTTGTGATTTGGGGCTATATAAATAAACATTGATTGATAGAAATATTTATTTATAATTGAATCACTCGTTTATTTTTCAACATTTTTTTTGTTATTTTTATATCTTTTTTTCCAAATAGTTCTAAAAAGACCACTACAAATGAGCAATATTTTTCACTGTTATACAATTTTTAATAAATCAGAAACTGCTGACATAGTGCTGTATTTTACTTCTTTATCTGTTTTTTTTTTAACCAAAAATGCTTTGCTCTGATTAGGGGGTACTTGAATTAAAAAAAAAAAATTCACAGGGGAGCACATCACTGAAAAGAGGTTGAGAACCACTGTCCTAGACAACTTGTCTTTTAGTAGTATTTAAGCAGACAAAGGTGCATACGTTGGTAGTAACATATTGCATAATTTCCATTATATTGTCAAAATATGAGCAAAAAAACAGTAGAAAATGGATTATTAATGAACTTCTTCATTTACCAATAAAATAGTCACACTCAGGAGTGTAACTTGCCACAAGACCCTAAATTGCATAAATCAGCAGACAGCGTGTATATTTATTTACAAAACTAAAGCTACGGTGCAGCAGGGAAGTGCACTGGAAGCATCGACAAAGCTGTGCTGGAACCAAGTCAAGCAGAAACACAAGCACACTAAACGGACTACCTAGTACAATGATCCAGTCCTGAAAGAGGGAACCAGGTGAAATTAAATGCAGCTAAGTCACAATGAAGAACAGGTTTGCTGACAGTACAAAGGACAAGAAGTAAAGATGCTATAAAACACATGGACCAAACAGGAAATACTAACAAAACAAGAGCACCAGGACAGGAAAGTACAAACTCCGTTTCCATATGAGTTGGGGAATTGTGTTAGATGTAAATATAAACAGAATACAATGATTTCCAAATCATTTTCAACCCATATTCAGTTGAATGCACTACAAAGACGAGATATTTGATGTTCAAACTCATTAACTTAATTTTTTTTTTGCAAATAATTAACTTAGAATTTCATGGCTGCAACACGTGCCAAAGTAGTTGGGAAAGGGCATGTTCACCACTGTGTTACATCACATTTCCTTTTAGCAACACTCAATAAACGTTTGAGAACTGAGGAAACTGTTGAAGCTTTGAAAGTGGAATTCTTTCCCATTCTTGTTTTATGTAGAGCTTCAGTCGTTCAACAGCTGTCGTATTTTATGCTTCATAATACGCCACACTTTTTCAATGGGAGACATGTCTGGACTGCAGGCGGGCCAGGAAAGTACCTGCACTCTTTTACTACGAAGCCACGCTGTTGTAACACGTGGCTTTGCATTGTTTTGCTGAAATAAGCAGGGGCGTCCATGATAACGTTGCTTAGATGACGACATATGTTGTTCCAAAACCTGTATGGACCATGAATTGATTAACGTGGACCCCGACTTAAACAAGTTGAAAAACTGTTACGGGTGTTACCATTTAGTGGTCAATTGTACGGAATATTGTAGCTGAGATAGGCGCCAGCGCCCCCCGCGACCCCAAAAGGGAATAAGCTTCCGCCCGATTGTAGCTGAGATAGGCGCCAGCGCCCCCCACAACCCTGAAAGGGTATAAGCGGTAGAAAATGGATGGGTGGATGGATGTACGGAATATGTACTGAACTGTGCAATCTACTAATAAAAGTATCAATCAATCAATCAATCAGACCATTCAGCAATAATGGTGCCTTCACAGATGTGTAAGTTACCCATGCCTTGGGCACTAATACACCCCCATACCATCACAGATGCTGGCTTTTAAACTTTGCGCCTATAACAATCCGGATGGCTATTTTCCTCTTTGTTCTGGAGGACACCACGTCCACAGTTTCCAAATATAATTTGAAATGTGGACTCGTCCGACCACAGAACACTTTTCCACTTTGCATCAGTCCATCTTAGATGAGCTTGGGCCCAGCGAAGCCGGCGGCGTTCCTGGGTGTTGTTGATAAATGACTTTCGCTTTGCATAGTCGGGTTTTAACTTGCACCTACAGATGTAGCGACCAACTGTAGTTACTGACAGTGGTTTTACGAAGTGTTCCTGAGCCCATGTGGTGATATCCTTTACACACGGTCGGTTTTTGATGCAGTTTCATCTGAGGGATCAAAGGTCCGTAATATCATCGCTTACGTGCAGGGATTTCTCCAGATTCTCTGAACCTTTTGGTGATTTTACGGACCGTAGATGGTAAAATCCCTAAATTCCTTGCAATAGCTCGTTGAGAAATGTTGTTCTAAAACCGTTCGACAATTTGCTTACAAAGTGGTGACTCTCGCTCCATCCTTGTTTGTGAATTACTTAGCATTTCATGGAAGCTGCTTTTATACCCAATCATGGCACCCACCTGTTCCCGATTAGCCTGTGGAATGTTCCAAATAAGTGTTTTATGAGCATTCCTCAACTTTATCAGTATTTATTGCCACCTTCCCCAAATTCTTTGTCAAGTGTTGCTGGCATCAAATTCTAAAGTTAATGATTATTTGCACAAAAAAAAAATGTTTATCAGTTTGAACATCAAATATGTTGTCTTTGTAGCATATTCAACTGAATATGGGTTGAAAAGGATTCGCAAATCATTGTATTCTGTTTATATTTACATCGAACACAATTTCCCAGCTCATATGGAAACGGGGTTTGTACTTAATTAGTCCGATTATAGCGTACAACCCTGGTGGGTTACAATTCTTGATACAGTTTCAAATGCCTGGGTGGATTACAGGAGTTTACCTGCCGCCAAGGCAGATTCTACTTGTTTAGATCTACGGCTTGGCAGTCAGTGGTTCTCACTGGCTTTGAAGTGCAAGGGAATGATATGCGAAAGGACAAGCGGGGACCAAAGAGACACGTCCAGATTGGCGCGGGCTGCGCATGATTGACAGCGCCTTGTTCTGATCAGCCAGGGGGAGTAATGGGACGGGACATGCGAGCGAAGGCCCACTTGGGTTTAAGGTTTAACTTTAAGGTTTTACTACTTACGTATAAAATACTACACGGTCTAGCTCCATCCTATCTTGCCGATTGTATTGTACCGTATGTCCCGGCAAGAAATCTGCGTTCAAAGGACTCCGGCTTATTAGTGATTACCAAAGCCCAAAAAAAGTCTGCGGGCTATAGAGCGTTTTCCGTTCGGGCTCCAGTACTCTGGAATGCCCTCCCGGTAACAGTTCGAGATGCCACCTCAGTAGAAGCATTTAAGTCTCACCTTAAAACTAATTTGTATACTCTAGCCTTTAAATAGACTCCCTTTTTAGACCAGTTGATCTGCCGTTTCTTTTCTTTTTCTTCTATGTCCCACTCTCCCTTGTGGAGGGGGTCCGGTCCGATCCGGTGGCCATGTACTGCTCTACTGTGTATCGGCTGGGGACATCTCTGCGCTGCAGGTCCGCCTCCGCTTGGTATGGTTTCCTGCTGGCTCCGCTGTGAACGGGACTCTTGCTGGTGTGTTGGATCCGCTTTGGACTGGACTCTCGCGACTGTGTTGGATCCATTATGGATTGAACTTTCACAGTATCATGTTAGACCCGCTCGACATCCATTGCTTTCCTCCTCTCCAAGGTTCTCATAGTCATCATTGTCACCGATGTCCCACCGGGTGTGAGTTTTCCTTGCCCTTATGTGGGCCTACCGAGGATGTCGTGGTGGTTTGTGCAGCCCTTTGAGACACTCGTGATTTAGGGCTATATAAGTAAACATTGATTGATTGATTGATTGATTGTGCGCACATAGCTAAGAGAACGTCCCCACGGAAAACAGAAAGTGGAGCGTGTGGGAATCCCATGTGTGCTTTTTGGAGGAAAAAAAAAAAAGATACAATAAATCCATGCTATTTATTATTATTATTTTTTGTTTTCTTCCCAGGCACACGTTTGCCATGATTTACAGGCTTTAAAATTGTGAAGGAGTCGTTTCAACTTTAAGACGTGAAGGAGCAGGTGCTTTACACCGCCTCTAATTGCAAGCCGCTGCTCATTCATTTGCGAGATGAGAGCTCCGCCATTATGTGGGAAGGAGGCTGCGCGCCAGAGAGAGCCAGTAGTTTGAGCAGGATTAGAATATACGGCGCAATATAGCTTCAAAAGCACCCAAGATGGCTATAGCCTGGCACTTGTGCTTTTATTTCTTTATCGCACTCGTAAATATAGTTTCATTTAAGATGACTGAAATTCTCAAATCCTGTTAGTTGGGCTTATTATGTCCAGTGGGAGTACAGAACCAACACAACCACATAAAAAATGGTCTTTCTTTTCGGCCATGTTATAGTTTTTTTAACTGTTTGACAGGGCATCACAATAGAGGACGCACTGAGATTTGTATCAAACAACAAAATATGACACAAGGGAAGAAAAAGCTCTGATTTAAAGTTTGCATACACGTTTTGGTTTTGTCCCAAAGTTCCGTCATACTATGTGGTCTTTAGGTATCTTTTTCCTCCAAACACGACGTGTGTCACTCGTGACGTGACGAGTTTGACCCGGCGGAAATTCTAGGCGTATGCTAATTATTTTGCGAAACAAATTTGACCGATATGTAGGTATGTTTGTATATATATATATATATATATATATATATATATACACACACACACAGTGGGGCAAAAAAGTATTTAGTCAGCCACCGATTGTGCAAGTTCTCCCACTTAAAATGATGACAGAGGTCTGTAATTTTCGTCATAGGTACACTTCAACTGTGAGAGACAGAATGTGAAAAATAAAAAAACAGGAATTCACATTGTTGGAATTTTAAAGAATTTATTTGTAAATTATGGTGGAAAATAAGTATTTGGTCAACCATTCAAAGCTCTCACTGATGGAAGGAGGTTTTCGGCTCAAAATCTCACGATACATGGCCCCATTCATTCTTTCCTTAACACGGATCCATCGTCCTGTCCCCTTAGCAGAAAAACAGCCCCAAAGCATGATGTTTCCACCCCCATGCTTCACAGTAGGAATGGTGTTCTTGGGATGCAACTCAGTAAATAAATAAATAATAAATGGGTTGTACTTGTATAGCGCTTTTCTACCTTTAAGGTACTCAAAGCGCTTTGACACTACTTCCACATTTACCCATTCACACACACATTCACACACTGATGGAGGGAGCTGCCATGCAAGGCGCCAACCAGCACCCATCAGGAGCAAGGGTGAAGTGTCTTGCTCAGGACACAACGGACATGACGAGGTTGGTTCTAGGTGGGATTTGAACCATTGACCCTCGGGTTGCGCACGGCCACTCTCCCACTGCGCCACGCCGTCCCTTGCCGTCCAGTATTCTTCTTCCTCCAAACACGACGAGCTAGGTTTATACCAAAAAGTTCTATGTTGGTTTCATCTGACCACATGACGTACTCCCATGTATCCATTTTGGTATCAACTCAACTCGTCGTGTTTGGAGGAAGAAGAATACTGAGTTGCATCCCAAGAACACCATACCTACTGTGAAGCATGGGGGTGGAAACATCATGCTTTGGGGCTGTTTTTTCTGCTACGGGGACAGGACGATTGATCCGTGTTAAGGAAAGAATGAATGGGGCCATGTATCGTGAGATTTTGAGCCAAAACCTCCTTCCTGAATGGTTGTCCAAATAATTATTTTCCAACATAATTTACAAGTAAATTATTGAAAGGGAAACATAATCAGCAGACCTATGTAAGCGTCAATATATACCTTGATGTTGCAGAAAAAAGACCATATATTTTTTTAACCGATTTCCGAACTCTAAATGGGTGAATTTTGGCGAATTAAATGCCCTTATGTTTATCGCTCTGTGGCGATGACGTCAGAACGTGATGTCTCCGAGGTAATACAGCCGCCATTTTCATGTTCAACACATTGCAAACATTGGGTCTCAGCTCTGTTATTTTCCGTTTTTTCGACTATTTTTTGGAACTTTGGAGACATCATGCCTCGTCGGTGTGTTGTCGGAGGGTGTAACAACACTAACAGGGAGGGATTCAAGTTGCACCACTGGCCCGAAGATGCGAAATTGTCTGCCGCCAGACCCCCATTGAATGTACCAAAGTGTCTCCACATTTTACCGGCGATGACAGACATGGCACAGAGATGTATGGATAACCTACAGATGCATTTGCAACGATAAAGTCAACGAAATCACAAAGGTGAGTTTTGTTGATGTTGACTGCCAGCTAATCGATGCTAACATGCTACGCTAATCGATGCTAACATGCTATTTACCAGCGGTGCTAAAGCAGACATGGCACAGAGATGTATGGATAAACTGCAGATGCATTTGCAACTATATTACGTTTCCTTCCACCCACATTTAATGCGAAACAAACACTTACCAATCGACGGATTTAAGTTGCTCCAGTGTCACGAGATGCGAAAGTCCTGATCGTTTGCTCCGCACATTTTACCGGCAATGCTAACGCAGCTATTCGGCCATGTTATGGCTATGAATAGCGTCAATAGCTATTCGCTCAATAGCTTCAGTTTCTTCTTCAATACTTTCATACTCCAACCATCCGTTTCAATACATGCGTAATCTGTTGAATCGCTTAAACCGCTGGAATCGTGCTGTGGTATTCGCCATTGTTTGTTTACATTAGCAGCACTGTATGACGTCACAGGGGAAATGGATAGTCGCATCGCAAATAGCGAAAATCAAGCACTTTAAAGCTTTTTTTTTAGGGATATTCCGGGACCGGTAAAATTTTGAAAAAAACTTCAAAAAATACAACAAGCCACTGGGAACTGATTTTTATTGTTTTTAACCCTTTTGAAATTGTTATAATGTTCCCCTTTAAAATTCCTAAAATGTGATTTTTTTTCCCATTCTGTCTCTCACAGTTGAAGTGTACCTATGATGAAAATTACAGAGCTCTGTCATCATTTTAAGTGGGAGAACTTGCACAATCGGTGGCTGACTGAATACTTTTTTGCCCCACTGATTATATATACTGTGTAAAAATATATGATCTATCATGATCAGACATAAGAAAACAAATAGGCCACCCCAAGAGTGATCTGGAGCCCTCGTAGATTTTGTTCTTACCTACAAACAAATCCGAGCTAAGAAAACATTGGTGAATACAAAAATCTCAAACAATTTGTAAGTGGGCTTACGAACAAAATTTCTTCTTTTGAACGGTTGCTGAATGGGGCCCAGTGTATCTACAAATTAATTCAACTCTAAGTCCGAACCCATCTAGGATTGAACATAAATACAATAAAGCATTAATAAAAACTATTCTACTTGTCAACGACTTCAGTCGTCATTTCCATTTCTCAATTTTACACTTAGCAAACTCATGTCGCGGGCGAGATGTTAGTCAAACCTGCAAACTGAAGGGTACTGCAGCACCTGCAGTGAGCGAACTCGTCCAAAAGGTGGCGCTATACCACAAACAATTACACAGCTTTTCGTTGTCTTTGGTTGTTTTTTCCCTAAACCATTTGCATAAAGGACGTCTGCGAAGACAAATCCTTAA
Source organism: Nerophis ophidion (assembly GCF_033978795.1). Classification (NCBI taxonomy): domain Eukaryota; kingdom Metazoa; phylum Chordata; class Actinopteri; order Syngnathiformes; family Syngnathidae; genus Nerophis; species Nerophis ophidion. The sequence continues at coordinate 65,036,905 of NC_084620.1, forward strand.
ATTAGCCGCACCATTTTATAAGCCGCAGGCTACGAAGCGTAGGAAAAAAAGTAGCAGCTTATATGGGACAGAGACTGTGACCATATTTTTTAGTTATCACTATGATCAGATGATTCGTGGAACCGTCGTGGAACTGTGGACCAGCTCTATACTATTGTCAGGGTTCTTGAGGGTGCATGGGAGTTTGCCCAACCAGTCTACATGTGCTTTGTGGACTTGGAGAAGGCATTCGACCGTGTCCCTTGGGAAGTCCTGTGGGGAGAGCTCAGAGAGTATGGGGTATCGGACTGTCTTATTGTGGCGGTCCGCTCCCTGTACGATCAGTGTCAGAGCTTGGTCCGCATTGCCGGCAGTAAGTCGGACACGTTTCCAGTGAGGGTTGGACTCCGCCAAGGCTGTCCTTTGTCACCGATTCTGTTCATAACTTTTATGGACAGAATTTCTAGGCGCAGTCAAGCCGTTGAGGGGTTCCGGTTTGGTGGCTGCAGAACTAGGTCTCTGTTGTTTGCAGATTATGTGGTTCTGATGGCTTCATCTGACCGGGATCTTCAGCTCTCACTGGATCGGTTCGCAGCCGAGTGTGAAGCGACCGGGATCAGAATCAGCACCTCCAAGTCCGAGTCCATGGTTCTTGCCCGGAAAAGGGTGGAGTGCCATCTCCGGGTTGGGTAGGAGACCCTGCCCCAAGTGGAGGAGTTCAAGTACCTCGGAGTCTTGTTCACGAGTGAGGAGAGAGTGGATCGTGATCACCAGTGCGGCGTCTTCAGAAATGCGGGCGCTGTATCGATCCGTTGTGGTGAAAGAGGACCTGAGCCGGAAGGCAAAGCTCCAAATTTCCCATCCTCACCTATGGTCATGAGTTTTGGGTTTTGACCGAAAGGATAAGATCACGGGTACAAGTGGTCGAAATGAGTTTTCTCCGCCGGGTGGGCTCTTAGAGATACGGTGAGAAGCTCTGCCATCCTAGAGGAACTCAAAGTAAAGCCACTGGTCCTCCACATCGAGAGGAGCAAGATGAGGTGGTTCGGGCATCTGGTCAGGATGCCACCCGAACGCCTCCCTAGGGAGGTGTTTCGGGCACGTCTGATTGGTAGGAGGCCATTGGGAAGACCCAGGACACGTTGGGAAGACTATGTTTCCCGGCTGGCCTGGAAACGCCTCGGAATTCCCCGGGAAGAGCTAGACGAAGTGGCTGGGGAGTGGAGAGTCTGGGCTTCCCTGCTTAGGCTGCTGCCCCCGCGACCCGACCTCAAATAAGCGGAAGAAGATGGATGGACTGTGATCTGAAAATTGTTTTGGAATCAATCAGCTCTGCCTCTTCCTACTCCTTCGCGACAGTGAATTACATTTGTTCCCCTCAGGAAACAATGCCCTAAAAAGCCCTAGAAAAAAAAGCCGTCAGATTTAATTATTTCATTGGTCCGCATTGCCGGCAGTAAGTCGGACACGTTTCCAGTGAGGGTTGGACTCCGCCAAGGCTGTCCTTTGTCACCGATTCTGTTCATAACTTTTATGGACAGAATTTCTAGGCGCAGTCAAGGCGTTGAGGGGTTCCGGTTTGGTGACCGCAGGATTAGGTCTCTGCTTTTTGCAGATGATGTGGTCCTGATGGCTTCATCTGACCGGGATCTTCAGCTCTCACTGGATCGGTTCGCAGCCGAGTGTGAAGCGACCGGAATGAGAATCTGCACCTCCAAGTCCGAGTCCATGGTTCTCGCCCAGAAAAGGGTGGAGTGCCATCTCCGGGTTGGGGAGGAGATCTTGCCCCGAGTGGAGGACTTCAAGTACCAGGGAAGAGTGGATCGTGATCACCAGTGCGGCGTCTTCAGAAATGCGGGCGCTGTATCGATCCGTTGTGGTGAAGAAGGACCTGAGCCGGAAGGCAAAGCTCCAAATTTCCCATCCTCACCTATGGTCATGAGCTTAGGGTTTTGACCGAAAGGATAAGATCACGGGTACAAGCGGCCGAAATGAGTTTCCTCCGCCGTGTGGCGGGGCTCTCCTTTAGAGATAGGGTGAGAAGCTCTGCCATCCGGGAGGAACTCAAAGTAAAGCCGCTGCTCCTCGACATCGAGAGGAGCCAGATGAGGTGGTTCGGGCAACTGGTCAGGATGCCACCCGAACGCCTCCCTAGGGAGGTGTTTCGGGCACGTCTGATTGTTAGGAGGCCATTGGGAAGACCCAGGACACGTTGGGAAGACTGTGTCTCCCTGCTGGCCTGGAAACGCCTCAGAATTCCCCTGGAAGATCTGGACGAAGCGGCTGGGGAGAGGAGAGTCTGGGCTTTCCTGCTTAGGCTGCTGCCCCCGCGACCCGACCTCTGATAAGCGAAAGAAGATGAAAATTGTGTTGGAATCAATCAGCTCTGCCTCTTCCTACTCCTTCGCGACAGTGAATTACATTTGTTCCCCTCAGGAAACAATGCCCTAAAAAGCCCCAGAAAAAAAAAAGCCGAACAGATTTCATTATTTCATTGTGTCAATAGAAACGCAGAACAAACGCAGCCATGAATAAACTATACTTTCTTTGGGGCCGTGTCATAGTTGTATAGCGCTCGACAAAGCATCACAATAGATTAGACAGAGTGATTTGTACACAACATGTCACCAGTCAATAAGACAAAAGCAGCTGCTACACCGTGATACTCCGTATCAGTCTCGCTTGTTTCCTCCTCGTTTTTTTTTGGCTTTTTCTCGCCGTCTTCTTGCCGGATCAACTTCTGATACGCACATTTGCAAAGAGAGAGCCAAAGTGAGATGCTGATCTCGCCACCCACACCGCTGCAGGAAAAAGAAGAAAAAAAAAACCCCAAGCACATTGTCACAAATCAGCTTGACGGCACTTAAGTCTGGCTTCTTCTCACATGGCTCGCTGACACACAAAAGCGATGAGTGGGAAGCGGAGACCAAAACTGTTGTGGAGACCAGAGTCTTGCTTTGCTGCAAGCGACACGCCGTTTTCTGCGCCCGGCTCGATAACACAACCTCGTCTCTGAATTTGGTATCAAGTGATTTTGTACTTCAGGCGTCTGCACAATGCAAAGTAATTGGGTCAATCAGCACATAAATGAATGCTATGATTATGTTGTTTTCAAGGGGATAATGGCAGCCTTCTCTCCTTCCAGGTATTTTTTTTTTTGCTTTGAATGGACTATTGTAATTTGCAAAGGTTTTCCTGGAAGTGTGCTGAGGTGAAGCTCTCATGTTTGCGGCGGACGCGTCCTTGTGATAGTGGAACTAGAAATAAAAACGGGCTTATTCTTTGGTGTAAACTTCCTAATGAGTTTTGCGTTGCCCAATTGAATTGCAGTTTGAATATACAAGGATTTCTCACTTTTTCACCGTCATTTAAAGGCCTACTGAAATGAGATTTTCTTATTTAAACGGGGATAGCAGGTCCATTCTATGTGTCATACTTGATTATTTTGCGATATTGCCATATTTTTGCTGAAAGGATTTAGTAGAGAACATCGACGATAAAGTTCGCAACTTTTGGTGCTGATAAAAAAGCCTTGCCTGTACCGGAAGTCGCAGACGATGATGTCACAAGGGTGAGGGCTCCTCACATCCTCACATTGTTTATAATGGGAGCTCTCACGCCAAATTTCTTCTCCCTAAACCCCCCCCCCCTCCCCCCTCCCCCCCAAATTTACTTCCTGGGTCATGATTAATACAGATGTTTTGTTAGATTAGATTAGATTAGATAGTACTTTATTTATTCCGTCAGGAGAGTTCCTTCAGGAAAATTAAAATTTTCAGCACAATCCCATTCAAGTTTAGACAAACATTACAGGGAGACAGAACATGATCGCTGACGGGTCTGCTGGCTTCCAGCGCCCCTTACAAAAAAGATGGGATACAGGTAAACAAGGGGGGGAATAGAAGATTAAAACAAAAACAAACAAAAAATAATAATAATAAAAAAATAAATACAAATAAAAAACGCTATATTATAAAAATACAGACGTTTTGTCAACGCTGTATTATAAAAAAAAAATAAAATAAAAAAATTACGAACACAGGCTACGGGATGACATAAGAGGAAACGTGACCCCGGAAGTAAATGTGTGTTGTGTTTGTAAATTGTTTTTTAATTTTTTTTATAATACAGCGTTAAGAAAACGTCTGTATTTTTATAATATAGCGTTAACAAAACGTCTGTATTAATCATGACCCCGGAAGTAAATGGGGGGGGAAGAAATTTGGCGTGACAGAGCCTCAACAGCAAGAGTTATTCGGACGGAGAAAACGACAATTTCCCCATTAATTTGAGCGAGGATGAAAGATTCGCGGATGATGATGATATTGATAGCGAAGGACGAGAAAAAAAAAAGACGATTGCATTGGGACGGATTCAGATGTTTTTAGACACATTTACGAGGATAATTCTGGGAAATCCCTTATCTTTCTATTGTGTTGCTAGTGTTTTAGTGAGATTAAATAGTACCTGATAGTCGGAGGGGTGTGTCCACGGGTGACTTGAGGCCAGTCTCTGAGGGAAGTCAGCTGCATGGATGGCGCAAACTCAGCTGATCTCCGGTAAGAGGCGACTTTTTACCACAAATTTCTCACCGAAACCTGCCGGTTGACAAGTTGTCGGGAACCATGTTCGCTTGACCGCTCTGATCCATAGCAAAGCTTCACCTCCGGGAATTTTAAACAAGGAATCACCGTGTGTTTGTGTGGCTAAAGGCTAAAGCAGGGGTAGGGAACCTATGGCTCTAGAGCCAGATGTGGTTCTTTTGATGACTGCATCTGGCTCTCGGATAAATCTGAGCAAACATTGCTTAACATGATAAATAATGAATAATTCCACTTGTAATCACAGTGTTAAAAATAATGTTCAAAATATAAAACATTTTCATGCATTTTTAATCCATCCATCCGTTTTCTACCGCACCTGTTCAAGAAGTTGCGTTATCGGTAAGAAGTTATTTATTTTTCATTGGTTAGTGTGGGGCTTGCCCTCCTGGGGGTTCTTCAGACCCCCAAGCACCGACATGAGAGACTGTTTCTAGGTTACAATATTGGTTTATTTTTCAATAAGTCTCTCAGTTGCTTTCCAGCAATTGTCTTTTTCTCTTTCGTTCTCGCTCGCGCTCTGGCTCCAGCTCCAACCCCGTCTATCCTCCTGGCTGCTGCTTATAACAGAGCGACATGTGATTAGATAAAAAGGCCCAGGTGGGCCTTCTACGCACCTGTCACTGACTTCCAGGCCGGTCCTGGCACACCCCGCTTTGTTGCAGGCCACGTCCCCTCCACAGTCAGCTTCAGAGTAACAATGTTATTACAAAGAATAATAGACCTATTATACTCCAGAAATGTTGGTCTTACTTAAAAATGCACGCGTTTAGTTGTGTTCAGTGTAAAAAAAAATATATATTTGGCTCTTACGGAAATACATTTTGGCTCTCTCAGCCAAAAAGGTTCCCGACCCCTGGGCTATAGCTTCCCAACTCCATCTTTGTACTTTGACTTCTCCATTATTATTGAACAAATTGCATAAAATTCAGCAACACAGATGTCCAGAATACTGTTTAATCGCGCGATGAAAAGAGACGACTTCTAGCCGCAAGTGGTGCTGCGCTAATATGTCCCCTACAGTCCGTGACGTCACGCGCACGCGTCATCATTCTGTGACGTTTTCAACAAGAAACTCAGCGGGAAATTTAAAATTCCAATTTAGTAAACTAAACCGGCCATATTGGCATGTGTTGCAATGTTAATATTTCATCATTGATATATAAACTATCAGACTGTGTGGTCGGTAGTAGTGGGTTTCAGTAGGTCTTTAAAGTGATACTGTGAGTTCTAGGCTATGGAGCCCATAAGCCACACAGGTGTGTATGTATGTATGTATGTATATATATATATATATATATATGTATATGTAGGTGTGGGAAAAATCACAAGACTACTTCGTCTCTACAGAACTGTTTCATGAGGGGTTCCCTCAATCAAAAAAATAAATAAAAATCTCCTGATGATTGAGGGAACCCCTCATGAAACAGTTCTGTAGAGACGAAGTAGTCTTGTGATTTTTCCCACACCTACATATTGCGCTCTACCACGGTATCGAGCACTATTCTCTGGATAATCCAATCAAGACATATGTGTATATATATATATATATATATATATATATCTCCAAATTTGTTGTGAAGTAAAGCTAATTACACAAAGATGTTGTAAATGTTTGTCATGCACCTTACCAGACCTCGAGAACTTGTTGAATTTGTTTCTGACTTTGAGCAACTCAAACATGACATTGAAACGGCGTGGCGCAGTTGGGAGAGTGGCTGTGCTAGCAACCGGAGGGTTCCTGGTTCAATCCCCACCTTCTACCAACCTCCTCACGTCTGTTGTGTCCTTGGGCAAGACACTTCACCCTTGCTCCTGATGGTTCGTGGTTAGGGCCTTGCACGGCAGCTCCCGCCATCAGTGTGTGAATGTGTATGTGAATGGGTAAATGTGGAAGTAGTGTCAAAGCGCTTTGAGTACCTTGAAGGTAGAAAAGCGCTATACAAGTATAACCCATTTACATTTAAACATGCTTTTTGATGACGTTTAACCAAGTCTTTGTTTTGTTTTGTTTGGTTCTGACGGTAATTTCACGATTGACATTTGGTCACTTCCCGACTAATATTCTACAACAGTGGTTCTCAAACTTTTTTCAGTGATGTACCCCCTGTGAACATTTTTTTAATTTAAGTACCCCCTAATCATAGCAAAGTATTTTTAGTTGAAAAAAAGAGATAAAGAAGTAAAATACAGCACTATGTCATCAGTTTCTGATTCATCAAATTGTATAACAGTGCAAAATATTGCTCATTTGTAGTGGTCTGTCTTGAACTATTTGGAAAAAAAGATATAAAAATAACTAAAAATGTGTTGAAAAATAAACAAGTGATTCAATTATAAATAAAGATTTCTACACATAGAAGTAATCATCAACTTCAAGTGCCCTCTTTAGGGATTGTAATAGAGATCCATCTGGATTAATCAACTTCATTCTAAACATTTCTTCACAAAAAATACATCTTTAACATCAATATTTATGGAACATGTCCACAAAAAAATCTAGCTGTCAACACTGAATATTGCGTTGTTGTATTTCTTTTCACAGTTTATGAACTTACATTGATATTTGTTGTTAACGTATTATTCAATAAATATATTTATAAAGGATTTTTGAACCTTTAATTACCCCCAGGGTTACAAGTACCCCCATTTGAGAAACACTGTTCTACAACACAAATACAACTTTGAAACAAGATTCTTTTTAACAATGTTTATTCAATATCAGGTTTGGGCGTTGATTTGACCATCGACATTTGGTCATTACCAGCCAACATTGTGGATCCAAACGTTGTTTACAAATATATCTATTTGCGACGTTGTTTAGAATTCAGTTTTAAAAATCGTGCATGTATTATCAACGTATCAATGCCTTGTGTCTGGTGTAGGGTTGTCCCGATATGATATTTGGATCGGATCGGCCGCCGATATTTGCCCAAAAATGCGTATCGGCGAGGCATGGGAAAATGCCGATTCAACACACCGATTTAAATAATATATTACACTCTTCTGCTGCTCCCTATATTCCATTCCGCATTTTCCAGAACACCTTCAAAACATACACAGGTCTGCGTTCTAACCGTTCAGACGGCCGTGTGAAATAAATGTTACGGTAAAAATGTCAGCTGTGTGGGATTATTTTATCCTACAAAACGAAAAAGATGAAGAGGTGGAGTGCAAAACATGCTACAATAAAGTCAAGCGTGGTGGTAAAGTTGTTAGACATTTTAATGACTCTTGCGAGTGACAGGCTTTTTAGCACTCATCATTGATGAACACAGGAGCGGGCTGACACCTGAGCATCTTGAAGTGCTCGTCTTTGTTAGAAAGAATCTCCCCATTATACTTGGACTTCAATTGTTTCCCCCCTCTGACTGGGGAAAACTATTGAAGGGAGTGTGTGTGTGTGTATATATATATATGTATATATATATATATGTATATATATATATGTATATATATATATGTATATATATATATATATATATATATAATTTTTTTTTTTTTTTAAGATTACACTTGTTCAAGAACAAGTATTGATGCTGAGTTATAGACATTTTATCCCACTCAGGTTGTTTGTGTGTTTTGCTTATTTTAATAATGTTTACAGCATTATTTACAATTTATACTGTTCACTTTTTTACTGTTTAATGATGCAATTTCTGTTTGTCATGTATAATTTTTGATATTTTGTGTTTATCCTTGAATACCAACTATTTTGTATTATTCAAGCTCACCTAATTCAGCTGGCGAGTTGTTATCAAGAGTACTAAAATCCTTTTCAGCATGAAACTGACAACTAAGTAGACTAAATAACTTTAAACTTTAATACATGCTCGGATAGGCCGGTATCGAATCGGAAGTGCAAAAACAATATTGGTATTGGATCGGGACATTCCTAGTCTGCTGGGTTAATTATTTCCAAATGGTGCCTGTAACACGGCAGTAAAACGGCATATCAAACAAAACAGAAGTTATCGTCAAGGACCCACTAGCTGCAGAAGTTAGCTCTCCAATCAGCTAAACAGACTCAACAAGTCTGTGGTGACGTTTTGATGAATTTACGAAAGTGAAACAGTACAAAATGAAAGCGATTTTAATTGAGTACTAACACAGACACGATGACACATATTCTCTAATGCTAACAACTCTAGCTTGATTACATTACAATTGCACGTATATAAATACGTTTAAACACTCCTACATACATCACACATGGGACGGTTTAGTAAGCAGGAATTGTTTTAGTTGTGTTGGGAAACTTACAAATGTTGCTTGGAGTGATGAACAAAGAATCCTGTCGAGCAGAAACGCTGTGGACGGTTATACTTCTGGTGCAAAACAAAAGCTGCAGTGAGGAAACTCATCCAAAAGATGGTGCCATAGAACAAACAATAACAAATCTTTACAGAGTTTATGTTGGTGTTACCGTATTTCCATGAATTGCCGCCGGGTATATAGTACGTGCCTGCCTAGAATTACTGCCGGGTCAAACTTGTTTCGCAAAATAATTAGCGCATGCTTAGCATTAACGCCGGGTCAAACTCGTTTGGGAAAATATTATTTTTATTAGCACACGTCTAGAATTTCCGCCGGGCCAAACTTGTTCAGCAAAATAATTAGCATATGCCTAGAATTTCCGCCGGGTCAAACTCGTCACGTCAACAGTGACACTTCACCTGTCATCATTTTCAAAATGGAGGAGGCTGATTTCAATCATTTGAAATCGCTTAAAGGGAAGAAGATTAAGAGCTATTCAGTAGGATTTAAGGTCCGAGCTATTGAATATGCTAAAAAGAACAGTAAGCAGCTATGTTTTATTAATATACCGTAGCTGCGTGTGTCAAATATGAGTCATTAAATGACTCCCGCCTCCTGGTGGTAGAGGGCGCTAGTGATCCTTCTTGCGTCAACTCGGCTGCAGAAGAAGTGACAACAAGCAGCAAGAGTGAGCAGCCATTGTTTAATTTTTTTCCTCTCGCTTGCACTTTTAACATGGAGGATTACATATCTAAAATACAAACGTTTTCTAAACTGGACTTTCAATCGAAGCAGGAGGTAATAAAGACAGAGATACTTTAAAAACTGAAGAAGGATAAGGAAGACTTCTATAAACATGTTACCGATGCCTTTGATCAAAAGGAGCTGCGCATGGATTTTTATTTATAAGTAAAGGTAAGACATAATGTTTTTTGTTTTTTTTTATTAAATGTGCTTGTCCTGATGGCATCCTTACATCACACTCAAATTTATAAGCGCAGGCCTGAATGTACCGCATGCCTTTGGTAAGTGCCGGAGTGAGAAGAGGTTTAAAATAATTAGCACATGCCTGCCTTTACCGCATACCTTTGGTAAGCGCCAGAATGAGAAGAGGTTTTATATTAATTAGACAAACCCAAAATCCAGTTGAGATCGATTATCCAATGAACTGGATGACTGAGAAGATCCATGGACATGTACATTGACCCCGGATCTCCACTGAATGATAAACGGCCGCGGACCGGCAGACTCTTTGTTTGTTTTTTTCCAAGTCAATGTGTCAATTTCCACTGCCCACGGAACGTCCCCAACATACTGTTACTTTGCCGCATTCCAGCACTAAATATGTGCAGAGCTTCTATTTTTGTAGCGGACACCGCAACAAATCCATCAATCAATTTGGCTAAAATCTGCCAGTGTAGGACGAGAAGTTAAGCACAAAAAAACAAAATAAAGTCTGGTTTACTCTCAAAACCAAATACTCTGTCTTCAAGGCGGATTGTATCTTACATTTTGAAAGATGCTTTTTATTTCTATTCTGTCGTTCCAAAAAATAAAGATTGCAGAGTAACCTTGAGGAGGAGGTTTATGACGCACTAAATTCCTAATAAGCACTCGCGGAGATATTTTTAGATTCAAAATGTTTCCGATTCATTTTCACAAACAAAAAATATTCACCGTGGTTGACTTTCTATATAATCAAAAGAACTTATTTAGTGCGTCATAAACCTCAAACTCAAGGCTACTCTGCAATCTTTATTTTAATTTTTTTTCGAACACTTTTTGGAACGACAGAGTAGCCGTAACAAAGTAAACAAACTATTTCACTCCTCACTCCTTCTGCATGACAGACATACATGTCTTCTTAATTATAGGAGTAGAAGGCAGCTGAACACAATCAATCATAATCCATCTAAAACATCCAATAAATAATCAACATCTTCATTGGCATTATTGAATTACTAACCCCGTTTCCATATGAGTTGAGAAATTGTGTTAGATGTAAATATAAACAGAATACAATGATTTGCAAATCCTTTTCAACCCATATTCAGTTGAATGCACTACAAAGACAAGATATTTGATGTTCAAACTCATAAACTTAATTTGTTCTTGCAAATAATAATTAACTTAGATTTTCATGGCTCCAACACGTGCCAAAGTAGTTGGGAAAGGGCATGTTCACCCCTTTAGTACATCACATTTTCTTTTAACAACACTCAATAAACGTTTGGGAACCGAGGAAACTATTTGTTGAAGATTTGAAATTGGAATTATTTACGATTCTTGCTTGATGCACAGCTTAAGTTGTTCAACAGTCCGGGGTCTTGTCGTATTTTACGCTTCATAATGCGCCACAGATTTTCGATGGGAGACATGTCTGGACTGCAGGCGGGCCAGGGAAGTACCCGCACTCTTTTACTACAAAGCCATGCTGTTCTAATACGTGGTTTGGCATTGTTTTGCTGAAATAAGTAGGGGCGTCCATGATAACGTTGCTTGGATGAAAACATATGTTGCTCCAAAACCTGTATGGACCATTCAGAATTAATGGTTCCTTCACAGATGTGTAAGTTACCCATGCCTTGGGCACTAATACACCCCCATACCATCACAGATGCTGGCTTTTGAATTTTGCGCCTATAACAATCAGGATGCTTATTTTCCTCTTTGTTCCGTAGGACACCACGTCCACAGTTTCCAAATATAATTTGAAATGTGGACTCGTCAGACCACAGAACACTTTTCCACTTTTCATCAGTCCGTCTTAGATGAGCTCGGGCCCAGCGAAGCCGGCGGCGTTCCTGGGTGTTGTTGATAAATGGCTTTAGCTTTGCATAGTAGAGTTTTAACTGGCACTTACAGATGTACAGCCAACTGTAGTTACTGACAGTGTTTTTTTTTAAGTGTTCCTGAGCCCATGTGGTGATATTCTTTACACACTGATGTCGGTTTTTGATGCAGTACTGCCTGAGGTATCAAAGGTCTGTTATATCATCGCTTACGTGCAGTGATTTCTCCAGATTCTCTGAACCTTTTGATGATTTTATGGACTGTAAATGGTAAAATCCCTAAATTCCTTGGAATAGCTCGTTGAGAAATGTTGTTAAAGTTAATGATTATTTCCAACAAAATTTTTTTTATCAGTTTGAACATCAAATATGTTGTCTTTGTAGCATATTCAATTGAATATGGGTTGAAAAGGATTTGCAAATCATTGTATTCTGTTTATATTTACATCTAACACAATTTCCCAACTCATATGGAAACGGGGTTTGTAGATTGTCAAAACAATTAATAAATAAATAACAGAAATAGGCTCCAACAGTGCTAATGGGTGGTGACGGACATGAAGTCAACTTCTCTATGGTTTTCAGAATTAATTTCACCTTGTTGACACAAATGCGTGACATGTTGATTCTGGCGGACCAACATTAAAGAATAATGCACAGGCATATCCAGGGCATCTAAATGGGGATCTCTTTTTTACTACTTCCCTTATCACGCGTTTCGGGAGATCTCGTAAAAGTCGCATTCATTGACTTTATAGTTGGAAATGGATGATACAGCAGAGGATGGGGAGAATGTCATGTGGTCAGATGAAACCAAAATAGAACTTTTTGGTATAAACCCAACTTGTCGTGTTTGGAGGAAGAAGAATACTGAGTTGCATCCCAAGAACACCACACCTACTGTGAAGCATGGGGGTGGAAACATCATGCTTTGGGGCTGTTTTTCCGCTAAGGGGACATGACGATCGATCCGTGTTAAGGAAAGAATGAATGGGGCCATGTATCGTGAGATTTTGAGCCAAAACCTCCTTCCATCAGTGAGAGCTTTGAATGGTTGACCAAATACTCATGTGAATTCTTGGATTTTTTTTTTTCACATTCTGTCTCTCACAGTTGAAGTGTACCTATGATGAAAATTACAGACCTCTGTCATCATTTTAAGTGGGAGAACTTGCACAATCGGTGGCTGACTAAATACTTTTTTGCCCCACTGTAGGTCTGGTGATAATTTTCCCCTTTAAGAACCACTGCTTTAGAAGTTATTGCTGCTAATTCAGAGTCTGCTTGTGTATTTGGTTTAAAGCCATCATTACAACATTCGAGATAACGGTCTAGCTCCAACCTATCTTGCCGATTGTATTGTACCGTATGTCCCGGCAAGAAATCTGCGTTCAAAAGACTCCGGCTTATTAGTGATTCCTAGAGCCCAAAAAAAGTCTGCGGGCTATAGAGCGTTTTCCGTTCGGGCTCCAGTACTCTGGAATGCCCTCCCGGTAACAGTTCGAGATGCTACCTCAGTAGAAGCATTTAAGTCTCACCTTAAAACTCATTTGTATACTCTAGCCTTTAAATAGACCTCCTTTTTAGACCAGTTGATCTGCCGCTTCTTTTCTTTCTCCTATGTCCCCCCCTCCCTTGTGGAGGGGGTCCGGTCCGATGACCATGGACGAAGTACTGGCTGTCCAGAGTCGAGACCCAGGATGGACCGCTCGTCGGGACCCAGGATGGACCGCTCGCCTGTATCGGTTGGGGACGTCTCTACGCTGCTGATCCGCTTGAGATGGTTTCCTGTGGACGGGACTCTCGCTGCTGTCTTGGATCCGCTTGAACTGAACTCTCGCGGCTGTGTTGGAGCCACTATGGATTGAACTTTCACAGCATCATGTTAGACCCGCTCGACATCCATTGCTTTCGGTCCCCTAGAGGGGGGGGGGGGCTGCCCACATCTGAGGTCCTCTCCAAGGTTTCTCATAGTCAGCATTGTCACTGGCGTCCCACTGGATGTGAATTCTCCCTGCCCACTGGGTGTGAGTTTTCCTTGCCCTTTTGTGGGTTCTTCCGAGGATGTTGTAGTCGTAATGATTTGTGCAGTCCTTTGAGACATTTGTGATTTGGGGCTATATAAATAAACATTGATTGATAAGAGAATCTCTTGGAGGCTTTGACCCCCGCCCACACCTTAAAGCACCAAGTTTTTTTTTTCCCCCCTCCGAAGAATTTTGGCCAAGGTTACCCCGACCCATCATTTCTCAAAGGCCCCAGCAATTTCCCAAGCACAATCGCTGGAGCGGCGGAATTGTTGTGAGCGATGTGATGTCTTTAAATCAGCTTTGGCGGAACACTTCTGACGCCGGGAGCATTTGGGGAGGCCAGTGGGCAACAAATGACAGATGACAAGTCGTGTGTGTGTGTGTGTGTGTTTATGTGTGTGTGTGTGTCACAAGCGTCTCATTGCAATTATAATTGTCAGGATTGCATGGCATGCGTGCGCTCGGCCAAGTTTATGGAGGAGTAAATCCCATTCTTCAAACTGGCTCCTTCAAACAAGCCCAACTTGGACTACTTGTGTGCTAACGGGATCATGTGTGACTTTGTGAGCACGTGTGTGTGTGTGTGTGTGTCTCTCGTCTCTGTAATGGCACCCATCTTTTGTCTCCGGCTGACAAGCGTGGCCGGCGTCCCACTGCCCCCTCAATGTAGTTTCATGCCTGGTTGGAACTTATCACCATGCATCTGGACGCAGTGACGGGAGGAAGGGGCAAAAAAATAAAAATAAACGCATATTTCAGTGGCTCTCAGAAAACAAAGGACTATTTTCCATGTATTTATCAAAAGGATTCTAGATACAAAAAAAAAAGTATCTTACCATGCAAAAGCAACGTTTTATTGTCAAAGGGGAACATTATCACAATTTCATCCATCCATCCATCCATCATCTTCCGCTTATCCGAGGTCGGGTCGCGGGGGCAGCAGCCTAAGCAGGGAAGCCCAGACTTCCCTATCTCCAGCTACTTCGTCTAGCTCTTCCCGGGGGATACCGAGGCGTTCCCAGGCCAGCCGGGAGACATAGTCTTCCCAACGTGTCCTGGGTCTTCCCCGTGGCCTCCTACCAGCTGGACGTGCCATAAACACATCCCTTATCACAATTTCAGATTGGCTAAAACCAATAAAAATCAGTTCCCAGTGTTTTATTTTATTTTTCAACGTTTTTTTTCAAAATCTCCCGGAATATCCCTAAAAACTGCGATTCCAATACAAACAATGGCGAATAGCACAGCAAGATATAGCGACGTTAGCTCAGATTCAGACTCGGATTTCAGCGGTTTAAGCGATTCAACAGATTACGCATATTGAAACAGATGGTTGGCGTATGGAGGCAGATAGCGAAAACGAAATTGAAGAAGAAACTGAAGCTATTGAGCGGATAGCTATTGACGCTATTCAAATGTACATACAGCTAGCGTAAGTCGCATGTTAGCATCGATTAGCGTAGCATGTTAGCATCGATTAGCTGGCAGTCATGCCGTGACCAAATATGTCTGATTAGCACATAAGTCAACAACATCAACAAAACTCACCTTTGTGATTTCGTTGACTTAATCGTCTGCAGGTTATCCATATATCTCTGTGCCATGTCTGCCTTAGCATCACCAATCAAATGTGAAGACACTTTGGTACATTCAATGGGGGTCTGGCGGCAGATTTCTTTCTTGAAGAAGAAACTGAAGCTATTGAGCGAATAGCTATTGACGCTATTCGGCCATCTTTGCATTAGCATCGCCGGTAAAATGTGCAGACCAAGCGATCGGGACTTTCGTATTGACACTGGATCAACTTAAATCCGTTGATTGGTAAGTGTTTGTTTCGCATTAAATGTGGGTGGAAGGAAACTCTGGATGTAAATATAGTCTCAAATGTACATACAGGTTGCCTAAATAGCATGTTAGCATCGATTAGCTGGTAGTCATGCCGCGACCAAATATGTCTGATTACCACATAAGTCAATAAAATCAACAAAACTCACCTTTGTGATTTCGTTGACTTAATCGTTGGAAATGCATCTGCAGGTTATCCATACATCTCTGTGCCATGTCTGCCTTAGCATCGCCGGTAAAATGTGCAGACACTCTGGCAAATTCAATGGGGGTCTAGCGCCAGATTTCTTTCTTGAAGAAGAAACTGAAGCTATTGAGCAAATAGCTATTGACGCTATTCGACGTTAGCATCGCCGGTAAAATGTGCAGATCAACCGATCGGGACTTTCGTATTGACACTGGATCAACTTAAATCTGTCGATTGGTAAGTGTTTGTTTCGCATTAAATGTGGGTGGGTGGAAACGCTGGATGTAAATATAGTCTCAAATGTACATACAGGTAGCCTAAATAGCATGTTAGCATCGATTAGCTGGCAGTCATGCCGCGACCAAATATGTCTGATTAGCACATAAGTCAATAAAATCAACACAACTCACCTTTGTGATTTCGTTGACTTTATCGTTGGGAATGCATCTGCAGGTTATCCATACATCTCTGTGGCATGTCTGTCTTAGCATCGCCGGTAAAATGTGCAGACACTCTGGCAAATTCAATGGGGGTCTGGCGGCAGATTTCTTTCTTGAAGAAGAAACTGAAGCTATTGAGCGAATAGCTATTGATGCTATTCGGCCATCTTTGCATTAGCATCGCCGGTAAAATGTGCAGACCAACCGATCGGGACTTTCGTATTGACGCTGGATCAACTTAAATCTGTCGATTGGTAAGTGTTTGTTTTGCATTAAATGTGGGTGGAAGGAAACGCTGGATGTAAATATAGTCTCAAATGTACATACAGGTTGCCTAAATAGCATGTTAGCATCAATTAGCTGGCAGTCATGCCGCGACCAAATATTTCTGATTAGCTAATAAGTCAATAAAATCAACAAAACTCACCTTTGTGATTTTGTTGACTTTATCGTTGGGAATGCATCTGCAGGTTATCCATACATCTCTGTGCCATGTCTGCCTTAGCATCGCCGATCAAATGTGCAGACACTCTGGCAAATTCAATGGGGGTCTGGCGGCAGATTTCTTTCTTGAAGAAGAAACTGAAGCTATTGAGCGAATAGCTATTGATGCTATTCGGCCATCTTTGCATTAGCATCGCCGGTAAAATGTGCAGACCAACCGATCGGGACTTTCGTATTGACACTGGATCAACTTAAATCCGTCGATTGGTAAGTGTTTGTTTTGCATTAAATGTGGGTGGAAGGAAACGCTGGATGTAAATATAGTCTCAAATGTACATACAGGTTGCCTAAATAGCATGTTAGCATCGATTAGTTGGCAGTCATGCCGCGACCAAATATGTCTGATTAGCACATACGTCAATAAAATCAACAAAACTCACCTTTGTGATTTCGTTGACTTTATCGTTGGGAATGCATCTGCAGGTTATCCATACATCTCTGTGCCATGTCTGTCTTAGCATCGCCGGTGAAATGTGCAGACACTCTGGCAAATTCAATGGGGGTCTGGCGGCAGATCTCTTTCTTGAAGAAGAAACTGAAGCTATTGAGCGAATAGCTATTGACGCTATTCGGCGTTAGCATCGCCGGTAAAATGTGCAGACCAACCGATCAGGACTTTCGCATTGACACTGGATCAATAAGTCAATAACAACAACAACACTCACCTTTGTGATTTCGTTGACTTTATCGTTGGGAATGCATTTGCTTTGAGTGTCGCAGGATATAATAAATAAATGATAAATGGGTTGTACTTGTATAGCGCTTTTCTACCTTCAAGGTACTCAAAGCGCTTTGACACTACTTCCACATTTACCCATTCACACACACATTCACACACACTGATGGAGGGAGCTGCCATGCAAGGCGCCAACTAGCACCCATCAGGAGCAAGGGTGAAGTGTCTTGCTCAGGACACAACGGACGTGTCGAGGTTGGTACTAGGTGGGATTTGAACCAGGGCCCCTCGGGTTGCGCACGGCCACTCTCCCCACTGCGCCACGCCGTCCCTATATCTACACATCTCTGTGCCATCTCTGTTGTAGCATCGTCGGTAAAAACCAAACGAGGGACTTTCGCATCTTTTGACACCGGAGCAACTTAAATCCGTCGATTGGTAAGTGTTTGTTTAGCATTAAATGTGGATGGAGGCAAAAATAGCTACAAATGAGGCATAATGCACACAGCTACCCTAAATAGCATGTTATCATCGATTAGCATGCGGTGCTAATCGATGCATATTCTACGTAAATCAACTTGAATCCGTCCCTGATCGTGTTGTCACACCCTCCGACAACACACCGATGAGTCATGATGTCTCCAAAGTACCGGCAAACAGTCGAAAAATCGGAAAATAACAGAGCTGATTTGACTCTGTGGTAGGGAAATGGCGTTGATGACCGATGTGACGTCACGTTCTGACATCGTCGCTTAGAGAGGGATAAATAGAAAGGCATTTAATTCGCCAAAATTCACCCATTTAGAGTTCGGAAATCGTTTAAAAAAATAGATGGTCTTTTTTCTGCAACATCAAGGTATATATTGACGCTTACATAGGTCTGGTGATAATGTTCCCCTTTAACTCTTTCACATGTCTGTTAATCAATTGTGGCTTAGTTTTTATTCCACATACCCTTACTCACCCAGCCGCGGCTGGGAAAGGAACTCATGCCCTCTGCTATGCAAGGCAGCAGCGTGCACCATTGCAAGAATCCATCATCACTGGAGTGAAAAGGGCCCCCAATTGTCGCTTTTCATGTTCTGGGTTTTGATGATCTTTCCTGAGGGACATGAAACCGCCTCTGACGCGTACCAAGTTGTAC
The DNA here is from genome assembly GCF_033978795.1 of Nerophis ophidion. NCBI lineage: Eukaryota > Metazoa > Chordata > Actinopteri > Syngnathiformes > Syngnathidae > Nerophis > Nerophis ophidion. Next base: position 65,055,360 of record NC_084620.1, read on the forward strand.
CAGCCGGCCCCAAGTATGAGGCCACGGATAAAAATAAACAGGGTGGGCTTCACTACATGGCTTAAAGCAGGGATTCTTGACCTTTTGGATCTTTGGGCCCAACTTTTTTGACTACAGAGGGGCCCTGAGGCCCAATCAAATATTAAACTGAATGAGTAATCTTACTCTTGATTTTAGTCACATTCAATATTTATATCAAACCTACTTACAGTTTAATACAAGAATGAACAAACTTCTTGACTTGCGGGCCGCTTTGGGCCCCAACATTTTTTTTTTAAAAGCCGAAAGCGGACTGCATGCAAAGGAAATTTCATATATTTATATATATATGTATACATATACAGGACTGTCTCAGAAAATTCGAATATTGTGATAAAGTCCTTTATTTTCCGTAATGCGACTAAAAACATGAAAATGTCATACATTCCGGATTCATTACACATCAACTGAAATATGGCAAGCCTTTTATTATTTTAATATCGCTGCTTATGGCATACAGCTTAAGAAAACTCAAAAATCCTATCTCAAAACGTTAGAATATTTCCTCGGACAAAGTTAAAAAAAAAAAAAAAAGATTTATAACAGCAACACAAAATCAAACATTTGAACATGTCAATTAATGCACTCAGTACTTGGTTGGGAATCATTTTGCACGGATTACTGCATCAATACGGCGTGGCATGGAGGCAATCAGCCTGTGGCATTGCTGAGGTGTTATGGATGCCCAGGATGCTTCAATAGCGGCCTTTAGCTCATTTGCATTATTGGGTCTGGTGTCTTTCAGCTTCTTCTTCCCAATAACCCACAAATTCTCTATGAGGTTCAGGTCAGGGTAATTGGCAGGCAAATGGAGGACAGTATATATATATATATATTTATATATATATATATATATATATATATATATATATATATATATATATATTAGTACAGGCCAAAAGTTTACACACACCTTCTCATTCATTGCGTTTATTTTATTTTCAGGACTATTTACATTGTAGAGTGTCACTGAAGGCATCACAACTATGAATGAACACATGTGGAGTTATGTACTTAACAAAGGTGAAATAACTGAAAACATGTTTTATATTCTAGTTTCTTCAAAATGTCTACCCTTTGCTCTGGTTACTGTTTTGCACACTCTTGGCATTCTCTCGATGAGCTTCAAGCACACATCAATCAATCAATGTTTACTTATATAGCCCTAAATCACTAGTGTCTCAAAGGGCTGCACAAACCACCACGACATCCTCGGTAGGCCCACATAAGGGCAAGGAAAACTCACACCCAGTGGGACATCGGTGACAATGATGACTATGAGAACCTTGGAGAGGAGGAAAGCAATGGATGTCGAGCGGGTCTAACATGATACTGTGAAAGTTCAATCCATAATGGATCCAAAGCGGATCCAACACAGCAGCGAGAGTTCCGTTCACAGCGGAGCCAGCAGGAAACCATCCCAAGCGGAGGCGGATCAGCAGCGCAGAGATGTCCCCAGCCGATACACAGGCAAGAAGTACATGGCCACCGGATCGGACCGGACCCCCTCCACAAGGGAGAGTGGGACATAGGAGAAAAAGAAAAGAAACGGCAGATCAACTGGTCTAAAAAGGGAGTATATTTAAAGGCTAGAGTATACAAATGAGTTTTAAGGTGAGACTTAAATGCTTCTACTGAGGTGGCATCTCGAACTGTTACCGGGAGGGCATTCCAGAGTACTGGAGCCCGAACGGAAAACGCTCTGTAGCCCGCAGACTTTTTTTGGGCTTTGGGAATAACTAATAAGCCGGAGTCCTTTGAAGGCAGATTTCTTGCCGGGACATATGGTACAATACAATCGGCAAGATAGGATGGAGCTAGACCGTGTAGTATTTTATACGTAAGTAGTAAAACCTTAAAGTCACATCTTAAGTGCACAGGAAGCCAGTGCAGGTGAGCCAGTACAGGTATATATGTATGTATATATGTATATAATGTATATACAGTACAGGCGTAATGTGATCAAACTTTCTTGTTCTTGTCAAAAGTCTAGCAGCCGCATTTTGTACCAACTGTAATCTTTTAATGCTAGACATGGGGAGACCCGAAAATAATACGTTACAGTAATCGAGGCGAGACGTAACAAACGCATGGATAATGATCTCAGCGTCTTTAGTGAAGTAAATACCATTTTAGGTGACTACCTCTTGAAGCTCATCGAGAGAATGTCAAGATTGTGCAAAGCTGTAATCAGAGCAAAGGGTGGCCACAATTCACAAGTATAAAAAAATAACATTCACAATTAAAAAGAAAAAAAAAATAGTTCTGCAAGTAAAAACAAATATTTGAATGGAAAAAAATATACAAACTTTTTTTAAATCAATCAATCAATCAATGTTTACTTATATAGCCCTAAATCACTAGTGTCTCAAAGGGCCGCACAAACCACAACGACATCCTCGGTAGAGCCCACATAAGGGCAAGGAAAAACTCACACTCAATGGTACGTCGGTATAGTAACAAACAATTAATAAAAACAAAAAAAAACCTTAACATTTAAAATATATATTTTTAAGAAATAACATTTTTTTATAATCTAAAAATATTCTCAAGTACAAAAAAATGTTTCAATTGAGAAATCATCCACAAGTATAACAATTTTCTTCAAGTTAAAACTTTTGGCAGTAATATTCCAACTTGCATGCCCATTACGTCAATCGCGAGCTACCAGTCGACCGCGGGGGGTGTGTCAGTCGATCTCCAGCCAGGCATTTAAAAAAAATAGACCAAAAAATTTGTGATCATCAATCTTCACCAAGACGTCACTTAAATGACATTCACGGTACCGGAGGGTCTTGTGAGATGACGCTGGCTGCTGCAAGATCATTATTAGTAAAATATGACCGAGAGGAAGGCGAGAAACACTTTTTATTTCAACAGACTCTCACGCCGTACCTTCCGTCAAAACTCTAAAGGCCGACTGCACATTTCCTATCTTCACAATAAAAGCCCTGCTTCATGCTGCCTGCGCTAACTAAATAAGAGTCTCGGAAAACTGGCGTGCACAAGCGATCCCTCAGAAAGCTGGCGTGCACATCACTTGTGCACGCCAGCTTTCCGAGACTCTTATTTTGTTAGCGCAGGCAGCATGAAGCAGGGCTTTTATTGTGAAGATAGGAAATGTGCAGTCGGCCTTTAGAGTTTTGACGGAAGGGACGGCGCGAAAGTCTGTTGAAATAAAAAGTGTTTCTCGCCTTCCTCTCTGTCATTTTTTCATAATAATGAACTGGCAGCAGCCAGCGTCATCTCACAAGACCCTCGGGTGCCGTGAATGTCAATCAAGCAAGCTACGGAATTTGCCGCCAATGTTTTTCTTGTAAAGTGAATGGAAGCTGGATGAATGAGATGCCAAAAACCAACCACTTTCATGTGGTATTGTACAGAAAGGACAACTTTTTTTCCTCCTCCATTTGAAAATGTGGGCGTTATCATCATTACTGTCTTATTCCAATCAATGCAAGTCATCAGAATCAGGTAATACACCAACTTATATTCTTGTCTTCGTGAAAGAAAGACATCTATATGTGTTACACATGCTTGTATTATCATTCAACACATTTAACTTGTTTACAAAAATGTCTCTTTCATAAATAAATAAATATAAATGATATATATAAATGAGGTAGATCCCCTCGAGTTGGTCAATTGAAAAGTAGCTCGCCTGCAGAAAAAGTGTGGGCACCCCTGATCCACACACACTTGCACTCAGGTGCTGCTGCTGAGCCAATTGTTTTTTTGCACATGGTGCCGTCCGCCAAAAACAACAAAGAAGCCGGGTGGGGAGTAGAATAGCAGACAGAAGACAGAGGAAACTTACAGGTTAACATCCACGTTCTTTTCCCTCGTCTGTATGTATGCGTATGATTTTTGTAAATGCAGGAAATAGTTTTTTATTTGCAAATCTTTTTTAATTGAAAAAAAATGTTTTATACTTGCAAATCGTTTTGCGCAAATAGTTTTTAGTTGCAAAAAATTGTTCATTTTATGAGTGACTTGTTTCTTTAAGTGAAGAAAATTGTTTTTTTTAATACTTGTGAATCGTTTTTTTATTGAAGAAAATTGTATGTATACTTTGTTTTTTTTATATAATCTTTTTTTTTTACTTGGGAAATACTTTTTAATTGAAGACAATTTTTTTCATAATTTTTGTTGACTTGTAGATTTTTTTTTTAATCGCAAATCTCATTTTTAATTAAACAAAATTGTTTTTGTACTATGGAATTGATTTTTTAAAATTTGCACAAAATTGTTTTCATACTTTTAAATCGTTTTTGAATGGCAGAAAAGTGTTAATTTTAACTGCAAATTGTTTCTTTAATTGAAGAACATTGGATTTTTCTTTACTTGAATTGAAGAAAATGTGTTTTTGTACTTGCTAATCGTTTTTTTAATTTGCACAATTGATTTTATACTTGCAAGTCGTTTTTTAATTGCAGAAAACTGTTCATTTTACATGCACGTTTATTTTTTTACTTTTCATCATTTTTGTATTGCATATTTTAGAAATTTTTTTAATGGATAGTTGGGTTTGACTAAAAAACATTTGTTTGTGTAGTTTTGGCAGTAACTCCACTCCATACACGCAGATTGTTTTTACGTGTATGTTTGATCACGTACGGCCATCAAAAATACCTTCAAAGCAGCCATAACGCAGTACAAAAGTTCAACATGTGCCTGAGATATTCAGAAAAGTGCTCTGATTTGTGTTGAAGGCGTCTTCCCTATTTTCCTGGCCGTCATAAAAACATTCAACATGCTATTGCAAAACAAAACAAAAAAAAGCTCCGCACTTGAAGTCAATCGCTTCACGGATGGAAAGGCAAACAAAGAAGGAGAAATCGAATCAGCTTTTCCAAACACGAGGGTTGTAAACGAGGCGTCTCCTATCACCCACTGATTGCTCATTTCCATCCCCGGCGACTTTATGAGGCAAGATGGGAACATGTAAAATTCATGAACGTATAGCACCAACATGCAGGCTGTAAAAACAAAGCAGCGCTGTCTTGATCTGCTAATTAAACCGACAGTGTCGCAGCCATAATGAATTTGCTCTTCAACCTAATAAGCAGCACGTCTGCACCTTAAGGTGGATTTAAACCTGCCATCGTTAGCACAGTCACATGATTATTGGCCTTGCATACTCTCTAGCTGCATTTTTCGCCCAATTTACTGCTGTTTCCATGCTAACAGTTAGCATGCTAGCATTTTAGCTATTTACTCATGTCTAAATGTACACTCGGCATGATGTAAATAACACTACAGCTGTCTTGGCCCTTTTGGTCTTTGATGTCATCTTGCTAGCTGCTACCATGCTAACAGTTAGCATGCTAGCATTTTAGCTATTTACTCATGTCTAAATGTACACTCGGCATGATGTAAATAACACTACAGCTGTCTTGCCCCTTTTGGTCTTTGATGTCATCTTGCTAGCTGCTACCATGCTAACAGTTAGCATGCTAGCATTTTAGCTATTTACTCATGTCTAAATGTACACTCGGCATGATGTAAGTAACACTACAGCTGTCTTGGCCCTTTTGGTCTTTGATGTCATCTTGCTAGCTGCTACCATGCTAACAGTTAGCATGCTAGCATTTTAGCTATTTACTCATGTCTAAATGTACACTCGGCATGATGTAGGTAACACTACAGCTGTCTTGGCCCTTTTGGTCTTTGATGTCATCTTGCTAGCTGCTACCATGCTAACAGTTAGCATGCTAGCATTTTAGCTATTTACTCATGTCTAAATGTACACTTGGCATGATCTAAGTAACACTACAGCTGTCTTGGCCCTTTTGGTCTTTGATGTCATCTTGCTAGCTGCTACCATGCTAACAGTTAGCATGCTAGCATTTTAGCTATTTACTCATGTCTAAATGTACACTTGGCATGATCTAAGTAACACTACAGCTGTCTTGGCCCTTTTGGTCTTTGATGTCATCTTGCTAGCTTCTACCATGCTAACAGTTAGCATTCTAGCATTTTAGCTATTTACTCATGTCTAAATGTACACTTGGCATGATCTAAGTAACACTACAGCTGTCTTGGCCCTTTTGGTCTTTGATGTCATCTTGCTAGCTTCTACCATGCTAACAGTTAGCATGCTAGCATTTTAGCAATTTACTCATGTCTAAATGTACACTCGGCATGATCTAAGTAACACTACAGCTGTCTTGGCCCTTTTGGTCTTTGATGTCATCTTGCTAGCTTCTACCATGCTAACAGTTAGCATGCTAGCATTTTAGCTATTTACTCATGTCTAAATGTACACTTGGCATGATCTAAGTAACACTACAGCTGTCTTGGCCCTTTTGGTCTTTGATGTCATCTTGCTAGCTGCTACCATGCTAACAGTTAGCATGCTAGCATTTTAGCTATTTACTCATGTCTAAATGTACACTTGGCATGATGTAAGTAACACTACAGCTGTCTTGGCCCTTTTGGTCTTTGATGTCATCTTGCTAGCTTCTACCATGCTAACAGTTAGCATTCTAGCATTTTAGCTATTTACTCATGTCTAAATGTACACTTGGCATGATCTAAGTAACACTACAGCTGTCTTGGCCCTTTTGGTCTTAGATGTCATCTTAGTAGCTGCTACCATGCTAACAGTTAGCATGCTAGCATTTTAGCTATTTACTCATGTCTAAATGTACACTCGGCATGATGTAAGTAACACTACAGCTGTCTTGGCCCTTTTGGTCTTTGATGTCATCTTGCTAGCTGCTACCATGCTAACAGTTAGCATGCTAGCATTTTAGCTATTTACTCATGTCTAAATGTACACTTGGCATGATCTAAGTAACACTACAGCTGTCTTGGCCCTTTTGGTCTTTGATGTCAACTTGCTAGCTGCTACCATGCTAACAGTTAGCACGCTAAAATTTTAGATTTTACTCGGTGTAAATCAGGGGTCGGCAACCCGCGGCTCGTTGATCACTCTGCATACTTGCCGACCCCTGATAATTCCGGGAGGTTTCCGGATTTCATTGCCTCTACCAGAAATCTCCCGAGGAATATTTTCTCAGATTTTCATCCGGACAACAATATTGAGGGCGTGCCGTAAGGGCAATGCCTTTAACGTCCTCTATAACATGTTGTCGCGTCCGCTATTATGCCATGCTATCTGAGTGCCGGCAGATCACACCTAGTGTGCGGCTGCTGTCAACACGCGTAAGTGACTGCAAGGCATACTTGGTCAACAGCCATACAGGTTACACTGAGGGTTGTGATATAAACAACTTTAACACTCTTACTAATATGCTGTGAACCCACACCAAACAAGAATTACAATGGGAAAGAATTCCACTTTCAAAGCTTCAACAATTAGTTTTCTTAGTTCCTAAATGTTTATTGAGTGTTGTTAAAAGAAAAGGTGATGTAACACAATGGTGAACATGCCCTTTCCCAACTACTTTGGCACGTGTTGCAGCCATGTAATTCTAAGTTAATTATTATTTGCGAAAAAATAAAGTTTATGAGTTTGAACATCAAATATTTGCGTCAATAACAATCTGGATGGTTTGCTTCCCCTTTGGTCCGGATGACACGATGTCGAGTATTTCCAAAAACAATTTGAAATCTGGACTCGTCAGACCACAGGACTCTTCTCCACTTTGCATCAGTCCATCTTAGATGATCTCAGGCCCAGATAAGCTGGCGGTGTTTCTGGATGTTGTTGATAAATGGCTTACGCTTGGGACGGCGTGGCGCAGGGGGAGAGTGGCCGTGCGCAACCCGAGCGTCCCTGGTTCAATTCCCACCTAGTACCAACCTCGTCACGTCCGTTGTGTCCTGAGCAAGACACTTCACCCTTGCTCCTGATGGGTGCTGGTTGGCGCCTTGCATGGCAGCTCCCTCCATCAGTGTGTGAATGTGTGTGTGAATGGGTAAATGTGGAAGTAGTGTCAAAGCGCTTTGAGTACCTTGAAGGTAGAAAAGCGCTTATACAAGTACAACCCATCCATCCATTTTCTACCGCTTATTCCCTTGTGGGGTCGCGGGGGGCGCTGGCGCCTATCTCAGCTACAATCGGGCGGAAGGCAGGGTACACCCTGGACAAGTCGCCACCTCATCGCAGGGCCAACACAGATAGACAGACAACATTCACATTCACACACTAGGGCCAATTTAGTGTTGCCAATCAACCTATCCCCAGGTGCATGTCTTTGGAAGTGGGAGGAAGCCGGAGTACCCGGAGGGAACCCACGCATTCACGGGGAGAACATGCAAACTCCACACAGAAAGATCCCGAGCCTGGATTTGAACCCAGGACTGCAGGAGCTTCGTATTGTGAGGCAGACGCACTAACCCCTCTCCCACCGTGAAGCCCACAAGTACAACCCATTTATTTATTTATTTTATATGTTGTCTTTGTAGCATATTCAACTGAATACGGGTTGAAAAGGATTTGCAAATCATTGTATTCCGTTTATATTTACATCTAACACAATTTCCCAACTCATATGGAAATGGGGTTTGAATATCCATCCATTTCCCACCGCTTGTCCTTTTTGGGATCGTGCGGGGTGCAGTACTTTTTAATGATCTGTTATCACCAATAATAAAAAGCTGACAGAAGGTTTTGCCTTTTAAATTAATGTATTTTATTTGGTTAAAAAAATGATATATATATATATATATATATATATATATAAATATATATATATATATATATCTCAACATGGCGCCCCTGTGGTACATCATTGTTAGTGGTTGCTGTCCCTTTTGTGTGCGTTGCTTTATTATGTGCTCAACAGTGTTATGTCACTGACCTATTTCATGATCCCTCACACTGACACATGACCCCTGCCGCGGCACATGGCCGCCTTCGGCCACACACACACACACACAGACTCACACACACACACACTTGCATTCATACATCCTTTTCCGACATGGGTAAACAAGATATGGGCGGGCAGGCGGCTTTGACCTGTTTGGTGTTAATCCACTCAATAGTGCAGCACACACTGTATTGTTGACTCAGGCCACATTCAGCCAATCTGATGCAGCAGAGGAGCAGACAAAGACGGCGAAAAGTCAACAGGGCATATTTGTGTGGTCGCTGCTAAGCTGTGTGTGCGCGTGTGTGTAAGTGTGTGTGCATCGAGCTGAGGGCTGAATGTTGCATTGTTTTTACTCAACATCCTTTATTGTGATATACACCAGGACTGTGTTTA
>NC_084620.1:65069577-65144577 GCF_033978795.1 Nerophis ophidion
TATATTTATTTACATCTACAATTCACCAACTCGAGTATTTCATATATATTTCATATATATATATATATATATATATATATATATATATATATATATATATATATATATGAAAGAAATACTTGACTTTCTGTGAATTCTGGCTATATATATTTATTTTATTATACATAGAAAATAAAATAAATAGTTGAATTTCAGACGCCACTTATCAAATACACAGTAATACAAATACAGTTGTTCTACTAACTATACTGTGCTTGCTGGTTACTAAAAAAAAAACCAACAACAACACTTACCTTTCACTATTTGAGTAACCTTTGTTCTGTCATTTGCGTACTAGCCAGCGATCTCCGAATCCGGGAACATTTCCTTCACGGATTTGTTGTAGACATCCGCAAAGGAGAACGGGATGTTGCTTCCAGCTATCAGCATAGCCATCTTTGTCTCAGCATAAGATACACCATCAGTCTTCCGCCAGTCTCTGAGGGAATTGCTCACGGCAGCAGCACTACGACAGAAGTTCCGCTGATCTCCGGTAAGAGGCGACTTTTTACCACAATTTTCTCACCGAAACCTGCCGGTTGACTAGTGGTCGGGATCCATGTCCGCTTGACCACTCTGATCCATAGTAAAGCTTCACACTAAACAAGGAAACACCGTGTGTTTGTGTGGCTAAAGGATAAAAGCTTCCCACCTGCAACTTTCTACTTTGACTTGTCCATTATTTATTGAACAAATTGCAAAAGATTCAGCAACACAGATGCCAGTTTTAAACACGCCGTGGTTCAACCGCTTTTAAAGAAACCTGGTCTGGACACTTCAGTTTTAGCCCATTTTAGACTCGTTTCTAAGCTGGCTTTTTTCTTGGAGAAGATTGCTTTACCCCGTAAAACACTTTTTTTAGAGGACTGTGATATTTTAAAAGTCTTTCAGTCTGGTTTTAAACCCCTCCATAGTACAGAATCGGCATTATTAAGTGTTTTTAATGACAACGAGCAACAGATTTAGGTGATAATGTTATTTTAGTTTTACTCCATCTAACAGCAGCATTTGATACGGTAATGTGACGTCTCGGTGGCATTGTGGTGACGAGTTGTTCTCTCGTGGGTGCAGCGGAAGATGGAACACAGCGTGAGGGTAGGGATAAGAATTTATTTATATAATAAAACAAACTAAGAACAAAAACACTTGCACAAAGGCACTAACCAAAAACCAACAGAACTAGCTTGGGAGCTAGAAAGAACAAAGGGCGCTAGCGTGGAAGCTAGGGACATCCATCCATCCATCCATCATCTTCCGCTTATCCGAGGTCGGGTCGCGGGGGCAACAGCCTAAGCAGGGAAACCCAGACTTCCCTCTCCCCAACCACTTCGTCTAGCTCTTCCCGGGGGATCCCGAGGCGTTCTCAGGCCAGCCGGGAGACATATTCTTCCCAACGTGTCCTGGGTCTTCCCCGTGGCCTCCTACCGGTTGGACGTGCCCTAAACACCTCCCTAGGGAGGCGTTCGGGTGGCATCCTGACCAGATGCCCAAACCACCTCATCTGGCTCCTCTCGATGTGAAGGAGCAGCGGCTTTACTTTGAGTTCCTCCCGGATGACAGAGCTTCTCACCCTATCTCTAAGGGAGAGCCCCGCCACACGGCGGAGGAAACTCATTTCGGCCGCTTGTACCCGTGATCTTATCCTTTCGGTCATGACCCAAAGCTCATGACCATATGTGAGGATGGGAAGGTAGATCGACCGGTAAATTGAGAGCTTTGCCTTCCGGCTGAGCTCCTTCTTCACCACAATGGATCGATACAACGTCCGCATTACTGAAGACGCCGCACCGATCCGCCTGTCGATCTCACGATCCACTCTTCCCTCACTCGTGAACAAGACTCCTAGGTACTTGAACTCCTCCACTTGGGGCAGGGTCTCCTCCCCAACCCGGAGATGGCATTCCACCCTTTTCCGGGCGAGAACCATGGACTCGGACTTGGAGGTGCTGATTCTCATTCCGGTCGCTTCACACTCGGCTGCGAACCGATCCAGCGAGAGCTGAAGATCCGGGTCAGATGAAGCCATCAGGACCACATCATCTGCAAAAAGCAGAGACCTAATCCTGCGGTTACCAAACCGGAACCCCTCAACGCCTTGACTGCGCCTAGAAATTCTGTCTAGCTAGGGACATAAACAAACAAAATAGCATATAAGCTAACAAGTATACAAAAATAGATTCACCACAATGTTGGAAGAGAGGCGTCAGCTGTTGCGTGTAGCAAGCAAGAGTCCAAGACTGAATGTCAAACAGAGGCAGGCATATATAGGGAGATAAATAATCAAGGAAGACAAATACTAGACAGAATGTGATAAACAGGACCAAAACCAGAAATAACCATGATCCAAGACGTGGATCATGACAGGTAAACCATAATATTTTAATAAGCCGCTACAGCATCAAGTGGGCATTTGTGGTACTGCTTTGAGTTGGCTGCCTGCACGACATCAAAGCCTGGCTTTCAGCTAAACTACCTTTGATTGATTGATTGATACTTTTATTAGTAGATTGCACAGTACAGTACATATTCCGTACAATTGACCACTAAATGGTAACACCCGAATACGTTTTTCAACTTGTTTAAGTCGGGGTCCACGTTAATCAATTCTAAATGACGACAAAACAGAAGTCATGTTGTTCGGTCCAAGTCGCTCTCCCTCCCCCGACGTTGACCTCGGCACTCTGACCCCGTATCTCAGCGACTGTGTCACAAACCTGGGGGTAAAGTTCGACTCAGTTTTTAAATTCGGAAAAACAAATCAGCAGCGTCGTTCAAAAAAGCTTGTATCAACTACGCCAAATAGCGAAAGTGAAACCGCTTCTGTCAGGACATGACCTTGAGAAATTAATTCTCGCTTTTATCTCGAATCGTTTAGACTACTGCAATGCCCGTTATGTAGGCATCACCCAGGTTTCCCTCGCCCGCCTGCATCTCGGGCAGAACTCTGCTGCTCGTCTGCTAACACAGACCCGCATCACCCCTATATTAGCGTCCCTTCACTGGCTGCCTGTGCGTTATCGAATCAATTTTAAAAACCTTATTTTTGTTTTTAAATGTCTAAACAACCTGGCGCCAACATATCTCTCTGACCTCCTTCAGCCTTACTGCCCCACTCGATCCCTAAGATCAGCCGATCAGCTGCTACTGACGGTCCCTGACACACGGCCAAAGCTTAGAGGTGACAGAGCTTTCGCTTTTGCTGCTCCCAAGCTCTGGAACGACCTGATTAGACAAGCCTCCTCTCTTCCTGTTTTTAAATCTCTCTTAAAAACATTCTTTTCTTCCTTGGCTTTTAACACTGAGTGATATCCATCCTGAAATGGTGCCACATTTCTGTGAACTTGTTTTTATGTTGTTTTTTTTATCATGTTCTGTTTGTGTTGTGTTGTTTGCTCGGTTCTCGTATTATCAATCAATCAATCAATGTTTACTTATACAGCCCTAAATCACTAGTGTCTCAAAGGGCTGCACAAACCACTACGAAATCCTCGGTAGGCCAACATAAGGGCAAGGAAAACTCACACCCAGTATTATATTTCAACCTTCCCATTGTACAACACTTTGGCTACCCCTGTGGTAAATTTTAAATGTGCTTTATAAATAAATTTGATTCGATTCGATTCGGCTGCAGCCATATTTGACAAACAGATCCTTCTCTCTGATGACCATGGATGAAGTACTGGCTGTCCAGAGTCGAGACCCAGGATGGACCGCTCGCCTGTATCGGTTGGGGACATCTCTACGCTGCTGATCCGCCTCCGCTTGAGATGGTTTCCTGTGGACGGGACTCTCTTTGCTGTCTTGGATCCGCTTGAACTGAACTCTCGCGGCTGTGTTGGAGCCACTATGGATTGAACTTTCACAGTATCATGTTAGACCCGCTCGACATCCATCGCTTTCGGTCCCCTAGAGGGGGGGGGGGGGTTGCCCACATCTGAGGTCCTCTCCAAGGTTTCTCATAGTCAGCATTGTCACTGGCGTCCCACTGGATGTGAATTCTCCCTGCCCACTGGGTGTGAGTTTTCCTTGCCCTTTTGTGGGTTCTTCCGAGGATGTTGTAGTCGTAATGATTTGTGCAGTCCTTTGAGACATTTGTGATTTGGGGCTATATAAATAAACATTGATTAATAAATAAACATCTCGCTGGATCGGTTCGCAGCCGAGTGTGAAGCGACCGGAATGAGAATCAGCACCTCCAAGTCCGAGTCCATGGTTCTCGCCCGGAAAAGGGTGGAGTGCCATCTCCGGGTTGGGGAGGAGACCCTGCCCCAAGTGGAGGAGTTCAAGTACCTAGGAGTCTTGTTCACAAGTGGGGGAAGAGTGGATCGTGAGATCGACAGGCGGATCGGTGCGGCGTCTTCTGTAATGCGGACGTTGTACCGATCCGTTGTGGTGAAGAAGGAGCTGAGCCGGAAGGCAAAGCTCTCAATTTACCGGTCGATCTACGTTCCCATCCTCACCTATGGTCATGAGCTTTGGGTCATGACCGAAAGGATAAGATCACGGGTACAAGCGGCCGAAATGAGTTTCCTCCGCCGTGTGGCGGGACTCTCCCTTAGAGATAGGGTGAGAAGCTCTGCCATCCGGGAGGAACTCAAAGTAAAGCCGCTGCTCCTCCACATGGAGAGGAGCCAGATGAGGTGGTTCGGGCATCTGGTCAGGATGCCACCCGAACGCCTCCCTAGGGAGGTGTTTAGGGCACGTCCAACCGGTAGGAGGCCACGGGGAAGACCCAGGACACGTTGGGAAGACTATGTCTCCCGGCTGGCCTGGGAACGCTTCGGGATCCCCCGGGAAGAGCTAGACGAAGTGGCTGGGGAGAGGGAAGTCTGGGTTTCCCTGCTTAGGCTGTTGCCCCCGCGACCCGACCTCGGATAAGCGGAAGATGATGGATGGATGGATGGATGGATGATTGATTGATTGATTGGTTCTCTCTAAATGTTGCTGGTTCGGAATCCTCTGTTGCTCCCCTGACATGTGGGGTCCCACAGGGCTCAGTTTTAGGACCACTGCTCTTTTATTTACTTCCCCTGGGCCCAATCCTAAAAAAGCATGATATTTATGTTCATTGTTATGCTAAAGACACACATTTATTTTCTGTTAAAGAGAAATCAAGCCTCTCCAATGCATCCACTACTTGCTTGTCTTGGTGATATTAAGGCCTGGATGGCCACTACATTTCTTACATTTCAATGAAAAGAAGACAGAAGTAATAGTGTTTGGACCGAGTGGTACCTATCAGCTCCCCCCTGTTGACTTTGGCCCCTTGGCTTTGCAGGTTAAGCCCACTGTCGCCAACCTGGGCTTTGGTATTGACAGTGATTTTAAATTGGACCGTCAGATTGGCACAGTGGTGAAAGCCAGCTTTTTTTTTTATATTTACGTCAACTGGCCAAGGTTAAAGACCTTCTTTCAAGGCAACAGTTTGAGACGGTAATCCATGCCTTTATCACATCTGTGCTGGATTACTGTAACGCTTTGTATTTTGGAATTCGTCCGTCCTCTCTCTCACGTCTGCAGCTGGGCCAAAATGCAGCTGCCCGACTCTTAACTAACACAAGAAAAAGAATGTTTTAGCCTCACTCCACTGGCTGCCTGTGTCTTGGCCCTGTGGTTAGAGTGTCCGCCCTGAGATCGGTAGGTTGTGACTTCAAACCCCAGTCGAGTCATACCAAAGACTATAAAAACGGGACCCATTACCTCCCTGCTTGGCACTCAGCATCAAGGGTTGCCACCGCTGCTACCCATTGCCCCCCTCACCTCACAGTGGGTGATCAAGGGTGATGGGTCAAATGCAGAGAATGCGGGCTATAGAGCGTTTTCATTTCGGGCTCCAGTACTCTGGAATGCCCTCCCGGTAACAGTTCGAGATGCCACCTCAGTAGAAGCATTTAAGTCTCGCCTTAAAACTCATTTGTATACTCTAGCCTTTAAATAGACTCCCTTTTTAGACCAGTTGATCTGCCGTTTCTTTTCTTTTTCGCCTATGTCCCACTCTCCCTTGTGGAGGGGGTCCGGTCCGATCCGGTGGCCATGTACTGCTTGCCTGTATATCGGCTGGGGACATCTCTGCGCTGCTGAGGATGGTTTCCTGCTGGCTCCGCTGCGAACGGGACTCTCGCTGCTGTGTTGGATCCGCTTTGGACTGGACTCTCGCGGCTGTGTTGGATCCATTATGGATTGAACGTTCACAGTATCATGTTAGACCCGCTCGACATCCATTGCTTTCCTCCTCTCCAAGGTTCTCATAGTCATCATTGTCACCGACGTCCCACTGGGTGTGAGTTTTCCCTGCCCTTATGTGGGCCTACCGAGGTTGTCGTAGTGGTTTGTGCAGCCCTTTGAGACACTAGTGATTTAGGGCTATATAAGTAAACATTGATTGATTGATTGATTGAATAATTTTGCCACACTTAGTGTGTGTGTGACAATCATTGGTACTCTATGCCCCCGCCCCGTCCCTTAGGTTCGCTGATCAGCTGCTCCTGGAGGTACCCAAATCAAAGCGCAAGCTTAGAGGGGACAAAGCCTTCTCTGTTGCGGGTCCCAAACTCTGGAACGATCTCCCTCTCCATGTGAGACAGGCCCCTTCTTTGGCTACTTTTAAAGGGGAACATTATCAGCAGACCTATGTAAGCGTCAATATATACCTTGATGTTGCAGAAAAAAGACCATATATATTTTTTAACCGATTTCCGAACTCTAAATGGGTGAATTTTGGCTAATTAAATGCCTTTCTGTTTATGCCTCTCTGAGCGACGACGTCAGAACTTGACGTCACATCGGTACTCAACACCATTTTTCCCTACACTTCAGATGCATCGAGTCGTATCAGCTGTGTTATTTTCCATTTTTTTGACGGTTTTCCGGTACCTTGGAGACATCATGCCTCGTCGGTGTGTTGTCGGAGGGTTTAACAACACGATCAGGGACGGTTTCAAGTTGATTTACGTAGAATGTGTATCGATTATCCACATTTAATGCCAAACAAACACTTAGCAATCGACGGATTTAAGTTGCTCGAGTGTCAATAGATGCAAAAGTCCCCCGTTTGGTTTTTACCGGCGATGCTATGACAGAGATGGCAAAAATGTCTGGATATCCTGCGACACTCAAAGCAGATGCATTCCCAACGATAAAGTCAACGAAATCACAAAGGTGAGTGTTGTTGATTTTATTGACTTATGTGCTAATCAGACATATTTGGTCGCAGCATGACTGCCAGCTAATCGATGCTAACATGCTATTTAGGTTACCTGTATGTACATTTGAGACTATATTTACATCCAGCGTTTCCTTCCACCCACATTTAATGCGAAACAAACACTTACCAATCGACGGATTTAAGTTGATCCAGTGTCAATGCGAAAGTCCTGATCGGTTGGTCTGCACATTTTACCGGCGATGCTAATGCAAAGATGGCCGAATAGCGTCAATAGCTATTCGCTCAATAGCTTCAGTTTATTCTTCAATTTCATTTTCGCTATCTGCCTCCATATCTGCGTAATGTTTTGAATCGCTTAAGCCGCTGAAATCCGAGTCTGAATCCGAGCCAATGTCGCTATTACTTGCTGTGCTATTCGCCATTGTTTGTATTGGAATGGCTATGTGACGTCACAGAGAAATGGACAGTGGCTTAGGCAAATAGTGAAAATCAAGCACTTTAAAGTTGTTTTAGGGATATTCCGGGACGGGTAACATTTTAAAAAAAAATTCGAAAAATAAAATAAGCCACTGGGAACTGATTTTTATTGGTTTTAACCCTTCTGAAATTGTGATAATGTTTCCCTTTAAGACCCTTCTTAAAACCCATTTTTATTCACTGGCATTTAACCCAGCATGAGCCTTTAAACTGTTTAACTGTTTTTAACTTTTTAACTACTTTTTGTTCTTAAGATAATTAGTTTTTGCTTTTTCAATGTGTATTTTACTTGTTTTTCTTCAGTGTTTTGTCAAGATGGTCATTTGAGATATGTGCAGTTTCAGAATGTGCCTGTTCTATTTTTGGCCAAAGTATATAAAGAAAAAAAACTGAAATTTTCTTTATTTTCAGGTTATCATAGAATAGAGAAGAGTAGAATAGAAAGTGCTTTATTGATCCCTGGGGGAAATTCAGCACCACAGTTCGCTCACAATAAACAATAATAATAATATATGACATATATATAATATATGAATAGTATAAATATATTCTACATTTAAGTGCAGTCAAGGAACATATGCATTATACAGTCTTATAGCTGTCGGTATGCAGGACCTCCTGTGTCGTTCCGTGGTACATTTAGGGAGTCTGAGCCTTCCACTGAACGTGCTCATTCTCTCCGCAAGGTCCGAGTGTAGTGGGTGGGAGGTGTTGTCCATAATGGCTAGGAGTTTTGCCAGACTTCTCTTCTCTGACACCACCACCAGAGAGTCCGGCTCCACTCCCACCACGTTACGGGCCTTCTCTACCAGCTTGTCCAGTCTGTTAGCGTCCCTCACTCTCAGCCCGCCGCCCCAGCAGGCCACGGCGTATAAGAAGGCGCCCGCTACCACCGACTCGTAGAACATCTTCAACGTCTTTGTACAGACGTTGAAGGATCCTAGCCTCCTGTAGCGTGTTCTGACCCATTCAGCTTGTTGTCCATGTGTACTCCGAGGTATTTATAATCCTCTACCATGTCCACATCCACCCCCCTGATGGAAACCGGGGTCGCCCGAGTACCCCTCCTCCTTCCCAGGTCCACAACCAGCTCCTTGGTCTTCGTCACATTGAGCTGGAGGTGGTTCTTTCCATCATCAATCAATCAATCAATGTTTACTTATATAGCCCTAAATCACTAGTGTCTCAAAGGGCTGCACAAACCACTACGACATCCTCGGTAGGCCCACATAAGGGCAAGGAAAACTCAAACCCAGTGGGACGTCGGTGACAATGATGACTATGAGAACCTTGGAGAGGAGGAAAGCAATGGATGTCGAGCGGGTCTCACATGATACTGTGAAAGTTCAATCCATAATGGGTCCAACACAGTCGCGAGAGTCCAGTCCAAAGCGGATCCAACACAGCAGCGAGAGTCCCGTTCGGCAGCGAGAGTCCCGTTCACAGCGGAGCCAGCAGGAAACCATCCCAAGCGGAGGCGGATCAGCAGCGCAGAGATGTCCCCAGCCGATACACAGGCGAGCAGTACATGGCCACCGGATCGGACCGGACCCCCTCCACAAGGGAGAGTGGGACATAGGAGAAAAAGAAAAGAAACGGCAGATCAACTGGTCTAAAAAGGGAGTCTATTTAAAGGCTAGAGTATACAAATGAGTTTTAAGGTGAGACTTAAATGCTTCTACTGAGGTGGCATCTCAAACTTTTACCGGGAGGGCATTCCAGAGTACTGGAGCCCGTATCATGCCATGATTTTACCAGTCCGGCCCACTTGGGAATAGATTTCCGTCCAAACGGCTCCTAAAATAAAATGAGTTTAACACCCCTGACTTGGTCTAAAACTGTGGTTTAGACAAGAGATGACAAAAATATAAATAAGTAAACCCTGCCTTAAAACCATGGGGCTCCCAGAATTGTTTTTTTATTTTATAACTGGAGCTTCTTTTGCATGGAAAGGGTCAGTTTTACTACTTCAAAGAGATTACTGCTGGATATGGCAAAGAGCGGTTGTGCTGCTAAATGTTTCATGCGGGATTGCATTCAGAACTCGTGCATCCCCGAGGAAGGACGAACGGAGCCAGTTGTAGTTTGCGTACGAGTTGTAGCTGGTGGCGTTCCATTCCTGGAAAGCACACTGGACAGAAAATGCGAGGGAGTCCACATTCAAAAGAAGCGAATAGAAGCTAATCCTCACTCAGGCATTTTAGTAGAAGTCCACTCATGCATATCAGCAAAGCTGATGATCTTCACGTGTAATCCATCTCAAACAGCGGCGCCATCAAACCCAGAATTTTAAAGCCTTGCATTTGATCCTGGCCATCAGAATCCATTTAGCCGTGTTTTGACGCTCGCTAATTCAAATCAATAACAAATGCATCTCGCAGAATCCCTCCCCCCCCCAAGGGCTGTTGGAGCAAAGGGGATGGCGACGGAAGCAGCAGGAAATCCATTAAATTAGGCGCGACGCAGCACGGAATCGAGCTCGAGTCACACATTTTTAACTTCTATTGAACAGCGTGTCTGGAAAACTGCTATTCCATTGAGCAAAAAAATGAAAATCCATAGAGTGTGTTCGGCTTGAAACGGCACAATTTCATCAACAGCTCACATAATTGTTTGGGAGCGGGCAGGGATCCACACTGGTTCTCAACGTAGCTTCAATTCGGGACCGTTGCCAGATAACATCGATGTTTACACAAGCCGTCCCCTAATCGACCCTTACCTCGTTCTTTCCCCGCTGCAGTGCGGGGCTGATGTAATATTTCTGCAACAGCCGCCGTGACACAAATACCGAGCTGTTGGGAACTTGGGACCCCCTCCCCTTTTTAAGGACTGGAGAGTCCACCTAGGTCCTTTTTGTTCTATGGCCGTCTGAAAGGACGAGAATAGAAGTTTATCAATTGGTTCTACAAAAATGAGTAAGGACCGTATTTCCTTGAATTGCCACCGAGGCGCTAATTAATTTAAATAAAATAAATAAATTGGTTGTACTTGTATAGCGCTTTTCTACCTTCAAGGTACTCAAAGCGCTTTGACACTACTTCCACATTTACCCATTCACACACACATTCACACACTGATGGAGGGAGCTGCCATGCAAGGCGCTAACCAGCACCCATCAGGAGCAAGGGTGAAGTGTCTTGCTCAGGACACAATGGACGTGACGAGGTTGGTACTAGGTGGAAATTGAACCAGGGACGCTCGGGTTGCGCACGGCCACTCTCCCCACTGCGCCACGCCGTCCCTAATTTAAAACTTCTTCTCACACCTGCACTTACCAAAGGCATGCGGTAAAAATTTGAGTGTGATGTAAGGATACCATCATGAAAAGCATATCAAATCCCCCCACCAAACAGCACAATATTAAATAAATAAATACATGGGTTGTACTTGTATAGCGCTTTTCTACCTTCAAGGTACTCAAAGCGCTTTGACACTACTTCCACATTTAGCCATTCACACACACATTCACACACTGATGGAGGGAGCTGCCATGCAAGGCGCCAACCGGCACCCATCAGGAGCAAGGGTGAAGTGTCTTGCTCAGGACACAACGGACATAACGAGGTTGGTGTTAGGTGGGGATTGAACAAGGGACCCTCGGGTTGCGCCACGCCGTCACATTTAGAAAGTATCCAGTAACAAATGTGTCCGCATCATTCAACTCAGTGCCTCATGAGCTTAACTTAAACTAATGAATCTTTAACTTTTTTTTTTTTTAAACCTTCAAATATCAGACGGATGTTTCATGAAAGTAGTGTTACAGCTAAGGGTGCCCCGATCCAATATTGTCGACACCATCAAAAATAAGCAAGGGATTATCTGGGCTTGAATCTAAATGTCCGATACAAGCAGTCCTGCAGCGTGTTTGCTTGTGCAAAAAAAAACAAATCTAAACATCCCTACTTTAGTCAATGTTTACCTTTGGAAAAGGTAAACATTCTAGGCTATAGACTCCTAGTAACCAGCAACTACACAAGCTAGACATTCACAATTATTGAATTAAAAAAAAAAAAAAAAAAAAAAAGCACATTTAGAAAGTATCCAGTAACAAACGTGTCCGCATCATTCAACTTAGTGCGTCATGAGCGTAACTTTAAAAATTGCGACCACTAGATGTTGCAAAAACAATATTTATCACTTAAACATACAGACAACATAAGTCCATTTCAGTCGGTTGAAGTGAACTACATGTACAGTGGGGCAAAAAAAGCATTCAGTCAGCCAGCGATTGTGCAAGCTCCCCCACCCAAAACGACGACAGAGGTCTGCAACCTCCACCACAGGTACACCCCAACTGCGAGAGACAGAATGTGGAAAAAAATCCAGGAATTCACACTGTAGGAACTTCAAAGAATCCACCTGCAAATCATGGTGGAAAACAAGCACTTGGTCAACCACCCAAAGCTCCCACTGATGGAAAGAGGCCCTGGCTCAAAATCCCACGACACATGGCCCTTAAAGTCCTACTGAAACCCACTACTAGCGACCACGCAGTCTGATAGTTTATATATCAATGATGAAATATTAACATTGCAACACATGCCAATATGGCCGCTTTAGTTCACTAAATTGCAATTTTAAATTTCCCGCGGAGTTTCTTGTTGAAAACGTCGCGGAATGATGACGCGTGTTGATGACGTTATTGGTTGTAGCGGACACTTGCGGCTAAAACTCGTCTCTTTCCATCGCATAATTACACAGTATTTTGGACATCTGTGTTGCTGAATCTTTTGCTATTTGTTCAATTAATAATGGAGACGTCAAAGAAGAATGCTGTTGGTGGAAAGCTGTGGATTGCAGCTGCCTTTAGCAACCGAAACAGCCGGTGTTTTCTTTGTTTGTTGTGAAGCTTTAGCGAACATGTTTCCCTACCTACCACATGTCAACCAGCAAGTTTTTCGATGGGAATATTGTGATATTAAGTTGGCTCTTACCGGAGTTAGCGTCCTCCTGCAGCAGCTGTCATCTTGGCTCCTCCATTGGCTTCTCCCAGAGACACTGGCGGTCACCGCAGCCCTCTGACTTTCAGGTATGACTTTATAATCTTACGAAAACACTATTAACACAATAAGCAGATAAGGTATTTTCCAGAATTATCTTAGTAAATGTATCTAATAACATCTGAATTGAGACGTCAAAGAAGAATGATGTTGGTGGAAAGCGGTGGATTGCAGCTGCCTTTAGCAACCGAAACAGCCGGTGTTTTCTTTGTTTGTTGTGAAGCTTTAGCGAACATGTTTCCCTACCACATGTCAACCAGCAAGTTTTTTGATGAGAATATTGTGATATTAAGTTGGCTCTTACCGGAGTTAGCGTCCTCCTGCAGCAGCTTTCATCTTGGCTCCTCCATTGGCTTCTCTCAGAGACACTGGCGGTCACCGCGGCCCTCTGACTTTCAGGTATGACTTTATAATCTTACGAAAACACTATTAACACAATAAGCAGATAAGGTATTTTCCAGAATTATCTTAGTAAATGTATCTAATAACATCTGAATGGAGACGTCAAAGAAGAATGCTGTTGGTGGAAAGCTGTGGATTGCAGCTGCCTTTAGCAACCGAAACAGCCGGTGTTTTCTTTGTTTGTTGTGAAGCTTTAGCGAACATGTTTCCCTACCACATGTCAACCAGCAAGTTTTTCGATGAGAATATTGTGATATTAAGTTGGCTCTTACCGGAGTTAGCGTCCTCCTGCAGCAGCTTTCATCTCGGCTCCTCCATTGGCTTCTCTCAGAGACACTGGCGGTCACCGCGGCCCTCTGACTTTCAGGTATGACTTTATAATCTTACGAAAACACTATTAACACAATAAGCAGATAAGGTATTTTCCAGAATTATCTTAGTAAATGTATCTAATAACATCTGAAGGGAGACGTCAAAGAAGAATGCTGTTGGTGGAAAGCTGTGGATTGCAGTTGCCTTTAGCAACCGAAACAGCCGGTGTTTTCTTTGTTTGTTGTGAAGCTTTAGCGAACATGTTTCCCTACCACATGTCAACCAGCAAGTTTTTCGATGAGAATATTGTGATATTAAGTCGGCTCTTACCGCAGACTTGTGCGGAGTTAGCGTCCTCCTGCAGCAGCCGTCATCTCGGCTCCTCCATTGGCTTCTCTCAGAGACACTGGCGGTCACCGCAGCCCTCTGACTTTCAGGTATGACTTTATAATCTTACGAAAACACTATTAACACAATAAGCAGATAAGGGATTTCCCAGAATTAACCTAGTAAATGTGTCTAATAACATCTGAATCGCTCCCACTGCACTCGCCTTTTTTTCTTTTTCTAGCGCTTCACTCTAACTTTCCTCATCCACGAATCTTTCATCCTCGCTCAAATTAATGGGGAATTTGTCGCTTTCTCGCTCCGAATTGCTCTTGCTGCTGGTGGCTATGATTATAAACAATGTGAGGATGTGAGGAGCCCTACAACCCGTGACGTCACGCGCACATCGTCTGCTACTTCCGGTACAGGCAAGGCTTTTTTTATTAGCGACCAATTATCGTGGATGTTCTCTACTAAATCCTTTCAGCAAAAATATGGCAATATCGCGAAATGATCAAGTATGACACACAGAATGGACCTGCTATCCCCGTTTAAATAAGAAAATCTCATTTCATTAGGCCTTTAACATGTATTTAAAAAAAACAAACAATTTATTGCATCATTTTATGAAAGCATTGCAATAAAGGAACAAACTAATTAGGGTCATATTACTGTAAAAGGGGTGAACTTAGAACATCAACAAATGAGTGTAAGTTCATGCACAACTCAACGTGGTGAAGTGGTTCCTAAAAGTGCTGCAGCCAAACAAAGAGGCTATTAAACAATGTACAACATGTCCTCCAGCTGGCAGGGTTTCCAGGTAATGTCAGCTTTTGGCCATTACCTTCACACCCTTCCACGCTCGGATGGCTTTTCCAACACGGAGCGCACGGCGAGAGGCTACATTTGATCTAAATCAGGAGTGAGAGGAAAGGGACGTCCGCGCTCTTTGGGAAAGTGCACTCCCTTTCAATCCAGTCAGGGAAATGAGTGTTGGCTGTAATGAGTTCATTAAGGAAGTTGCCAGCAGCTTGTGCGCGGCCGCTTCAAATTGTCCTCCTTTCACTCAATTCCACAGCGATGCTTTTCACAGGGTGGAGGAAGAGTTGAACAGACACGATAATGCAGCTCGTTGACAAAGTGTGTCGGGAAAATACCGACTGCATGATGGAATTATCGCTTCCTGCTTCTGCACGTTAAATGTAATAGTTTGTAGGTCTGTTTCGCAGTCATGTTTTTTTTTTTAACCAAATATACTTTAGTACGAATTGCTCATCATGAAAACATTAAATTGGAGATTCAGTATGTTAAATGGAAGCTTAATGTGTTGACTGGAAATGTGTATCAATCAATCAATCAATGTTTATTTATATAGCCCCAAATCACAAATGTCTCAAAGGACTGCACAAATCATTACGACTACAACATCCTCAGAAGAACCCACAAAAGGCAAGGAAAACTCACACCCAGTGGGCAGGGAGAATTCACATCCAGTGGGACGCCAGTGACAATGCTGACTATGAGAAACCTTGGAGAGGACCTCAGATGTGGGCAACCCCCCCCCCCCCCCCTCTAGGGGACCGAAAGCAATGGATGTCGAGCGGGTCTAACATGATACTGTGAAAGTTCAATCCATAGTGGCTCCAACACAGCCGCGAGAGTTCAGTTCAAAGCGGATCCAAGACAGCAGCGAGAGTCCCGTCCACAGGAGACCATCCCAAGCGGAGGTGGATCAGCAGCGTAGAGATGTCCCCAACCGATACAGGCGAGCGGTCCATCCTGGGTCTCGACTCTGGACAGCCAGTACTTCATCCATGGTCATCGGACCGGACCCCCTCCACAAGGGAGGGGGGGACATAGGAGAAAGAAAAGAAGCGGCAGATCAACTGGTCTAAAAAGGAGGTCTATTTAAAGGCTAGAGTATACAGATGAGTTTTGAGGTGAGACTTAAATGCTTCTACTGAGGTAGCATCTCGAACTGTTACCGGGAGGGCATTCCAGAGTACTGGAGCCCGAACGGAAAACGCTCTATAGCCCGCAGACTTTTTTGGGCTCTAGGAATCACTAATAAGCCGGAGTCTTTTGAAGGCAGATTTCTTGCCGGGACATATGGTACAATACAATCAATCAATCAATGTTTATTTATATAGCCCCAAATCACAAATGTCTCAAAGGACTGCACAAACCATTCCGACTACGACATCCTTGGAAGAACCCACAAAAGGGCAAGGAAAACTCACACCCAGTGGGCAGGGAGAATTCACACACAGTGGGACGCCAGTGACAATGCTGACTATGAGAAACCTTGGAGAGGACCTCAGATGTGGGCAACCCCCCCCCCCCCCCCCCCCCCCCCCTCTAGGGGACCGAAAGCAATGGATGTCGAGCGGGTCTAACATGATACTGTGAAAGTTCAATCCATAGTGGCTCCAACACAGCCGCGAGAGTTCAGTTCAAAGCGGATCCAAGACAGCAGCGAGAGTCCCGTCCACAGGAGACCATCTCAAGCGGAGGCGGATCAGCAGCGTAGAGATGTGGCCCAACCGATACAGGCGAGCGGTCCATCCTGGGTCTCGACTCTTGACAGCCAGTACTTCATCCATGGTCATCGGACCGGACCCCCTCCACAAGGGAGGGGGGGACATAGGAGAAAGAAAAGAAGCGGCAGATCAACTGGTCTAAAAAGGAGGTCTATTTAAAGGCTAGAGTATACAGATGAGTTTTGAGGTGAGACTTAAATGCTTCTACCGAGGTAGCATCTCGAACTGTTACCGGGAGGGCATTCCAGAGTACTGGAGCCCGAACGGAAAACGCTCTATAGCCCGCAGACTTTTTTGGGCTCTAGGAATCACTAACAAGCCGGAGTCCTTTGAATGCAGATTTCTTGCCGGGACATATGGTACAATACAATCGGCAAGATAGGCTGGAGCTAGACCGTGTAGTATTTTATACGTAAGTAGTAAAACCTTAAAGTCACATCTTAAGTGCACAGGAAGCCAGTGCAGGTGAGCCAGTACAGGCGTAATGTGATCAAACTTTCTTGTTCTTGTCAAAAGTCTAGCAGCCGCATTCTGTACCAACTGTAATCTTTTAATGTATCCATCTCTTAATTTTTTAATGAACTATCAGAACACATTGTGACAATCAACTCAATTAGGAGAAAAAGTAAATAATGCAAAAGTACCGATAAGTATTGCGTTACTGAAAAACATTGGCATGTGCAGTTGAGAGATGTTTCATGAGAGCTGAGTGAGTGCATGGCTGAAAATTAACCAAATATGGCCGATATTGTTATTATCAGCCAGGGGTGTCCGCACACGGAAAAATTTAAGCATGCGGGGGCCATTTTGATATTTTTCATTTTTAAACCATAACAAAATATATGGATTTTTTTTTTTAATCCGTAGGGCTCCTGGGGCGCATAGAGGGTCGCAGTCACTAAAATGTTAAAAATAACTCAAATTATTATTATTATTTTTTTATTTAATGCTTACAGTAAATCTCTAAATCTACTTGAGGTTGATATAAAGTAAAACAAATAAGGTTTTATGCCTTTTCTGTCAGACAACTTAGTTTTTTATAGTAAAACTAAAATATGCAGTATTTAGATAGATAGAGAGATAGTACTTTATTGATTCTTTCAGGAGAGTTCCTTTATTTAGCAATTAAAGCCCTCAAAGATCAATAATGCAGGACACCATTGATTTTGATTGTTTAATATTTTTGAGTAATCACAGTGAAAAGTTAAATAAAATCCTACTAAATATATTTGAGATCCGAAAGGTTCCCCACTCATAAAGTGATGCATTTTTTTTTTTTTTTTTTTTTTTTACTTTTAACACTTCCGATATATCTGTCAATTATAAGTTTGAACTTTTATTTTGTTTGTTTTATGCTCTTTTGTCAAAACTTTTGTGTTTTTATTAGGCAACCACACAACATATGCAATATTTCTTCCACATAAAACATTTTAAAGCGATAATTTTTAAGTAATAATTCATTATAACATAGATTTTTTTTTTTTTTTGAGCAATGGAAATAAAAGAAAATAAAGACAAAAGGAAAAAAAAAACTGCCTGCATGGCAGCTTTGTGTCAACATTGCCACTTTTTTCTCATTAGATTTCACCTCCTTCCACTTTTTTAAAATGTTTTTATTTTTATTTTTGCGATTTTTGCAGAATGTGTGGCGGGCCGGTAAACGATTAGCAGCGGGCTGCAAATGGCCCCCGTGCCGCACTTTGGACACCCCTGTTATAAGCGCTATGGCAGACAGAAAATTTTAGCCAATGCATTTAAAGCAGTGACCTACTGCTAGCTTGCTCTGCTATTGTTGACACAGTTGGTCGGCGGCTGCTTCTGCTTCCTTTCAAACCTCCATCTACCCATTTTTTACCGTTTGTCCCTTACGGGGTCGCGGGGGGTGCCGGAGCTTATCCAAGCTGCATTCGGGCGGAAGGCGCGTTACACCCCGGATAATTCGCCACCTCATCGCAGGTCGAACACAGACATGCCTGCTAGTATGGCCATAGACCGACAGGCTGGTTGACTTTGACATCCCCCGAGATGGCGAAATAGACCTCAAAAGATGCTCAATGCAGCTACTTTTGTTTAACCCTTTGTAAGAATATGATTGATTCTTCATCTAAACAAAGTAAAGTGAGCGTACCGTTGGTTGGCATCCCTGCAAGTGTTTGTTTTATTGTAGTTTAATATGGTTAGTTTGTATGTTTAGCATTTAGCAATGCTATAGTGCAGTGGTTCTCAAATGGGGGTACGCGTACCCCTGGGGGTACTTGAAGATACGCCAAGGGGTACGTGAGAATTTTTTTTTAATATTCTAAAAATAGCAATTAAAAAATCCTTTATAAATATATTTATTGAATAATACGTCAACAAAATATGAATGTAAGTCCCTAAACTGTGAAAAGAAATGCAACAATGCAATATTCAGTGTTGACAGCTAGATTTTTTGTGGATAAATATTGTTTGTTTAAAATATTTTTTTTTTTGTGAAGAAATGTTTAGAATTAAGTTCATGAATCCAGCTGGATCTCTATTACAATCCCCAAAGAGGGCACTTTAAGTTGATGATTACTTCTATGTGTAGAAATCTTTATTTATAATTGAATCACTTTTACTTTATCTTTTTTTCCAAATAGTTCAAGAAAGACCACTACAAAGGAGCAATATTTTGCACTGTTATACAATTATATAAATCATAAACTGATGACATAGTGCTGTATTTTACTGCTTTATCTCTTTATTTTCAACCAAAAATGCTTTGCTCTGATTAGGGGGTACTTGAATTGAAAAAATGTTCATAGGGGGTACATCACTGAAAAAAGGTTGCAAACCACATGACTGCTATCGTGTTTCAATAAAGGTCTATCCGTTTGGCACTCAGCTTCTAGAACTTATTACTCATCCTTGTTTTCGGGCTCAACAATATAAGGTCCTAGATTATTTTTCCCACAGTAATCGTCGATAGCTCTCACAAAGTCTGCTTCATTAGCATTGTTGTTGATGGGGAAGGGATCTGTGGTTGTTCCTCTACGTCAGGGGTGTCAAACTCAAATACAGAGTGGGCCAAAATTTAAAACTGAACAAAGCCGCGGGCCAAGGTTGAAAAAATTAACCTTTTAATAGGGACCCGAACATGTTTTGCATTGAATATTGAACAAGCAAGGCTTATATAATTTTATAGTGACATGCAAAATCCAGTTACAAATAATAAAAAATATCAATGGCATATCAAATAAAATGTAATGCCTCTATTCTATTTGCAGCCTTCTGAGGTAAATATCAAAACAAACTTTTTCCGCTGGCTAATAATGAATTTGAAAATAAAATAATAATGAATGAATCAAACATTCAAGCCTTGAAGTAGCAAGAGAAAGTGCATGAAAAAAACCTTAATTATTGCTCAGTTTGCTACACTGATTTGCTTTAACACTGAATATGGAAAAAGCAACGCTTATATAACTTAATAATGCAAAATCAACTTTATAAAAACAAACGAAAAAACATCAACGGTATATAAAAAAAAATGAAATGAAAAATTTAATGCCTCTTTTCTATTTGCAGCCTTCATTAACTTTTTCCACAGGCGAATACATTTGAAAACAAAGTAACAATGAATAAATCAACCAATCAGGCCTTTTTACTACTCAGTTTGCGATACGTGGTTGTTGGTAGCAAGCGGTGTATATTGTAGCGTCCCGGAAGAGTTAGTGCTGCAAGGGAGTCTGGTTACTTCTCCCGAAAATGTGTATGTCATTCTTGCTTGGTGTGGGTTCACAGTGTGGCGCATATTTGTAACAGTGTTGAAGTTGTTTATACGGCCACCCTCAGTGTGACCTGTATGGCTTTTGAATAAGTATGCCTTGCATTCACTTGTGTGTGTGTAAAAGATAGATTATGTGAATGGGCCGGCATGCTGTTTGAAAGGAGGAAAACCGGACATGACGACAGGTTGTAGAAGACGCTAAAGGCACACCCCTCAATATTGTTGAAATCGGGAGAAATTTGGGAGAATTGTTGCCCCGTGAGATTTTCGGGAAGGGCACTGAAATTTGGGAGTCTCCCGGGAAAATTGGGAGGGTTGGCAAGTATGAGTATTAGCGGTGAATGCGGTGTACCGGCGGGCCAGCTCTAATGTTAATTGGAAATTGCCTCAAGGGCCAAATGAAAATACATGGCGGGCCAAATTTGGCGGTAATTTGGTGGTAGCGGGGGTGTATATTGTAGCGTCCCGGAAGAGTTAGGACTGCAAAGGGTTCTGGGTATTTGTTCTGTTGTGTTTATGTTGTTGCGGATGTTCTCCCAAAATGTGTTTGCCATTCTTGTTTGGTGTGGGTTCACAGTGTGGCGCATATTTGTAACAGTATCAACATTTTTTATACGGCCAGCGTCAGTATGATCTCTATGGCTGTCGACTAAGTATGTTTTGCAGCCGAATGTGTGTGTGTTTAAAAGCTGCATGTATTATGTGACTGGGTTAGTAGGGTAGGGGACAGTAAAGAGAATGTCTAGAAGGCACATCATCAATATAGATGAGTGTCAAGGGAAATTGGGAGGGTTGACAAGTATGTTAGTGGTGAATGCGGTGTTACAGCGGGACCAGCTCTAATGATAATTTGATATTGCCTCAAGGGCCAAATGAAATTACTCTGTTTTCTACCGCACCCGTTCAAGAATTTGCGTTAATGGTAAGAAGTTATTTATTTATTCTTTGTTAGTGTGGGGCTTGCCCTCCTGGGGTTTGTCGGACCACCAAGGACCGACATGAGAGCCTATTTCAGGGTTACAATATTGTTTTATTTTTCAAAAAGTCTCTCAGTTGCTTTCCAGCAATTGTATTTTTCTCTTTCGTTTTTGCTCGCGCTCTGGCTCCAGCCCCAACGCCGTCTCTCCTCCTGGCTGCTGCTTATCAATCAATCAATCAATCAATCAATCAATGTTTATTTATATAGCCCCAAATCACAAATGTCTCAAAGGACTGCACAAATCATTACGACTACAACATCCTCGGAAGAACCCACAAAAGGGCAAGGAAAACTCACACCCAGTGGGCAGGGAGAATTCACATCCAGTGGGACGCCAGTGACAATGCTGACTATGAGAAACCTTGGAGAGGACCTCAGATGTGGGCAGCCCCCCCCCCCCTCTAGGGGACCGAAAGCAATGGATGTCTAGCGGGTCTAACATGATACTGTGAAAGTTCAATCCATAGTGGCTCCAACACAGCCGCGAGAGTTCAGTTCAAAGCGGATCCAAGACAACAGCGAGAGTCCCGTCCACAGGAAACCATCCCAAGCGGAGGCGGATCAGCAGCGTAGAGATGTCCCTAATCGATACAGGCGAGCGGTCCATCCTGGGTCCCGACGAGCGGTCCATCCTGGGTCTCGACTCTGGACAGCCAGTACTTCATCCATGGTCATTGGACCGGACCCCCTCCACAAGGGAGGGGGGGACATAGGAGAAAGAAAAGAAGCGGCAGATCAACTGGTCTAAAAAGGAGGTCTATTTAAAGGCTAGAGTATACAAATGAGTTTTAAGGTGAGACTTAAATGCTTCTACTGAGGTAGCATCTCGAACTGTTACTGGGAGGGCATTCCAGAGTACTGGAGCCCGAACGGAAAACGCTGTAAAGCCCGCAGACTTTTTTTGGGCTCTAGGAATCACTAATAAGCCGGAGTCTTTTGAACGCAGATTTCTTGCCGGGACATATGGTACAATACAATCGGCAAGATAGGCTGGAGCTACACCGTGTAGTATTTTATATGTAAGTAGTAAAACCTTAAAGTCACATCTTAAGTGCACAGGAAGCCAGTATAGCCGTAATATGATCAAACTTTCTTGTTCTTGTCAAAAGTCTAGCAGCCGCATTTTGTACCAACTGTAATCTTTTAATGCTAGACATGGGGAGACCCGAAAATAATACGTTACAGTAATCGAGACGAGACGTAATAACAGAGCGACAGGTGATTAGATAACAAGGCCCAGGTGGGCCATCTACGCACCTGTCGCTGATTTCGAGCCCGGTCCTGGCAACACCCCAGTTCGCTGCAGGCCAGCAGGCCACGCCCCCCTCCACAGTTAGCTCGAGAATAACAATGTTATTACAAAGAATAAGAGACCTATTATACTCTAGAAATGTTGGTCTTACTTAAAAATGCACGCGTTTAGTTTTGTTCAGTGTAAAAAAAAAATATTATATGGCTCTTACGGAAATACATTTGAAAATATTTGGCTTTTTAGCTCTCGCAGCCAGAAAGGTTCCCGACCCCTGCTCTACGTCAATCGATCACGTGACTGGCTTCCTCATTAATTGCTCTGGCATCGCTACGATTTTTACTATTTTGATCATGCTATTTATTTGCAAAGTTTGGAAGTCTTTTGTTGTCATAAATCAGATATATATGATAACAGTTTCAATATGATTCGCCAATTTCGCACTTTCTGCAGCTTTTGTGGAATTGTCGGGATGTTTATTTCACCGTATGACGTCACGACTGTCTGACTGGTCTCTGGGTGGACTCTCAAACCCGCCAAACACATTGTTTCCGTCGCCTGAACTGTGCCTTCCACCCTGGTTCGATTTGGCGTGGGCGAGCGGGGCACTTCTCCAAAAGGCCAGGCGTAACAATGTCGTGACATTTGAAGGATCCCAGCAGCCGTCCCTTTTCCCGGCTGCAGCCGCACTACCGCCAAGTCCCTCCTCCGTAAACCAATAGCCGTCCCAGGCTGCAGAGCGGCTGACGGAGTGGCTGTCTGGTAGACACGCCGACTGTGCCCGCTGGTGGATTAATGTGGTTACTATTGAATCCCCGGGTTGGGAATCGACCGCAGCGTCCGTGGCATGAATGCGTAAGGAGGTGGGGTCTTTGTGAGTGGGACGCTTTTGTCTGTGTGTGTGCTGAATGATGCACTGCTGAGTGTTTTGTGTCTCCACCTTATGCAGACTTTTTGATGTTTTGTTTTTGGTTTCCCCTGCTTGACCCTCTCAACCACGTCTCTTTACAAGGGATGCCCTGCCTGAGTTCATGATGTAGGTCTAAAGCAGGGGTCACCAACCTTTTTGAAACCAAGAGCTACTTCTTGGGTGCTGATTAATGCGAAGGGCTACCAGTTTGATACACACTTAAATAAATTGCCAGAAATAACCAATTTGCTCAATTTACCTTTTAATAAATAAATATATATGTATAAAAAAAAAAGGGTATTTCTGTCTGTAATTCCGTCGTACATTTTTTTTCCTTTTATGAAAGGTTTTTTGTGGATAACAAATGATGAAAAGAAAAACACTTAATTGAACGGTTTAAAAGAGGAGAAAACCCGAAAAAAGTGAAAATAAAATTTTGAAACATATTTATCTTCAATTTCGACTCTTTAAAATTCAAAATTCAAGCAAAAAAAATGAACAGAAAAACTAGCTAATTTGAATATTTTTGAAAAAATAAAAAAATGCATTTATGGAACATCATTAGTAATTTTTCCTGATTAAGATTAATTTTAGAATTTTAATGACATGTTTTAAATAGGTTGAAATCCAATCTGCACTTTGTTAGAATATAAAACAAATTGGACCAAGCTATATTTCTAACAAAGAAAAATCATTATTTCTTCTAGGTTTTCCAGAACAAAATTAAAAAAAAAAATTCAAAGGACTTTAAAATAATATTTAAATTGTATTCTATAGATTTTCTAGATTTGCCAGAATATTTTTTTTGAATTTTAATCACAAGTTTGAATAAATATTTCACAAATATTATTTGTCGAAAAAACGGAAGCTAAAATGAAGAATTAAATTAAAATGTATTTATAATTCTTTACAATAAATAAAAAAAAAATACTTGAACATTGATTTAAATTGTCAGGAAAGAAGAGGAAGAAATTTAAAAGGTAAAAAGGTATATATGTTTAAAAATCCCAAAATAATTTTTAAGGTTGTATTTTTTCTCTAAAATTGTCTTTCTGAAAGTTATAAGAAGCAAAGTAAAAAAAATAAATGCATTTATTTAAACAAGTGAAGACCCAGTCTTTAAAATATTTTCTTGGAATTTCAAATTCTATTTGAGTTTTGTCTCTCTTAGAATTAAAAATGTCGAGCAAAGCGAGACCAGCTTGCTTGTAGTGAAGTGAAGTGAATTATATTTATATAGCGCTTTTCTCAAGTAACTCAAATCACTTTACATAGTGACACCCAATATCTAAGTTACATTTAAACCAGTGTGGGTGGCACTGGGAGCAGGTGGGTAAAGTGTCTTGCCCAAGGACACAACGGCAGTAACTAGGATGGCACAAGCGGGAATCGAACCTGCAACCCTCAAATTGCTGGCACGGCCACTCTACCAACCGAGCTATGCCGCCCCGTTAATTGTAAATAAATACAATTAAAAAAAAAAAATAGAGCCAGCTCACTGGTAAGTGCTGCTATTCGAGCTATTTTTCGAACAGGCCAGCGGGCGACTCACCTGGTCTTTACGGGCTACCTGGTGCCCCCGGACACCGCGTTGGTGACCCCTGGTCTAAACAAACCCACTCTAGTTTCCA
This sequence comes from Nerophis ophidion, assembly GCF_033978795.1. Taxonomy (NCBI): domain Eukaryota; kingdom Metazoa; phylum Chordata; class Actinopteri; order Syngnathiformes; family Syngnathidae; genus Nerophis; species Nerophis ophidion. The sequence continues at coordinate 65,094,357 of NC_084620.1, forward strand.
GAGTGAGTAGTCTGCGTGGTTTGATCACCGTCTTTTCATTGATCTCTCCATGACAATCTGAAGAGATCAGACTTCCAAACTGTGGCGTCGAAATCCAAGGACTGATTCTGTGTCCCTCCAAGCCTCGATGTGTGTGTCACTTAAAAGCAGGGGTCTCAAACACGCGGCCCGCGAGACGTTATTTTGCGGCCCCCACCTTAATGCTAAAATTTTATGTTGGTGCGGCCAGCGAGTTTTATATGAATGGCGCTTTACAGCGTCTTACTTTTATACCCTCGATTTCTCCAGGAGGCTCCCAATGTCAGTGCCCCTCCAGGGATAATCATTCTCTCAGATTTAACCTTAGCAATAATATTAAGAGGGCGCCGTGGAGGCACTGCCTTAAGCATCCTCTTCAACCTGTACATGTTGTAGTCAGTATTAATAGTAGATGCAGTAAGCATCTACTATTAACAGCCATACAGGTCACACTGAGGGTGGCCGTATAAACAACTTTAACACTGTTACAAATATGCGCCACACTGTGAACCCACACCAAACAAGAATGACAAACACATTTTAATAATAATAATACTAACTTAGATTTTATATCGCATTTTCGAAGTGAAGTGAATTTTATTTATATAGCGCTTTTCTCAAGTGACTCAAAGCGCTTTACATAGTGAAACCCAATATCTAAGTTACATTTAAACCAGTGTGGGTGGCACTGGGAGCAGGTGGGTAAAGTGTCTTGCCCAAGGACACAACGGCATTGACCAGGATGGCAGAAGCGGGAATCGAACCTGCAACCCTTAAATTGCTGACACGGCCGCTCTACCAACCGAGCTATACCGCCCTAAACACTCAAAGCGCTTACAGAGAAGTGGGACTCAACAACCATTCACACCTGGTGGTGGTAAGCTACATCTGTAGCCACAGCTGCCCTGGGGTAGACTGACGGAAGCCTGGCTGCCAGTTTGCGCCTACGGCCCCTCCGACCACCACCTATCATTCATTCACCAGTGTGAGCGGCACCGGGGGCAAAGGGTGAATTGTCCTGCCCAAGGACACAATGGCAGTGATTTTTTGGATATCAATAGGTGGGAAGCGAACTTGCAACCCTCAGGTTTCTGGCCGGCCGCTCTACCCACTACTGGGAGAACATCCGCATCGTACCACAACATAAACACAACAGAACAAATACCCAGAATCCCATGCAGCCCTAACTCTTCCGGGCTACAATATACACCCCCCCCCCAACCCCGCTCTCCAGAATGCCGCTTCCTGCATTGGATTCTGGGTATTTGTTCTGTTGTGTTTATGTTTATGTTGTGTTTTGGGTGTTCTCCCAATATGTGTTGGTCAAACTTGTTTGGTGTGGGTTCACAGTGTGGCGCATATTTGTAACAGTGATAAAGTTCTTTATACAGCCACCCTCAGTGTGACCTGTATGGTAGTTGAATAAGTCTGTCTTGCAGTCGCCTTCCTTCGGTTCGCAAAAGCCTCATACAATATGTGATCGGGTCTGCACACCGTGCGTATGGTAGAAAAGCGGACGGAACGGCAGTTCGTAGAGGACGCTAAAGGCATTGCCATCCCGACACGCCCTTACTATTGTTTTCCGGGTGAAAACCGGGAGAATGATTGCCGGGAGTGTTTCCCGGAAATATCGCGAGAGTCGACAAGCATGTTGCTAGGGCGGGAAAGCCATTTAAAGTCCTACTGAAATGAAATGTACTTATTTAAACGGGGATAGCAGGTCCATTCTATGTGTCATACTTGATCATTTCGCGATATTGTCATATTTTTGCTGAAAGGATTTAGTAGAGAACATCCACGATATAGTTTGCAACTTTTGGTCGCTAATAAAAAAGCCTCGTCTTTACCGGAAGTAGCAGACGATGTGCGCGTGATGTCACGAGTTGTGGAGCTCCTCACATCCGCACATTGTTTACAATCATGGCGACCAGCAGCGAAAGCGATTTGGACCGAGAAAGCGACAATTTCCCCATTAATTTGAGCGAGGATGAAAGATTTGTGGATGAGGATAGTGAAAAACTAAAAAAAAAAAAATAATAAAGGCGAGGGCAGTGTGAGCGATTTAGATGTTATTAGACACAGGATAATTCTGGAAAATCCCTTATCTGCTTATTGTGTTACTGATGTTTTAGTGAGATTATATGGTACCTGAAAGTCGGAGGGGTGTGGCCACGGGTGTGGTGACCGCCAGTGTCTCCGGTGGGAGGAGGTAAGAGGGTCGGCAGCTGCAGGAGGACGCAAGCTCCGCTCATAACTACGGTAAGAGCCGACTTATTACCACAATTTTCTCACCGACATGTAGTAGACAACCATGTTCGCTTGACTGCTCTGTGCCATAGTAAAGCTTCACCTTCGGGAATGTAAACAAGGAAACACAGGCTGTGTTTGTGTTGCTAAAGGCAGCCCCAATACACCGCTTCCCACCTACAGCTTTCTTCTTTGACGTCTCCATTATTAATTGAACAAATTGCAAAAGTTTCGGCCATACAGAAGTACAGAATACTGTGGAATTATGCGATTAAAGCAGACAACTTTTAGCCGTGAGCGGTGCCATCAGACTGCGTGGTCGGTAGTAGTGGGTTTAAGTAGGCCTTTAAAGGGGAACATTATCACATTTTCAAAAGGGTTAAAAACAATAAAAATCAGTTCCCAGTGGCTTGTTTTATTTTTCGAAGTTTTTTTCAAAATTTTACACCTCCCGAAATATCCCTAAAAAAAGCTTTAAAGTGCCTGATTTTCACCATCGCTATATCCACCCGTCCATTTCCCTGTGACGTGATACAGGGCTGCCAATACAAACAACATGGCGGTCACCACAGCAAGATATAGCGACATTAGCTCGGACTCAGACTCGGATTTCAGCGGTTTAAGCGATTCAACAGATGACGCATGTATTGAAACAGATGGTCGGAGTATGGAGGCAGATAGCGAAAACGAAATTGAAGAAGAAATTGAAGCTATTGAGCGAATAGCTATTGACGATATTTGGCCATAGCGTGGGTGTACCTAATGAAGTGGCCCATCACATGGCTGCCTTATTAGCATCGCCGGTAAAATGTGCGGACCAAACGATCAGGACTTTCGCATCTTGTGACACTGGAGCAACTTAAATCCGTCGATTGGTAAGTGTTTCTTTCGCATTAAATGTGGGTATATCTAGTTTCAAATGTACATACAGCTAGCGTAAGTAGCATGTTAGCATCGATTAGCGTAGCATGTTAGCATCGATTAGCTGGCAGTCATGCCGTGACCAAATATGTCTGATTAGCACATAAGTCAACAACATCAACAAAACTCACCTTTGTGATTTCGTTGACTTAATCGTTGCAAATGCATCTGCAGGTTATCCATACATCTCTGTGCCATGTCTGTCTTAGCATCGCCGGTCAAATGTGAAGACACTCTGGCACATTCAATGGGGGTCTGGCGGCAGATTTTTTGCCAGTGGTGCAACTTGAATCCCTCCCTGTTAGTGTTGTTACACCCTCCGAGGCATGATGTCTCCAAGGTTCCAAAAAATAGTCGAAAAAACGGAAAATAACAGAGCTGAGACCCGGTGTTTGTAATGTGTTGAAAATGAATACGGCGGGTGTGTTACCTCGGTGACGTCATCGCTAAAAGACCGATAAACAGAAAGGCGTTTAATTTGCCAAAATTCACCCATTTAGAGTTCGGAAATCGGTTAAAAAAAATACATGGTCTTTTTTCTGCAACATCAAGGTATATATTGACGCTTGCATAGGTTTGGTGATAATGTTCCCCTTTAAAGAAGGTCCATCCATCCATCCATCATCTTCCGCTTATCCAAGGTCGGGTCGTGGGGGCAACAGCCTAAGCAGGGAAACCCAGACTTCCCTCTCCCCAGCCACTTCGTCCAGCTCTTCCCGGGGGATCCCGAGGCGTTCCCAGGCCAGCCGGGAGACATAGTCTTCCCAACGTGTCCTGGGTCTTCCCCGTGGCCTCCTACCGGTTGGACGTGCCCTAAACACCTCCCTAGGGAGGCGTTCGGGTGGCATCCTGACCAGATGCCCGAACCACCTCATCTGGCTCCTCTCGATGTGAAGGAGCAGCGGCTTTACTTTGAGTTCCTCCCGGATGGCAGAGCTTCTCACCCTATCTCTAAGGGAGAGACCTGGAAACTCATTTCGGCCGCTTGTACCCGTGATCTTATCCTTTCGGTCATGACCCAAAGCTCATGACAATAGGTGAGGATGGGAACGTAGATCGACCGGTAAATTGAGAGCTTTGCCTTCCGGCTCAGCTCCTTCTTCACCACAACGGATCGGTACAACGTCCGCATTACTGAAGACGCCGCACCGATCCGCCTGTCGATCTCACGATCCACTCTTCCCTCACTCGTGAACAAGACTCCTAGGTACTTGAACTCCTCCACTTGGGGCAGGGTCTCCTCCCCAACCCGGAGATGGCACTCCACCCTTTTCCGGGCGAGAACCATGGTCTCGGACTTGGAGGTGCTGATTCTCATTCCGGTCGCTTCACACTCGGCTGCGAACCGATCCAGCGAAGAAGGTGAAGGTGAAGTCATTAAAAAGTGCATGTTGGATTTTTTTAAGAAAACATTTCTAGCGGCCCAGCCTCACCCAGTTTCTGCATCCAGTGGCCCCCAGGTAATCTGAGTTTGAGACCCCTGCTTTAAAGGGAGCGTTTGGAAGATTTTTTTGAATACCTTACATGTGAACTAGGTTTATACAATATAAATGTATACACACACATATATATATAAAAAAAATAATTCATCACTTCACCGTATATTCCTTTTTCAGAATATTGTTTTTTTATTCAAATTCAATTCAAACATGGCTTCCATAGCCGCCATTGCCTCCATTCTCTAAACCAGTCGCTTCACTTTCCCTCCTGCATGTTTTCCTATTGTCTCTATAGGTGGCCATCTTTAAATAATCATGCCGCCACTGGCGACGGATTGGCCTGTTTTCTCGTTGTCTGGCAGTGTTTGTGTTTCCCGAGTTCTCTCCTTCCCGCAGTGGCGTTCAACTACGCTGCAGGTTAATCAATTATGGCTCTTCCAGTTGCCACGGCGGAACTTAGCGCCGCTCGCCGCCGTTATCCTGAAGAGGCAAACTCCTCCTGATCCATTTCAGTCGAGCCCGCAGCCACCACTCCTCTCGCTTCCCGCTCGCCATCCTTTTTCATCAACACAATTAGTCCTACCTGGAGAACATGGCCTTCAGCTACCTGATGCAAACATCCAGCTGTGTTTGCCTCTCATCCGCCGCCGCCGCCGCCTCTTTACTTCCTTTTGGCACGTCGCCGCTAAGTGCTGTTCGCTGGTTAACAAACCTCCTGAGGCAGCGCCTTCGACATCTTCTGTCGAGGCTTCTTAAAGGCCTACTGAAATGAGATTTTCTTATCTAAACGGGGATAGCAGGTCCATTCTATGTGTCATACTTGATCATTTCGCGATATTGCCATATTTTAACTGAAAGGGTTTAGTAGAGAACATCCACGATAAAGTTTGCAACTTTTTGTCGCTAATAAAAAAGCCTTGCCTGTACCGGAAGTAGCAGACGGTGTGTGCGTGACGTCACTGGTTGTAGGGCTCCTCACATCCTCACATTGTTTAAAATAATGGCCACCAGCAGCAAGAGCGATTCGGACCGAGAAAGTGACGATTTCCCCATTAATTTGAGCGAGGATGAAAGATTTGTGGATGAGGAAAGTGAGAGTGAAGGAGTACAAAAAAAAGACAAGGGCAGTGGGAGCAATTCAGATGTTATTAGACACATTTACTAGGATCATTCCGGAAAATCCCTTATCTGCTTATGGTGTTACTCGTGTTTTAGTGAGATTATATGGTCGTACCTGAAAGTCGGAGGGGTGTGGTGACCGCCAGTGTCTCCGGGGGAAGCCCCGTTTTTCGACAAGGCAAGGCAGCCGGGCTGAGATTTTTTTTTGGGGTCCCCTCCTCCACGGTGTAAGCATCCGACGGTCGGGGGCGGCCATTTACACAACGTGCCAACTTCATTGCTTTCGGGTTGTGTAAATGCCAACATGTTTTTGTTCGACTACAGCGAGCAAAAATAACATCACATCTGAGTCGCATAGCTCGGTTGGTAGAGCGGCCGTGCCAGCAACTTGATGGTTGCAGGTTCGATTCCCGCTTCCGCCATCCTAGTCATTGCCGTTGTGTCCTTGGGCAAGACACTTTACCCACCTGCTCCCAGTGCCACCCACACTGGTTTAAATGTAAAAATGATATATTGGGTTTCACTATGTAAAGCGCTTTGAGTCACTAGAGAAAAAAGCGCTAGATAAATATAATTCACTTTACAAAACGTGGCGTTTTGCCAATGTGGGTTTTGAACGTCAATTTGACAACGTCGTGCAAAACCACCAGGCGGCGAGGAGTCGGGGGGGGTTTGCGGGGGTGCAAAACACGCCGTGCCAGCGCTGATTGAGGGAAATTTGAGGAAAACAAGATTACCAGTTTAATGTCAGCGGCTCAGTCGAGGCTTTAGGTAATCATGTTTGCGCTAAAGAGCATCGTCCCCGCGTCCCCGGTGCACAGCATGTGGAGACGTGGATGACCCGGCAGCTTATTAGCATGCCGGAAAGAGTGCGGCCCGAGCGGCGAGCGGAAGGCTAAACATTCACAACTGCTATCATTAAATATTTATCAGAAAAGTGTTAAACATACAGCACTTGTGCTCAGTCGATTATTACTGCAGATGCATAAACACACTCTAACTCTTACTGCTTTCTCTATAAAAAAGGCAATTTTTTCTTTTTCTTTTTTTTAATATACACTGTCCTTAAAAGTGTATTATTGTGCGACGCCGTGCAGACTCTAGGCCCAGGCTTCTGGTTTAAATCTGCACACACACACATAAAAACTGCATAAAATGCGGTCTGTGAAAGCAATTGTTGACTAGTTAAAAATTTGATTACTGTCATCTTGGTGTGCGATAATAATGGTTTTTTGTTGTTGTTTTCTATCTATACATATTGGTGCACAATATACTGCAAAATCTGAAATCTAAGTAAGAGTAAATATTTCAAATGATGATGATATTTGCTTATTTTGGTCCATGTTGGTTTTAATCGAGTATTCTATTTTTGAATGTGAAACTCTGTAATTTTGTTATTGAACCATTATTTGAACGAGGATGAAAGATTTGTGGATGAGGAAAGTGAGAGTGAAGGACTAGGGAAAAAGAAAAAGGGACGGCGTGGCGCAGTGGGAGAGTGGCCGTGCGCAACCCTAGCGTCCCTGGTTCAAATCCCACCTAGTACCAACTTCGTCACGTCCGTTGTGTCCTGAGCAAGACACTTCACCCTTGCTCCTGATGGGTGCTGGTTGGCGCCTTGCATGGCGGCTCCCTCCATCAGTGTGTGAATGGGTAAATGTGGAAGTAGTGTCAAAGCGCTTTGAGTACCTTGAAGGTAGAAAAGCGCTATACAAGTACAACCCATTTATTTATTTATTTATCATTTAAAAAAAAAAGACTATACAGTGGGAGTGATTCAGATGTTATTAGACAAATTTACTAGGATAATTCTGGAAAATTCCTTATCTGCTTATTGTGTTACTAGTGTTTTAGTGTGATTATATGGTCGTACCTGTACAACCTGAGGGTCGGCCCCGCACCTTTCTTCAGCACCGGTCGACGGGTGGTGGCGATGCCCACCTCTGCCCTTCGCAAGGGACCCTTTTCGAAACACGATCTTTCAAAATGATCGCTGCCTAATACACTGTACTTTGTGTGTGTGTGTGTGTGTGTGTGTGGTCCAATCCAACCCTGTTCGCTTGACTGCTCTGTTCCATAGCAAACTTTCACCGTCATCTTTCGGGAATGTAAACAATGAAACACCAGCTGTGTTTGTGTTGCTAAAGGCGGCCGCAATACACCGCTTCCCACCTACAGCTTTCTTCTTTGACGTCTCCATGATTCATTGAACCAATTGCAAAAGATTCAGCAAAACAGATGTCCATAATACCGTGGAATTATGCGATGAAAAACAGACCACTTAATAGCTGGGAACGATGCTGGAACAATACTTCGGCGTGAAATTTAAAATTGCAATTTATTAAACTAAAAAGGCCGTATTGGCATGTGTTGCCATGTTAATATTTCATCATTGATATATAAACTATCAGACTGCGTGGTCGGTAGTAGTGGGTTTCAGTAGGCCTTTAAGGGTGGGATGGGGGAATCTTTTGAAATCTTGCGTATGGGGGCCCAAAATGTGGAGTATGTATGTGTTTAAGTGTCTTTTTTTAAATTCCATCCATCCATTTTCTACCGCTTGTCCCTTTTTTGGGTTGCTGGGGGTCGCTGGAGCCTATCTCAGCTGCATTGGGGTAGAAGGTGATGTACACCTTGGACAAGTCTCCACCTCATCACAGGGCCAACACAGATAGACAGACAACATTCACACTCACATTCACACACTAGGGCCAATTTAGTGTTGCCAATCAACCTATCCCCAGGTGCATGTCTTTGGAAGTGGGAGGAAGCCGGAGTACCCGGAGGGAACCCACGCAGTCACGGGGAGAACATGCAAACTCCACACAGAAAGATCCCGAGCCAGGGATTGAATTTAGGACTGTTCAGGACCTTCGTATTGTGAGGAAGATGCACTAACCCAGGGGTCAGGAACCTTTTTGGTTGAGAGAGTCATGAAAGCCAAATATTTCAAAATGTATTTCCGTAAGAGTCGTATAATATTTTTTAAACACTGAATACAACTAAATGCGTGCATTTTTAAGTAAGACCTGTAATTTATTTGTGATCATGTTCCGTTTAGTTATGTTTTGTTTTGTTTTTGACTCTATTAGTTCCTGTTTTTGCGCACCCTGGTTTGTTTTTGTCTCCATGTTTTCACGACTCACACATGATTCACTTGAACTCATGTACCTGTTGTCAATCACCATGTCACCATTTGAGCCTACAGTTGCCAGGCAGTCAGCCTGGCGACATCACCTTCTACTCACCCTCTATCACCTCCTACACACCTATGTTATCCATGCCGATGATCCACGCTCTTTCTCGGTCCAAGTAAGTTTTTCATGCCATAGTTTGTAAGTTTTATTTCATGTTCATAGTTCTCCCACTGTGCAAGTTTTAGTTTTGTCACATTATGCTAAGAAGTATAAAATGTATTATTGGTTACATTTAAAATAACAATGCTATTAAAAAGAATAAGAGACTTATTATACTCTAAAAGTGTTGGTCTTGTCAAGACCTGGACTATGGTGTGGTTTGTTTCCCCGTGGTGCAAAGCGATTGGAACGGACATGGCGTGAAGGTAATGACATCTTTAATCTTAACTCAAAAATATTACAAAAACAAAGGGTATAAACAAAAGGCGCTCTCAGTGGAGGTTAAAAACTTGGCTATGAAAACTAAAACTCGCACAATGGGAGAACTATGAACATGAAACATACAAACTATGGCATGAAAAACTTACTTGGACCGAGAAAGAGCATGGATCATCGGCATGGATAACATAGGTGTGTAGGAGGTGATAGAGGGTGAGTTGAAGGTGATGTCGCGAGGCTGACTGCCTGGCAACTGCAGGCTTTAATGGTGACGTGGTGATTGACAACAGGTACATGAGTTCTAGTAAATCATGTGTGTGAGTCGTGAAAACAGGTGAACTGATTGGTAGTCATGGAAACAAAAACAAACCAGGGTGCGCAAAAACGGGAACTAATGGAGTCAAAAACAAAACAGAACATAACCAAACCGAACATGATCACAAAGAAATGACAGGTCTTACTTAAAAATCCACTCATTTAGTTGTATTCAGTGTTTAAAAAATATCATACGACTCTCACGGAAATACATTTTGAAATATTTGGCTTTCATGGCTCTCTCAACCAAAAAGGTTCCCGACTTACAAACTTACAAACTATGGCATGAAAAACTTACTTGGACCGAGAAAGAGCATGGATCATCGGCATGGATAACATAGGTGTGTAGGAGGTGATAGAGGGTGAGTAGAAGGTGATGTCGCCAGGCTGACTGCCTGGCAACTGCAGGCTCTAATGGTGATTGACAACAGGTACATGAGTTCTAGTAAATCATGTGTGTGAGTCGTGAAAACAGGTGAACTGATTGGTAGTCATGGAAACAAAAGCAAACCAGGGTGCGCAAAAACAGGAACTAATGGAGTGAACAACAAAACAGAACATGATCACAAAGAAATGACAGGTCTTACTTAAAAATGCACTCATTTAGTTGTATTCAGTGTTTAAAAAATATTATGCGACTCTCACGGAAATACATTTTGAAATATTTGGCTTTCATGGCTTTCCCAACCAAAAAGGTTCCCGACTTACAAATGTACAAACTATGGCATGAAAAACGTACTTGGACCGAGAAAGAGCATGGATCATCGACATGGTTAACATAGGTGTGTAGGAGGTGATAGAGGGTGAGTAGAAGGTGATGTCGCCAGGCTGACTGCCTGGCAACTGCAGGCTTTAATGGTGACTGACAACAGGTACATGAGTTCTAGTAAATCTTGTGTGTGAGTCGTGAAAACAGGTGAACTGATTGGTAGTCATGGAAACAAAAACAAACCAGGGTGCGCAAAAACAGGAACTAATGGAGTCAAAAACAAAACAGAACATAACTAAACAGAACATGATCACAAAGAAATGACAGGTCTTACTTAAAAATGCACGCGTTTAGTTGTATTCAGAGTTTAATAAATATTATACGACTCTCACTGAAGTACATTTTTAAATATTTGGCTTTCATGGCTCTCTCAACCAAAAAGGTTCCCGACTTACAAACTATGGCATGAAAAACTTACTTGGACCGAGAGAGCGTGGATCATAGGCATGGATAACATAGGTGTGTAGGAGGTGATAGGGGGTGAGTAGAAGGTGATGTCGCCAGGCTGACTGCCTGGCAACTACAGGCTTTAATGTTGACTGACAACAGGTACATGAGTTCTAGTAAATCATGTGTGTGAGTCGTGAAAACAGGTGAACTGATTGGTAGTTATGGAAACAAAAGCAAACCAGGGTGCGCAAACACAGGAACTAATGGAGTCAAAAACAAAACAGAATATAACTAAACAGAACATGATCACAAAGAAATGACAGGTCTTACTTAAAAATGCACGCATTTAGTTGTATTCAGTGTTTAAAAAGTATTATACGACTCTCACGGAAATACATTTTGAAATATTTGGCTTTCATGGCTCTCTCAACCAAAAAGGTTCCCGACTTACAAACATACAAACTATGGCATGAAAAACTTACTTGGACCGAGAAAGAGCATGGATCATCGGCATGGATAACATAGGTGTGTAGGAGGTGATAGAGGGTGAGTAGAAGGTGATGTCGCCTGACTGACTGCCTGGCAACTGCAGGCTTTAATGCTGACGTGGTGATTGACAAAAGGTACATGAGTTCAAGTGAATCATGTGTGTGAGTCGTGAAAACAGGTGAACTGATTGGTAGTCATGGAAACAAAAGCAAACCCGGGTGCGCAAACACAGGAACTAATGGAGTCAAAAACAAAACAGAACATAACTAAACCGAACATGATCACAAAGAAATGACAGGTCTTACTTAAAAATGCACTCATTTAGTTGTATTCAGTGTTTAAAAAATATTATACGACTCTCACGGAAATACATTTTGAAATATTTGGCTTTCATGGCTCTCTCAAACAAAAAGGTTCCCGACTTACAAACTTACAAACTATGGCATGAAAAACTTACTTGGACCGAGAAAGAGCATGGATCATCGGCATGGATAACATAGGTGTGTAGGAGGTGATAGAGGGTGAGTAGAAGGTGATGTCGCCAGGCTGACTGCCTGGCAACTGCAGGCTCTAATGGTGATTGACAACAGGTACATGAGTTCTAGTAAATCATGTGTGTGAGTCGTGAAAACAGGTGAACTGATTGGTAGTCATGGAAACAAAAGCAAACCAGGGTGTGCAAAAACAGGAACTAATGGAGTGAACAACAAAACAGAACATGATCACAAAGAAATGACAGGTCTTACTTAAAAATGCACTCATTTAGTTGTATTCAGTGTTTAAAAAATATGCGACTCTCACGGAAATACATTTTGAAATATTTGGCTTTCATGGCTTTCTCAACCAAAAAGGTTCCCGACTTACAAATGTACACACTATGGCATGAAAAACTTACTTGGACCGAGAAAGAGTGTGGATCATAGGCATGAATAACATAGGTGTGTAGGAGGTGATAGAGGGTGAGTAGAAAGTGATGTCGCCAGGCTGACTGCCTGGCAACTGCAGGCTTTAATGGTGACTGACAACAGGTACATGAGTTCTAGTAAATCATGTGTGTGAGTCGTGAAAACAGGTGAACTGATTGGTAGTCATGGAAACAAAAGCAAACCAGGGTGCGCAAAAACAGGAACTAATGGAGTCAACAACAAAACAGAACATGATCACAAAGAAATGACAGGTCTTACTTAAAAATGCACTCATTTAGTTGTATTCAGTGTTTAAAAAATATTATACGACTCTCACGGAAATACATTTTGAAATATTTGGCTTTCATGGCTCTCTCAACCAAAAAGGTTCCCGACCCCTGCTCTATACTAAACACAAATAGATTTTTTTGTTGCTATTTTGGGTGCAAATATTCCTCTGCGCCAGATAAACGACGGTGGAGAACCAAGCCCATAAATGAAGAGCTTCCGGCAACACATCGGAGGAAGCAGGAAGAAGAAATATGATGGGTTTGGTGCGTGAGAAAGTCCGTGGGGACAGTTGTTTAAGGACAGCAGTGTAGAGGGAGACAGATGGTTTGAAAGAGAAGTGAAGGAGGCCATCTGTGTCCAGGTGGAGACGCCATCAGTCATCGGAAGAGGTGGTCCTGCGACGTTTCTTATCAGTCATTGACATGTCATCCCGGGCGCTTTAACACTTATTCACACCCCGACTCTTGACTCTAATGACTACCACCTGACAGCCAGGTGGACAAACGACCCCGCACCTGACCCCTGATGACTCTTTGGGGTAAACCACACTGTAGAGGTTGGCCCCCTCGGACCTTGCCTACACTCTGTCAGGCCGGAGAGATTAGGATGTGACAGAACCGCGTGGAAAAGGCTAAAATATACTTTAACTGCTGGAATTGAAAGGGTTCAAATGCTTTTTTGGTTATTTGTGTCTGCAGCTTTAATGCTGATAAGCTGTTTGTGTTTGTGTCGCTCCATGAAATGCTATTGTGCAGTTTTTGTCAATTCCATCCATGCATCCATTTTTGTACCGCTTGTCCCTTTTGGGTTCGCGGGGGGTGCTGGAGCCTATCTCAGTTGCGTTCGGGCGGAAGGCGGGGTACAGCTTGGACAAGTCATCTCCTCATCACAGGGCCAACACAGACAGACAACATTCACATATATATATATCAGTGTTTCCCACAGGTCAGGCATCTATTAGTGGTGGTGTGGTCGGGCGGCTATTAGTGGTGGTGTGGTCGGGCGGCTATCAGTGGTGGTGTGGTCGGGCGGCTATTAGTGGTGGTGTGGTCGGGCGGCTATCAGTGGTGGTGTGGTCGGGCGGCTATCAGTGGTGGTGTGGTCGGGCGGCTATCAGTGGTGGTGTGGTCGGGCGGCTATCAGTGGTGGTGTGGTCGGGCGGCTATCAGTGGTGGTGTGGTCGGGCGGCTATCAGTGGTGGTGTGGTCGGGCGGCTATTAGTGGTGGTGTGGTCGGGCGGCTATCAGTGGTGGTGTGGTCGGGCGGCTATCAGTGGTGGTGTGGTCGGGCGGCTATCAGTGGTGGTGTGGTCGGGGGGCTATCAGTGGTGGTCTGGTCGGGGGGCTATCAGTGGTGGTGTGGTCGGGCGGCTATCAGTGGTGGTGTGGTCGGGCGGCTATTAGTGGTGGTGTGGTCGGGCGGCTATTAGTGGTGGTGTGGTCGGGCGGCTGTTAGTGGTGGTGTGGTCGGGCGGCTGTTAGTGGTGGTGTGGTCGGGCGGCTGTTAGTGGTGGTGTGGTCGGGCGGCTATTAGTGGTGGTGTGGTCGGGCGGCTATTAGTGGTGGTGTGGTCGGGCGGATATTAGTGGTGGTGTGGTCGGGCGGCTGTTAGTGGTGGTGTGGTCGGGCGGCTATTAGTGGTGGTGTGGTCGGGCGGCTATTAGTGGTGGTGTGGTCGGGCGGATATTAGTGGTGGTGTGGTCGGGCGGATATTAGTGGTGGTGTGGTCGGGCGGATATTAGTGGTGGTGTGGTCGGGCGGCTATTAGTGGTGGTGTGGTCGGGCGGCTATCAGTGGTGGTGTGGTCGGGGGGCTATTAGTGGTGGTGTGGTCGGGCGGCTATTAGTGGTGGTGTGGTCGGGCGGCTATTAGTGGTGGTGTGGTCGGGCGGCTATTAGTGGTGGTGTGGTCGGGCGGCTATTAGTGGTGGTGTGGTCGGGCGGCTATCAGTGGTGGTGTGGTCGGGCGGCTATCAGTGGTGGTGTGGTCGGGCGGCTATTAGTGGTGGTGTGGTCGGGCGGCTATCAGTGGTGGTGTGGTCGGGGGGCTATTAGTGGTGGTGTGGTCGGGCGGTTATTAGTGGTGGTGTGGTCGGGCGGCTATCAGTGGTGGTGTGGTCGGGGGGATATTAGTGGTGGTGTGGTCGGGGGGATATTAGTGGTGGTGTGGTCGGGCGGCTATTAGTGGTGGTGTGGTCGGGCGGCTATTGGTGGTGTGGTCGGGCGGCTATTAGTGGTGGTGTGGTCGGGCGGCTATTAGTGGTGGTGTGGTCGGGCATCTATTTGTGGTGGTGTGGTCGGGCGGCTATTAGTGGTGGTGTGGTCGGGCGGCTATTAGTGGTGGTGTGGTCGGGCGGCTACTAGTGGTGGTGTGGTCGGGCGACTATCAGTGGTGGTGTGGTCGGGCGGATATCAGTGGTGGTGTGGTCGGGGGGCTATTAGTGGTGGTGTGGTCGGGCGGCTATTAGTGGTGGTGTGGTCGGGCGGCTATTAGTGGTGGTGTGGTCGGGGGGCTATTAGTGGTGGTGTGGTCGGGGGGCTATTAATGGTGGTGTGGTCGGGGGGCTATCAGTGGTGGTGTGGTCGGGCGGCTATCAGTGGTGGTGTGGTCGGGCGGCTATCAGTGGTGGTGTGGTCGGGCGGCTATCAGTGGTGGTGTGGTCGGGGGGATATTAGTGGTGGTGTGGTCGGGCGGCTATTAGTGGTGGTGTGGTCGGGGGGCTATCAGTGGTGGTGTGGTCGGGGGGCTATCAGTGGTGGTGTGGTCGGGGGGCTATCAGTGGTGGTGTGGTTCGGGGGGCTGTTAGTGGTGGTGTGGTCGGGCGGCTGTCAGTGGTGTTGTGGTCGGGCGGCTATTAGTGGTGGTGTGGTCGGGCGGCTGTTAGTGGTGGTGTGGTCGGGCGGCTGTTAGTGGTGGTGTGGTCGGGCGGCTATTAGTGGTGGTGTGGTCGGGCGGCTGTCAGTGGTGGTGTGGTCGGGCGGCTATTAGTGGTGGTGTGGTCGGGCGGCTATTAGTGGTGGTGTGGTCGGGCGGCTGTTAGTGGTGGTGTGGTCGGGCGGCTGTCAGTGGTGGTGTGGTCGGGCGGCTATTAGTGGTGGTGTGGTCGGGCGGCTATTAGTGGTGGTGTGGTCGGGCGGCTATTAGTGGTGGTGTGGTCGGGCGGCTATTAGTGGTGGTGTGGTCGGGCGGCTGTTAGTGGTGGTGTGGTCGGGCGGCTGTTAGTGGTAGTGTGGTCGGGCGGCTATTGGTGGTGTGGTCGGGCGGCTATTAGTGGTGGTGTGGTCGGGCGGCTATTAGTGGTGGTGTGGTCGGGCGGCTATTAGTGGTGGTGTGGTCGGGCGGCGGGGGGTGGTAATGGGTGGCGGCGGCGATGACCAAGAAGAACGCGGAGTTGAAATATAACACAACACTTTATGTACATATTTATATAACATGTAACTACAAGCTCCATTCACAGACAGAGTCCCATTGCTTTTATGAGCGCTCGAGCGAGTCAAAAGCGGGAAAAAAAAAACGTTTTATTCTTTATTTTTTTTATTTCTGGGGGCCGTAATTATTTCGTGGCGGGCCGCGACAAATAAATGAATATGTGGGAAACCCTATATATATATATATATTAGGGCTGGGCAACGATTACAAATTTTAATCGAAGTTAATCGCACTATTTCTCCGATTAATCGCGATTAACTGCATTGTATACGCAAAGCCCAATAATGAATTCTAAAGTAGTGTGTAGTGCACCTTTATTGGAATATTCTCCCACATGAACAAAAGCGCCAAAACATTTGTTGTGCAAACACAATTTAAATCAGTCCTTGTTAAACAGTAGCAGTTAAATAGCATATTTTATGAAAATCAACTCAAAAAATGTAAATACAAACATTTAAGCTTATTGCCACTGCCAGGGTATTTAAGTTATCCTGTTTGTTATGGAAAATAAATATAATCTACATACAAATCTCTGAGCCACAATCATAACATCTGAACAGGCAATTTCTGAGGTAACAGCAGAAACATTTTTTTTTATCAGGGATCTTATGTTTAAAAAACCTATATTATAGGTAGTGGGCTGTTTTAGGGAATTTTTGATCAAATTATCTGTAGTAGCAATATTAATAATGTTGTGTTTATTCTGCGTAGTGCACTTAAAATAATTATGACCATATCTAGGAATTGATATGATGGGAATTTTCCGATTGTTTGCTTGGTGCTTTGATAAACTGAACGCATATACATGGTACTATATTGTGATGTTATGAGCCAGGGAATAAAATAACTACCCTACCCAGCATGCAACAGGAGTGAGGAGCATGAGCGGTAGCCCGGTATAGGTTGTGTTGCCATGACGGCATCTTGTATGTTGTGATATGCACGCTCTGAAAGCAAATTTTAAGAACTCAGCCAACACTCCTCGTCTGCATTATTCATAAATAGACAGACAACACATATACTCCGCTGCTTCACAGGCCGCTGGATGTAGCTGGCAAAGTATTCCCATGCTAGCTAGCAGGTCTAGCAAGCACGCCTCATTCAGTCCAAAACGGCCCGATCTATCCACATTCAGAATTGTCTGGCGGTCATAAGTGATCCCGGAGTGACCACGCTGTAAGCCAGCCATGAAATTTGCAGAATTGTCCGGTATTTTTGCCAAATGTTCCATCTTTACCAAGAGCCCCTCGACGCCCGGCGACGCCATATTGTTAAGAAAAGGCGTTAACAAAATAAAAGCATGTAAACAACATACGCAAATGTACGATTAAATAATTGTCGGCGTTAATAGATTGATGAGTTAACTCATAATTAACGCATTAATTTGCTCACCCCTAATATATATATATATATATATTAGAGGTGCGCGGTTTGCGGTCTCGTCCGCGGATAAACCGCGGGTCGGGCGGTTGACATGACGAAAAAATAGATTTTAATTAGATTCGGGCGGGTGGCGGTTGAACCATCCGGAAATATTTGATATGCATGGTTCTGTGATCGGTATTCTTTGCCATTCAAAGTTCCATTTAAGACCTGTCTCATAAAGCGAAGAAGACAATAAGAGACGCTATTATTATCCTGAATGACTGCCGGTAGTCACCCAGATAATAAGTATTAGGGCGTGCTATGAAGCCATTGGCTTTGTCGCCTACTACAACATGTACGACCTGCTTGTCAGTCCAGCAACATGTTGTGTGTGGCTTCCGAGGCAACTCGCACACGACTGCAAGGCATACTGGGTGACACAGAGTACACTAATGGTTGTGATATAAACAATTGTAACACTCTTAGTAATATGCGCCACGCTGTGAAGCCACACCAATTAAGAACGACAAACACATTTCGGGAGAACATCCTCACAGTAACACAACATAAACGCAACACAACTAATACCCAGAATCCTTTGTATTCATTCCTGACTATTTTATACACCCCACTAGCAGCAAACCCCGCCCCCTATATGTATATGTATACAGTGGGGCAAAAAAGTATTTATTCAGCCACCGATTGTGCAAGTTCTCCCACTTAAAATGATGACAGAGGTCTGTAATTTTCATCATAGGTACACATTAACTGTGAGAGACAGAATGTGAAAAAAAAAATCCAGGAATTCACATTGTAGGAATTTTTAAAGAATTTATTTGTAAATGATGGTGGAAAATAAGTATTTGGTCAACCATTCAAAGCTCTCACTGAAGGAAGGAGGTTTTGGCTCAAAATCTCACGATACATGGCCCCATTCATTCTCTCCTCAACACGGACCAATCATCCTGTCCCCTTAGCAGAAAAACAGCCCCAAAGCACGATGTTTCCACCCCCATGCGTCACAGTAGGTATGGTGTACAAGTTGAGTTTTTACCAAAAAGTTCTATTTTGGTTTCATCTGACCACATGACATTCTCCCAATCCTCTGCTGTATCATCCATGTATCCATTTTGGTATAAACTCAACTCGTCGTGTTTGGAGGAAGAAGAATACTGAGTTGCATCCCAAGAACACCATACCTACTGTGAAGCATGGGGGTGGAAACATCATGCTTTGGGGCTGTTTTTCTGCTAAGGGGACAGGACGATTGATCCGTGTTAAGGAAAGAATGAATGGGGCCATGTATCGTGAGATTTTGAGCCAAAACCTCCTTCCATCAGTGAGAGCTTTGAATGGTTGAACAAACACTTATTTTCCACCATAATTTACAAATAAATTCTTTAAAATTCCTACAATGTGAATTCCTGGATTTTTTTTCACATTCTGTCTCTCACAGTTGAAGTGTACCTATGATGAAAATTACAGACCTCTGTCATCATTTTAAGTGGGAGAACTTGCACAATCGGTGGCTGACTAAATACTTGTTTGCCCCACTGTATATCGGTACGGCTATTGGGTGGATTTTAATTTAGTGGGTGCAACTTATATACGGTATGTACAAAACCGTTTGAAATAGAGGGGGCATTCCGCTAGCTACCTAACTAGCTGTCGTACTCATCTAGCTAGAGTCAGGTCAGACATGGTATCATGTCTTTAAGGAAGGAGGATTTCCTTTTTTGATATAATAAAAACATACAACTTTAAAATGTTTCCTTAAAAGTGGATAATTGAAAGACATGTATACAATATTGGATAGGAGCTGAACCTGCAAAGATATAAACGGTAACAAAACCTTCCCTTGTCATGTCCAAGTTCTTTGCAGCGTCACGCAGACCAAGAAGCAGCCAGCACTGATGTCCTTTCCTCCCGTCCTGACCGTGACGCCAATTATGTAGTGGAAGATCAAATTACCACACTCGGACACAGCTGACGACTAGGGGAGAAGTGACCCCTTGCTTATTGAACATCATTTAAATACGGATCTGATCAGATAACAATCATCTGCGGATTACCACGTATATCCGAACAGATCAGTCCTGAGCTTGGAGGTGTTTTTTTTGGGACTGCGTTTTTTAGTTTAGTCACTTCGAATATGTCACGTGGCACTAAATTATCTTACAATGAAGTCAGGAGGGGGGTTTATAGAAAAACTGCACATTTTGTTCAAATCGGCCCATCCACAATCCATATCTGAGACAAGATTGAGTGTTTACCTTTTCTGTGTTTTTTTAAATAGTAAAACACATTCTGGTTCTAGGGCTGGTTAAAAAAAAAAAACATAAATAAAAAAACACACTATTTACATGCCGTGACCTGCACAGTAACCAAGCTATAGCAACAAAAATATCGTGGGAGCTAACACCGAGGAACTACTTTTTCGCCAACCTAACTGCACTGCAAAAACTGAAATCTTAGCAATATTAAATATCTCAAATAAGGATATTTGCTTTTTTTCTGTCCAAGATAAGTATTCTCACTAAGCAGATTTTATGTTAGTGTTTTACTTGTTTTAAGGGTTTTAGTCCTAAATGATCTCAGGAAGATATTACAGCTTGTTGCTGAGATTTGATGACCTATATTGAGAATCAGCACCTCCAAGTCCGAGTCCATGGTTCTCGCCCGGAAAAGGGTGGAGTGCCATCTCCGGGTTGGGGAGGAAACCCTGCCCCAAGTGGAGGAGTTCAAGTACCTAGGAGTCTTGTTCACGAGTGGGGGAAGAGT
Source organism: Nerophis ophidion (assembly GCF_033978795.1). NCBI lineage: Eukaryota > Metazoa > Chordata > Actinopteri > Syngnathiformes > Syngnathidae > Nerophis > Nerophis ophidion. The sequence goes on from NC_084620.1 coordinate 65,114,409, forward strand.
GGATCGTGAGATCGACAGGCGGATCGGTGCGGCGTCTTCAGTGATGCGGACATTGTATCGATCCGTTGTGGTGAAGAAGGAGCTGAGCCGGAAGGCAAAGCTCTCAATTTACCGGTCGATCTACGTTCCCATCCTCACCTATGGTCATGAGCTTTGGGTCATGACCGAAAGGATAAGATCACGGGTACAAGCGGCCGAAATGAGTTTCCTCCGCCGTGTGGCGGGGCTCTCCCTTAGAGATAGGGTGAGAAGCTCTGCCATCCGGGAGGAACTCAAAGTAAAGCCACTGCTCCTTCACATCGAGAGGAGCCAGATGAGGTGGTTCGGGCATCTGGTCAGGATGCCACCCGAACGCCTCCCTAGGGAGGTGGTTAGGGCACGTCCAGCTGGTAGGAGGCCACGGGGAAGACCCAGGACACGTTGGGAAGACTATGTCTCCCGGCTGGCCTGGGAACGCCTCGGGATCCCCCGGGAAGAGCTAGACGAAGTGGTTGGAGATAGGGAAGTCTGGGCTTCCCTGCTTAGGCTGCTGCCCCCGCGACCCGACCTCGCATAAGCGGAAGATGATGGATGGATGGATGGATGGATATTGAGTAAAACATGCTTGAAACTAGAATATCAACTGATGCAAAGTTGTGTCATTAACACTCACAAGTATAAAACTACTTTTTTAAAGTAATAATTTCTTACTTCAAGCATAAAAAAAAATCAGTATGTCAATACAATGGCACTAGCATTTACTTCATTTAAGAATATTTTTCAAAATATTGAGCAAAAAGTTGTTGTTTTTTCTACCAAGAAAAGTGCACTTATTATTACTGAGAATATACTTATTTTAAGGTATTTTTGGGTTCATTTGAGGTCAACTAGTTATACTTTTTTTGGAAAGTCTTGACAAGCCGAATTTTCTTGTTCTAATGGCAGATCATTTTGCTTAGTTCGAATAAAATACCCCTCATTTTTGTATTTTTTTTTTCTTGTTTTTGAACACTGACTTTTTGCAGTGTGCTCCTGAACGCTAGCTTGAGCGGCCAAAAACACCCCCAAAAAATTAAGTAGGATTTTGCTGTATTGCCTTTGAGTTAACAAAAGTTAACACATAATTAGTGAAGTGAATTATATTTATATAGCGCTTTTTCTCTAGTGACTCAAAGCGCTTTACATAGTGAAACCCAATATCTAAGTTACATTTAAACCAGTGTGGGTGGCACTGGGAGCAGGTGGGTAAAGTGTCTTGCCCAAGGACACAACGGCAGTGACTAGGATGGCGGAAGCGGGAATCGAACCTGCAACCCTCAAGTTGTTGGCACGGCCACTCTACCAACCGAGCTATGCCGCCCCAATTATTATAAATCATGCATCTCTCATGTATACTAGAAGGCTCTGGCACCAAGACGAGAAGTTGGTTAAAATCTACAATATGGCTCTCAACAAGAAATGACTTGGCATAAAAACCAGGCAGCATTGCTAATTTATTGGAAATGTTCTTATAAAATAGTCAAATTCATGGCAAAGTATGTAAGGGGTGCGCAACAGGAACAGAGGTGTGTTTTATTTATGCACTAAATATAATTTAGGAGGGGGGTATGCTCAGTTTGGAGGGGGAAGAGAGCATATTATGCACCTCATTTGAAAGTGCCCACACTGGGACCAATGGTGCGTTGTTTAATGAGCAACAAAAAGGGAGAATAGATACTTTCACGGTATCGTGCATCGTGACATGGCCTAAAAATATTGAGATATTAATAAAAATCCCTAAATCTATGCAACAAGTTGAGCAAAGAACCACCAATAAAGAAGTGTTTTATCATAATATGAGTCTTTTATCTATTGCTAACGATGGATTCTGATGCGTCATCTATGTTGCTGCTCCTCGATCTTAGCGCTGCTTTCGATACTGTCGATCATAATATTTTATTAGAACGTATCAAAACACGAATTGGTATGTCAGACTTAGCCCTGTCTTGGTTTAACTCTTATCTTACTGATAGGATGCAGTGTGTCTCCCATAACAATGTGACCTCGGACTACGTTAAGGTAACGTGTGGAGTTCCCCAGGGTTCGGTCCTTGGCCCTGCACTCTTCAGCATCTACATGCTGCCGCTAGGTGACATCATACGCAAATACGGTGTTAGCTTTCACTGCTATGCTGATGACACCCAACTCTACATGCCCCTAAAGCTGACCAACACGCCGGATTTTAGTCAGCTGGAGGCGTGTCTTAATGAAATTAAACAATGGATGTCCGCTAACTTTTTGCAACTCAACGCCAAAAAACGGAAATGCTGATTATCGGTCCTGCTAGACACCGAACTCTATTTAATAATACAACTCTAACATTTGACAACCAAATAATAAAACAAGGTGACTTGGTAAAGAATCTGGGTATTATCTTTGACCCAACTCTCTCCTTTGAGGCACACGTTAAAAGCGTTACTAAAACGGCCTTCTTTCATCTCCGTAATATCGCTAAAATTCGCTCCATTCTGTCCACTAAAGACGCTGAGATCATTATCCATGCGTTTGTTACGTCTCACCTCGACTACTGTAACGTATTATTTTCGGGTCTCCCCATGTCTAGCATTAAAAGATTACAGTTGGTACAAAATGCGGCTGCTAGACTTTAGACAAGAACAAGAAAGTTTGATCACATTACGCCTGTACTGGCTCACCTGCACTGGCTTCCTGTGCACTTAAGATGTGACTTTAAGGTTTTACTACTTACGTATAAAATACTACACGGTCTAGCTCCATCCTATCTTGCCGATTGTATTGTACCATATGTCCCGGCAAGAAATCTGCGTTCAAAGGACTCCGGCTTATTAGTGATTCCCAAAGCCCAAAAAAGGTCTGCGGGCTATAGAGCGTTTTCATTTCGGGCTCCAGTACTCTGGAATGCCCTCCCGGTAACAGTTCGAGATGCCACCTCAGTAGAAGCATTTAAGTCTCACCTTAAAACTCATTTGTATACTCTAGCCTTTAAATAGACTCCCTTTTTAGACCAGTTGATCTGCCGTTTCTTTTCTTTTTCTTCTATGTCCCACTCTCCCGTGTGGAGGGGGTCCGGTCCGATCCGGTGGCCATGTACTGCTCGCCTGTGTATCGGCTGGGGACATCTCTGCGCTGCTGATCCGCCTCCGCTTAGGATGGTTTCCTGCTGGCTCCGCTGTGAACGGGACTCTCGCTGCTGTGTTGGATCCGCTTTGGACTGGAGTCTCGCGACTGTGTTGGATCCATTATGGATGGAACTTTCACAGTATCATGTTAGACCCACTCGACATCCATTGCTTTCCTCCTCTCCAAGGTTCTCATAGTCATCATTGTCACCGACGTCCCACTGGGTGTGAGTTTTCCTTGCCCTTATGTGGGCCTACCGAGGATGTCGTAGTGGTTTGTGCAGCCCTTTGAGACACTAGTGATTTAGGGCTATATAAGTAAACATTGATTGATTTTAAGACGTTTCTGAAGTGTCCATGGTGTGTACAATTTTGCATAGAAATAATGAATCATAAAAAAAAAATAATGATGTTATCTTATAACTTTTTCTGTCGTACTATAGTTCAAAAAGTGCGATGGAAAGCCTCTGCAAAGAAAGACAAGTCGTTAGCCATCACTGTTGACTCGTCTGTACATTCCCGGCCAGGACCAACATGGTCGTTAGCCTCACGCACACACACATCCGCGTCTCTTTCGGGGGATTACTTTGTTGATTTTCTTTGCACTGGCTGCTCTCGCACTCTCACTTTTGGTGGAGGCAGAAATCCACAAAGCCGCCTGGTGGACTCAGGCCTGCCCATTTGTTGTTGTTGTGTTGCGTTCTTTATCGGCTCCTGGATAAAGACGGGCATTGTTGTGTTGTGCCTCAGACATGTGAGGACCAGCTGTCTGCAGTGTGTTGTTTGGGATCGAGTTGCAGCATGTTTGTTTGATGTAATAAACTGCAAGGTGGCTATTTGTGATCTAATATGCACAACAAGCACCTCCCCGAAAGCTCCATTCGGGATTCCATGAAATGCTAAGTAATTCACAAACAAGGATGGGGTGAGGGTCACCACTTTGTAAGCAAAATGTCGAACAGTTTTGGAACAACTTTTCTCAATGAGCTATTGCAAGGAATTTAGGGATTTTACCATCTACGGGCCGTAAAATCATCAAAAAGTTCAGAGAATCTGGAGAAATCACTGCACGTAAGTGATGATATTACGGACTTTTGATCCCTCAGGCGGTACTGCACCAAAAACCGACATCAGTCTGTAAAGGATATCACCACATGGGCTCAGGAACACTTCATAAAACCACTGTCAGTAAATATAGTTGGTCGCTACATCTATAAGTGCATGTTAAAACTCTACTATGCAAAGCCAAACCCATTTATCAACAATATCTTGAAACGCCGCCGGCTTGGCTGGGCCCGAGCTCACCCTAAGATGGACTGATGCAAAGGTGGTCTGATGAGTCCACATTTCAAATTACATTTGGGAACAGAGGACGTGGTGTCCTCCAGAACAAAGAGGAAAATAACCATTCGCATTGTTCTAGGCGCTAAGTTCAAAAGCCAGCATCTGTGATGGTATGGGGGTGTATTAGTGCCCAAGACATGGGTAACTTACACACCTGTGAAGGCACCATTAATGCTGAAAGGTACATACAGGTTTTGGAGCAACTTATGTTGTCATCCAAGCAACATTATCATGGACGCCCCTGCTTATTTCAGCAAAATAAGTGTAAAAAAAGAGTGTGGGTACTTTCCTGGCCCGCCTGCAGTCCAGACCTGTCTCCCATGGAAAATTTGTGGCACATTATGAAGCGTAAAATACGACAGCGGAGAGCCCGGACTGTTGAACGACTGAAGCTCTACATAAAACAAGAATGGGAAAGAATTCCACTTTCAAAAGCTTCAACTATTAGTTTCCTCAGTTCCCAAATGTTTATTGAGTGTTGTTAAAAGAAAAGGTGATGTAACACAGTGGTGACACATCCGCGTCTCTTTCGAGGGATTACTTTGTTGATTTTCTTTGCACTGGCTGCTCTTGCACTCTCACTTTTGGTGGACCCACAAATTTACAAAGCCGCCTGCCGATTTGTTGTTGTTGTGTTGCGTTCTTTATCGGCTCCTGGATAAAGACTGGCATTGTTGTGTTGTGCCTCGGACATGTGAGGACCAGCTGTCTGCAGTGTGTTGTTTGGGATTAAGTTGCAGCATGTTTGTTTGATGTAATAAACCGCAAGGTGGCTATTTGTGATCTAATATGCACAACGAGCACCTCCCCGAAAGCTCCATTCGGGATTCCATGAAATGCTAAGTAATTCACAAACAAGGATGGGGTGAGGGTCACCACTTTGTAAGCAAATTGTCGAGCAGTTTTGGAACAACTTTTCTCAACGAGCTATTGCAAGGAATTTAGGGATTTTACCATCTACGGTCCGTAAAATCATCAAAAAGTTCAGAGAATCCGGAGAAATCACTGCATGTAAGTGATATTACGGACTTTTGATCCCTCAGGCGGTACTGCACCAAAAACCGACATCAGTGTGTAAAGGATATCACCACATGGGCTCAGGGACACTTCATAAAACCACTGTCAGTAAATATAGTTGGTCGCTACATCTGTAAGTGCATGTTAAAACTCTGCTATGCAAAGCCAAACCCATTTATCAACAATATCTTGAAACGCCGCAGGCTTGGCTAGCCCCGAGCTCACCTAAGATGGACTGATGCAAAGTGGAAAGGTGTTCTGTGGTCTGATGAGTCCACATTTCAAATTATATTTGAAAACAGAGGATGTGGTGTCCTCCAGAACAAAGAGGAAAATAACCATCCGGATTGTTATAGGCTTAAAGTTCAAAAGCCAGCATCTGTGATGGTATGGGGGTGTATTAGTGCCCAAGTTATGGGTAACTTACACATCTGTGAAGGCACCATTAATGCTGAAAGGTCCATACAGGTTTTGGAGCAACATATGTTGTCATCCAAGCAACGTTATCATGGACGCCCCTGCTTATTTCAGCAAGACAAGTGTAAAAAAAGAGTGCGGGTACTTTCTTGGCCCGCCTGCAGTCCAGACCTGTCCGCCATGGAAAATGTGTGGCACATTATGAAGTGTAAAATACGACAGCGGAGACCCCGGACAGTTGAACGACTGAAGCTCTACATAAAACAAGAATGGGAAAGAATTCCACTTTCAAAAGCTCCAACAATTAGTTTCCTCAGTTCCCAAACGTTTGAGTGTTGTTAAAAGAAAAGGTGATGTAACACAGTGGTGACACATCCGCGTCTCTTTCGGGGGAATACTTTGCTGATTTTCTTTGCACTCTCACTTTTGGTAGACCCACAAATTTACAAAGCCACCTGCCGATTTGTTGTTGTTGTGTTGCGTTCTTTATCGGCTCCTGGATAAAGACGGGCATTGTTGTGTTGTGCCTCGGACATGTGAGGACCAGCTGTCTGCAGTGTGTTGTTTGGGATCGAGTTGCAGCATGTTTGTTTGATGTAATAAACCGCAAGGTGGCTATTTGTGATCTAATATGCACAACGAGCAGACCCTCATACTGCCTGTAGCCTTCACTTAATGTCGTTTCCCAGCCAAATGTAAATCTGTCAGGTTAGCCCGTAACCCGTTTATAGATCATTTCCAAAAGCGTGATTTGGTTTTAAGTATACGGAGTTGCATTTACCGAGAAACAATGCCCACTGCTTAAGCTCCATCTCTTCCACAAATGCTCTTTTTATGGGCTTCAGACTGCGCCCGGCTGATTTAAAGCAACAGGAACATGCACACACTGCGGCTTTGATTAGAGCTCCTCGCCGCGCTCATCTCCCCTTCCCAGACGCTCGCCGAGCACCTCCCCCGAAAGCTCCGTTCGGGATTTCCAGACAAATATATTAATTACCATGCAAATGAGTTTGGGAGTCGTTGACTTGAGGCATTCGCCGTACTTCATATCGGTCCCCGCGAAGGCAATTAACGGGACCTTGTTCACAAGAAAGAGAAATGCCTGCTGATAACCGCCGAAGCCCACCCCGCCTCCTCTCCTCTCGGTATGCTCGCCATCACACGGGCGCACCTTATAATAGGATAATAAAACCTCTTTCATCGGCTGCAACGGAGACAAAAGGGACACAGAATCATATCTGACGTGATTTGTGAGAGCGCCCCGTTAGTTTTACACTTCCCGCGGAAACCGAGCGGATAGGCTACCTGCTGTGCCCAGCTGCGGCGGGCGCCGTGGAACGTCTTAACTCGGTCGCCCTGACAGGGGAAGCGTGCGATTGCACGATAGAGATGTCACACGTCTGCAAGAGAGATCAATCAATCAATGTTTATTTATACAGCCCTAAATCACAAGTGTCTCAAAGGGCTGCACAAGCCACAACGACACATAAGGGCAAGGAAAAACTCACCCCAGTGGGACGCCGATGACAATGACTATGAGAAACCTTGGAGAGGACCCCCCCCCCCCCCCCCAAAAAAAGCAATGGATGTCGAGCGGGTCCAACATGATATTGTGAAAGTCCAGTCCATAATGGATCCAACATAACTGAGAGTCCAGTCCAAGTACAAACCCCGTTTCCATATGAGTTAGGAAATTGTGTTAGATGTAAATATAAACGGAATACAATGATTTGCTAATTCTTTTCAACCCATATTCAGTTAAATGCACTACAAAGACAAGATATTTGATGTTCAAACTCATAAACTTTATTTTTTTGTTAGCAAATATTAATTAAATTAGAATTTCATGGCTGCGACATGTGCCATAGTAGTTGGGAAAGGGCATGTTCACCACTGTGTTACCTCACCTTTTCTTTTAACAACACTCAATAAGCGTTTGGGAACTGAGGAAACTAATTGTTGAAGCTTTGAAAGTGGAATTCTTTCCCATTCTTGTTTTATGTAGAGCTTTAGTCGTTCAACAGTCCGGGGTCTCAGCTGTCGTATTTCACGCTTCATAATGCGCCACACATTTTCGACTGCAGGCGGGCCAGGAAAGTACCCACACTTTTTTGACGAAGCCACGCTGTTGTAAGCTTAAGTTGTTTAACAGTCCGGGGTCTCCGTTATGGTATTTTAGGCTTCATATTTCAATGGGAGACAGGTCTGGACTACAGGCAAGCCAGTCCAGTACCTGCACTCTTTTACTATGAAGCCACACTGTTGTAAAACGTGGCTTGGCATTGTTTTGCTGAAATAAGCAGGGGCGTCCATGATAACGTTGCTTGGATGACAACATATGTTACACCAAAACCTGTATAGACCTTTCAGCTTTAATGGTGCCTTCACAGATGTGTAAGTTACCCATGCCTTGGGCACTAATACACCCCCATACCATCACAGATGCTGGCTTTTGAACTTTGCGCCTATATATATGTGTGTGTGTATATATATATACATACATATTATAGTCTGAAAAATACAGTAATTCACAGACCTATTCTTAAAGCACAAAATATAATAAACCAACAGAAATTATTAAATCGTTTTCAGAACAGAGTCTCCATCCCTTCCACACAGGCATTGTCTTTCTTTCTTTATTGACTTGCTGATTTTTTTTTTTTTTTCTTTCCCCTCCCATTTATTTACCTTGTGGCATCAGGCCACAACATGGAGGCACTACCAGCCCGCGCACCTGTCATCCATTTGTAAATGACAGCCTGGAATATCGGCGAGGGGAACAGGTGGACCGCTCGGTTCCCGCAAGGTTGTTTACCCGGGATCAACATTTACCCCTGCTGCTGGAAGACATATTGCCCTTTCGCTCGGCTCCTATTAGCCTGGTGGAGCTGGGGGGGGGGAATGATAGGCGCTCTGCCTCCCTGTCTGCCATTTTTGCGAGGAGCCTGGTCTTGAAACCATATTTTAAAGGCCTACTGAAATGAGATGTTCTTATTTAAACGGGGATAGCAGGTCCATTCTATGTGTCATACTTGATCATTTTGCGATATTGCCATATTTTTGCTGAAAGGATTTAGTAGAGAACATCCACGATAAAGTTTGCAACTTTTGGTCGCTAATAAAAAAGCCTTGCCTGTACCGGAAGTAGCAGACAATGTGCGAGTGACGTCACGGGTTGTGGAGCTCCTCACATCCTCACATTGTGTACAATCATGGCCACCAGCAGCTAGAGCGATTCGGACCGAAAAAGTGACAATTTCCCCATTAACTTGAGCGAAGATGAAAGATTTGTGGATGAGGATAGTGAGAGCGAATGACTAGAAGAAGAAAAAAAAAGACGAGGGCAGTGGGAGCGATTCAGATGTTATTAGACACATTTACTAGGATAATTCTGGAAAATCCCTTATCTGCTCATTGTGTTATTAGCGTTTTAGTGAGATTATAAAGTCATACCTGAAAGTCGGAGGGGTGTGGTGACCGCCAGTGTCTCTGATGGAATCCATGGAGGAGCCAAGAAAGTCGCAGCTGCCTCTTTGACAGCTGCAGGAGGACGCAAGCTCCGCTCATGTCTCTGGTAAGAGCCGACTCATTACCACAATTTTCTCACCGAAACCTGCCGGTTGACATGTGGTAGAGAAACGTTTGCTTGACCGCTCTGTTCCATATTAAAGCTTCACAACAAACAAAGAAACACCGGCTGTGTTTGTGTTGCCACAGCCGGCTGCAATACACCGCTTTCCACCAACATCTTTCTTCTTTGACGTCTCCATTATGAATTGAACAAATTGCAAAAGATTCAGCAACACAGATGTCCTTAATACTGTGTAATTATGTGATAATAACAGACTACTCTTAGCCGTGATCGGTGCTGGGAGAACATGTCCGCTACCACCAGTGACGTCACGCGCACGCGTCATCATAAGCGTCATCCTCCCGCTACGTTTTCAACAGGATACCTCGCGGGAAATTTAAAATTGCCATTTAGTAAACTAAACCGTTGCAATGTTAAGATTTCATCATTGATATACAGTGGGGCAAAAAAGTATTTAGTCAGCCACCGATTGTGCAAGTTCTCCCACTTAAAATGATGACAGAGGTCTGTAATTTTCATCATAGGTACACTTCAACTGTGAGAGACAGAATGTGAAAAAAAAATCCAGGATTTCACATTGTAGGAATTTTAAATAATTTATTTGTAAATTGTGGTGGAAAATAAGTATTTGGTCAACCATTCAAAGCTCTCACTGATAGGAGGTTTTGTCTCATAATCTCACGATACATGGCCCCATTCATTCTTTCCTTAACACGGATCAATCGTCCTGTCCCCTTAGCAGAAAAACAGCCCCAAAGCATGATGTTTCCACCCCCATGCTTCACAGTAGGTGTGGTGTTCTTGGGATGCAACTCAGTATTCTAATTCCTCCAAACACGACGAGTTGAGTTTATACCAAAATGGATACATGGATGATACAGCAGAGGATTGGGAGAATGTCATGTGGTCAGATGAAACCAAGATGGAACTTTTTGGTATAAACTCAACTCGTCGTGTTTGGAGGAAGAAGAATACTGAGTTGCATCCCAAGAACACCATACCTACTGTGAAGCATGGGGGTGGAAACATCATTCTTTGGGGCTGTTTTTCTGCTAAGGGGACAGGACGATTGATCCGTGTTAAGGAAAGAATGAATGGGGCCATGTATCGTGAGATTTTGAGCCAAAACCTCCTTCCATCAGTGAGAGCTTTGAATGGTTGACCAGATACTTATTTTACAAATAAATTCCTTAAAATTCCTGGATTTTTTTTTCACATTCTGTCTCTCACAGTTGAAGTGTACCTATGATGAAAATTACAGACCTCTGTCATCATTTTAAGCGTGAGAACTTGCACAATCGGTAGCCGACTCAATGCTTTTTTTGCCCCACATTGCAAAAAGTCAGTATTCAAAAACAAGAAACAAAAATACAAAAATGAGGGGTATTTTATTTGAACTGAACAAAATTATCTGCCAATAGAACAAGAACATTTGTCTTGTCAAGACTATCCAAAACAAGTAAAATTAGCTAACCTCAATTACCCAAAAATACCTTAAAATAAGTATATTCTCACTAATAACAGGTGCACTTTTCTTGGTAGAAATATGCTCAATATGCTAAAAAATATTCTTAAATTAAGTAAATGCTAGTGCTATTATTTCCGACGTAATGATATATGCTTGGCATCATGATTTTTGTTTTTTCATTCTTGAATAAATTATTACTGAATGAGCGTTGATGACATAGCTTTGCAACAGTTGATATTCTAGTTTCAAGCATGTTTTACTCAATATAGGTCAAGGGTGTCAAACTCTGGCCCGCGGGCCAAATTTGGCCCGCCGTGTAATTTAATTTGGCCCTTGAAGCAATATCAAATTAACATTACAGCTGGCCCGCCGTTATTATATAGCGGCGGTGCCCCTGTAACACCGCAATTTCGCACACTTGCCAATCCTCCCCAAGTTCGGTGCCCCTCCCGAAAATCTCCCGGGGCAAGCATTCTCCCCATTTTCACCAAAATATTGAGGGCTTGCCTCAAAGGCACTGCCTTTAGCATTCTCTACAACTTGTCGTCACGTCCGCATTTCCTCCATACAAACAGTGTGCAGGCCCACTCGCATAATATATTCGCCTATTATACACACATAAGTGAATGCAAGTATACTTGGTCAACAGCCATACAGGTCACACTGAGGGTGGCCGTATAAACAACTTTACAACTGTTACAAATATGCGCCACACTGTGAACTCACACCAAACAAGAATGACAAACACATTTCGGGAGAACATCTGCACTGTAACATAACATAAACACAACAGAACAAATGTATACAATGTATACATTTGTTCGCTACAATGTATTTTGATATTTACCTCAGAAGGCTGCAAATAGAAAAGAGGCATTAAATTTGTATTTGCAGCCTTCTGAGGTAAATATCAAAATATATTGTAGCGTCCCAAAAGAGTTAGTGCTGCAAGGGGGTCTGGGTATTTGTTCTGTTGTGTTTATGTTATGTTACAGTGCAGATGTTCTCCCGAAATGTGTTTGTCATTCTTGTTTGGTGTGAGTTCACAGTGTGGCGCATATTTGTAACAGGTGTAAAGTTGTTTATACGGCCACCCTCAGTGTGACCTGTATGGCTGTGAGTTTTCCTTGCCCTTATGTGGGCCTACCGAGCATGTCGTAGTGGTTTGTGTTGTGGTTTGTGCAGCCCTTTGAGACACTAGTGATTTAGGGCTATATAAGTAAACATTGATTGATTGATTGATTGATTTTGATATGCCATTGATATTTTTTAATTATTATTATTATTATTATTTGAAACTCGATTTTGCATGTCACTATAAAGTTATATAAGCCTTGCTTGTTCAATGTTTAATGCAAAACTTGTTTAAAAGGTTAATTTGTTCAACCTTTGCCCGCGGCTTTGTTCAGTTTTAAATTTTTGGCCCACTCTGTATTTGTATTTGCAGCCTTCTGAGGTAAATATCAAAATATATTGTAGCGTCCCAAAAGAGTTAGTGCTGCAAGGAGTTCTGGGTATTTGTGCTGTTGTGTTTATGTTATGTTAATGTTATGTTACAGTGCAGATGTTCTCCCGAAATGTGCTTGTCATACTTGTTTGGTGTGAGTTCACAGTGTGGCGCATATTTGTAACAGGTGTAAAGTTGTTTACACGGCCACCCTCAGTGTGACCTGTATGGCTGTGAGTTTTCCTTGCCCTTATGTGGGCCTACCGAGGATGTCGTTGTGGTTTGTGCAGCCCTTTGAGACACTAGTGATTTAGGGCTATATAAGTAAACATTGATTGATTGATTGATTTTGATATGCCATTGATATTTTTTAATTATTATAATTATTATTTGAAACTCGATTTTGCATGTCATTATAAAGTTATATAAGCCTTGCTTGTTCAATGTTCAATGCAAAACTTGTTTAAAAGGTTAATTTGTTCAACTTTGGCCCGCGGCTTTGTTCAGTTTTAAATTTTGGTCCACTCTGTATTTGAGTTTGTCACCCCTGATATAGGTCATCAAATATCAGCAACAAGCTGTAATATCTGATTGAGATCATTTAGTACCAAAACCCCTTAAAACAAGTTAAACCCTGACATAAATTCTGCTTTGTGAGAATAATTATCTTATCAGACAGAAAATAAGCAAATGTCACTCTTATTTGAGACGTTTAATCTTACTTCGATTGTAGGTTTTGCAGTGCACTGTATATAAACTATCAGACTGCGTGGTTTCAGTAGGCCTTTAAAAGGACTTGCAGCGAGCGTGCTCATGTTTCCGCTCCGCGTCTGGAGGATCCTCCAAACAGCTTCCCGCGTTTGCTCTTAATCCCTGACAGTAAGACAGAGGCTGCCACGGCACCACTAAGACTTATTCGCCGCTTAAATCAACGAGTGGCGACTAAGCCCAAAGCGCCTCCATGGCCCAGTAAAAAAGAGGAGGAGGAGGAGGAGGAGGAGGAGGAGGAAGAAGAAGAAGCCGCTTGTGTCTGGACGGATCAAAGCCTAGCAGCGGAGGGAATGGTCAGGTCTTGGATGCTGGCAGCACGAGAAGGCGAAGCTCCGCACAAGCTTTCCCGCTGCTAGCACAATAAACCCAGAATAGCTTGTGTGACATTTCCCACGTCGGTGTCTTTGGAGTGTTCTCCTAGCGTCGTCCCTAATTACTGACTCCTCATTGATCGTCTCCTATTGGCTTTTAATTCATGACTGGACTAAGTGAATATAGATCGTCCTCAGCTTTCACCTGTCTGCCACTAATTGAATGCGGGGAAATCGATCTTTTGTGGAGTTTGACGAAAAGCTGCCATACAAAAGTGTCCGTTTACAGTCGTGCTGGCGCCCCCTAGTGCAAAGGCTTGTTTTTTTGTGTTTGGTACCGTGTAGAGCAGGGGTGTCAAACTCAAATACAGAGTGGGCCAACATTTTAAACGGAACAAAGCCGCGGGCCAAGGTTGAACAAATTAACCTTTTAATTAGGACCCAAACAAGTTTTGCATTGAATATTGAACAAGCAAGGCTTATATAACTTTAGTGACGTGCAAAATCCAGTTTCAAATAGTAATAATAATAATTGACTTGTCCAGGGTGTACCCTGCCTTCCGCCCGATTGTAGCTGAGATAGGCGCCAGCGCCCCCCGCGACCCCGAAAGGGAATAAGCGGTAAAAAATGGATGGATGGATTAAATTTTAATAAAAATTGAATGAATCTTTTCTATTTGCAGCCTTCTGAGGTAAATATCAAAATAAACTTTTTCCACAGGCTAATAATACATTTGAAAATAAAATAACAATAATGAATTAATCGAACATTCAGGCCTTGAAGTCGCAAGAAAAAGTGCATGAATAAATTGTTAATTATTGCTGAGTTTGCTACACTGATTTGCTTTACCACTGAATATGGAACAAGCAATAATTATATAACTTAATAGTGCAAAATCAACTTAAAAAAAAAACATCAATGGTAAAATTAATAAAGATTTAAATAAAACATTTAATGCCTCTTTTCTATTTGCAGCCTTCTGAGCTAACTATCAACATGACATTTTTCCACAGGCTAATAAATCTTAAAATAAAATAAAAATGAGATGGGTGGAGTTGGGGGTGGGCGGGCAGGGTTAGGTGGTAGCAGGGGGTTCATATTATAGTGTCTCGGTAGAGTTAGTGCTGCAAGGGATTGTGAGTATTTGTTCTGTTGTGTCTATGTTGTGTTACGGTGCGGATGTTCTCCTGAAATGTGTTTGTCATTCTTGTTTGGTGTGGGTTCACAGTGCGGCGCATATTTGTAACAGTGTTAAAGTTGTTTATACGGCCACCCTCAATCTGACCTGTATGGCTGTTGAGCAAGTATGCTGGCATTCACTTAAGTGTGTGTATAAGTCGCATATATTGTGTGACTTGGCCGGCACGCTGTTTGTATGGAGGAAAATCGGACATGACAACATATTGTAGACAAAGCTAAAGGCAGTGCCTTACAGGCACGCCCCCAATATTGTTGTCCGGGTGGAAATCTGGAGAAATTCGGGAGAATGGTTGGAAAATCGATGAGTATTAGGGGCGAATGCAGTGTTACAGCGGCTCTGCCACTGTATAATACCGGCGGGCCGGCTCTAATGTTAATTTGATATTGCCTCAAGGGCCAAATGAAATTGCACGGCGGGCCAAATTTGGCCCGCGGGCCAGAGTTTGACACCCATGCCCTAGTGCAAAGGCTTGTTTTTTCGTTTGGTACCGTGTAGAGCAGGGGTGTCAAACTCAAATACAGAGTGGGCCAAAATTTCAAACTGAACAAGGCCAAGGTTGAACAAATGAACCTTTTAATAGGGACCCAAACAAGTTTTGCATTAAATATTGAACAAGCAAGGCTTATATAACTTTAGTCACATGCAAAATCCAGTTTCAAATAATAATAATAATGATTAAAAGAATATCAATGGCATATCAAATAAAATGTAAATAAAAATGTTATGTCTTTTTTTTTCCATTTGCAATCTTTTGAGGTAAATATCACATTTTTTCCACAGGCTAATAATACATTTGAAAATAAAATAACAATAATGAATGAACCAAACATTCAAGCCTTGAAGTAGCAAGAGAAAATGCATGAATAAAACATTCATTGTTGGTCAGTTTGCTGGAAGTTTCCCGGAAGAGTTAGTGCTGCAAGGGTTTCTGGGTATTTGTTCTGTTGTGTTACGGTGCGGGTGTTCACCCGAAATGTGTTTGTCATTCTTGTTTGGTGTGGATTCACAGCGTGGCGTATATTTGTAACAGTGCTAAAGTTGTTTATACGGCCACCCTCAGTGTGACCTGTATGGCTGTTGACCAAGTATGCCTTGCATTCACTTGTGTGTGTAAAAGCCACAAATATTATGTGACACGCTGTTAGTATGGAGGAAAAGCGGACGTGACGACAGGTTGTAGAGAACGCTAAAGGCAGTGCCTTAAATGCACGCCCCCAATATAGTTGTCCAGGTGGAAATCGGTAGAAATTCGGGAGAATGGTTGCCCCGGGAGATTTTCAGGAGGGGCACTGAACTTCGGGAGTCTACCGGGACAATTAGGAGGGTTGACAAGTATGAGTATTAGCAGGGAATGCGGTGCTATAACACCGGCGGGCCAGCTCTAATGCTAAATTGATATTGCCTCAAGGGCCAAATTAAATTACACTGACCCGCGGGCCAGAGTTTGACACCCATGGTGTAGAGCAGTGGTTTTCAAATGGGGGTGCGTGTACCCCTGGGGGTACTTTAAGGTATGCCAAGGGGTACGTGAGATTTTTAAAAAATATTCTAAAAATAGCAACAATTCAAAAATCCTTTATAAATATATTTATTGAATAATACTTCAACAAAATATGAATGTAAGTTCATAATCTGTCAAAAAAAAATGCAACAATGCAGTATTCAGTGTTGACAACTAGATTTTATGTGGACATGTTCCAAAAATATTGTTTATGTTTAAAATATTCTTTTTTTTTGTGAAGATATGTTTAGAATTAAGTTCATGAATCCAGAAGGATCTCCATTAAAACCCCCAAAGAGGGCACTTTAAAGGCCTACTGAAATGAGATTTTCTTATTTAAACGGGGATAGCAGGTCCATTCTATGTGTCATACTTGATCATTTCGCGATATTGCCATATTTTTGCTGAAAGGATTTAGTAGAGAACATCCACGATAAAGTTTGCAACTTTCGGTGCTAAGAGAAAAGCCTTGCCTCTACCGGAAGTCGCAGGAAATGATGTCACATGTTTGATGGCTCCTCACATATTCACATTATTTTTAACGGAAGCCTCCAACAAAAAATGCTATTCGGACCGAGAAAACGACAATTTCCCCATTAATTTGAGCGAGGATGAAAGATTCATGTTTGAGGATATTGATAGCGACGGACTAGAAAATAAATATGTTTAAAAAAAAAACGTGATTGCTATTGGGACAAGTTCTGATGTTTTTAGACACATTTACTAGGATAATTCTGGGAAATCCCTTATCGTTCTATTGTGTTGCTAGTGTTTTACTGAGTTTTACAGTACCTGATAGTCCGTGGGTGTGTTGACGACAGTGTCTCAGGGGAGTCGACGGCAAGCTCAGCTTTTCTCCGATAAGAAGCGACTTTTTACCACGATATTTTCACCGAAACCTTCCGCTTGACAAGTGGTCAGGATCCATGTTCGCTTGACCGCGCTCCGATCCATAGTAACGTTTCACCTCCAGGAATTTTAAACAAGGAATCACCGTGTGTTTGTGTGGCTAAAGGCTAAAGCTTCCCAACTCCCTCTCTTTACTGTGACTTCTCCAATATTAATTGAACAAATTGCAAATGATTCAGCAACACAGATGTCCAAAATACTGTATAATTATGCCGTTAAAACAGACAACTTTTAGCTGTGTGTGTGTGCAGCGCTCATACTTCCTAAAAACATGTGACGTCTTGCGTACACATCATCATTACACAACGTTTTCAAGACGAAACTCCCGGGAAATTTAAAACTGTAATTTAGTAAACTAAAAAGGCCGTATTGGCATGTGTTGCAATGTTAATATTTCATCATTGATATATAAACTATCAGACTGTGTGGTCGGTAGTAGTGGGTTTCAGTAGGCCTTTAAGTAGATGATTACTTCTATGTGTAGAAATCTTTATTTGGGAGAGAGGACCCTATTGAATTTCTAAGGTTTTATTAATATCCTTTATTATTATTCCGCCGCCTCTTTGAGCTGTAATTTCATCCCCTTAACATGCTTCAAAACTCACCAAATTTGACACACACTTCAGGACGGGCAAAAATTGCGATCTAATCAAAAAAACAAACCCCAAAACTCAAAATTGCGCTCTAGCGCCCCCTAGGAAGAAAACACAGACACAACTGTCTGTAACTTTCAGTAGCAATGTCGTAGAAACAAGAAACAAAAACCTGTATGTAGGTCCCAGTTAGACCTATATTTCATACACTTATATCTCCCAGCTAAAATCAATAGGAAGTTTGCTATTCCCACTTTAATACTAAAGTTGGCAAAAAAATATATAGCTTTTTTTCAAACATTATCTCCTCTGAGGCTGTTTGTCGTTTCGGCTTCAAATAAGCACAGAAGAGAGATTGAACTTTTCTGATTAAAAGTTAATGAAATAATTTTAATTACCACTCTGGTTTGGATTTTACGAGCCCCCATAGAACTGGAACGCTGGTGCTGTTATGTGTACTGCTGTCGCAAAATGGCGGCTTCCTGCTCAGAAAAAAAACTGCTTCTAACTCACTGTAGAAATGTCATACTCACATGAAACAAAAACCCCAATGTAGGTCTCACTGAGACCTATATTTCATAGACTGACAACATCCAGCTAAAATCAGCAGGAAGTTTGCTAGTCCCCCTTCACTACAAAAGCCCCACTCCGTTCACAATGCATTAGAGTCTCAAAATGGCGGCACCAAGGTGTCCTTATAAAATGCCCAAGCCACTTTACAACTGTTACTATGAGACTGATGTATAACATGTGTATACAACTATTTCTCTGTGTAATAATCCATCCATCCATCTTCTACCACTTATCCGAGCTTGGGTCGCGGGGGCAGCAGCCCAAGCGGTCCCATCCATTTTTAATTGGATCACTTGTTTATTTTTCAACAAGTTTTTAGTTATTTTTATATCTTTTTTTCCAAATTATTCAAGAAAGACCACTACAAATGAGCAATATTTTGCACTGTTATACAATTTGATAAATCAGAAACTGATGACATAGTGCTGTATTTTACTTCTTCATCTCTTTTTTTCAACCAAAAATGGTTTGCTCTGATTAGGGGGTACTTGAAATTAAAAAATATTCACAGGGGGTACTTCACTGAAAAAAGGTTAAGAATCACTTGTGGTAGATCAATGAAAGAAATGGAGTGAACCCTCTTGTCAGTCCCCACCCCCATAGTATCTGTAAAACGCGGAAGTAGTCACCAGCGTGTTGCAACACAGACGCAGAAAAGACTCAAACAGTCTCAGAAAGGCATTTTGTTGATTTTGGTGAATTAGAGCACTGGTTCGCAACCTTTTTTCAGTGATCTACCCCCTGTGAACATTTTTTAATTCAAGTACCCCCTAATCAGAGCAAAGCATTTTTGGTTGAAAAAAAGAGATAAAGAAGTAAAATACAGCACTATGTCATCAGTTTCTGATTTTTTAGATTGTATAACAGTGCAAAATATTGCTCATTTTTAGTGGTCTTTCTTCAACTATTTGGGGAAAAAAAGATATAAAAATACCTAAAAACTTGTTGAAAAATAAACAAGTTATTCAATTATAAATAAAGATTTCTACACATAGAAGTAATCATCAACTTAAAGTGGGGATTGTAATAGAGATCCATCTGGATTTATCAACTTAATTCTAAACATTTCTTCACAAAAAAATAAATCTTTAACATCAATATTTATGGAACATGTCCACAAAAAAATCTAACTTTCAACACTGAATATTGCATTATTGTATGTTTTTTTTCACAATTTATGAACTCACATTGATATTTTCTTGAAGTATTATTCAATAAATATATTTATAAAGGATTTTTGAATTATGGCTATTTTTAGAATATTTGTTTAAATATCTTACGTACCCCTTGGCATACCTTATAATAAAAATAATAAGGGATTAGATTTATATCGTGCTTTTCTACTGTTAGATGCTGAAAGCGCTCACAGAGAAGTGGGAACTCGGGGGGGCGGCATAGCTCGGTTGGTAGAGTGGCCGTGCCAGCAACTTGAGGGTTGCAGGTTCGATTCCCGCTTGTGCCATCCTAGTCACTGCCGTTGTGTCCTTGGGCAAGACACTTTACCCACCTGCTCCCAGTGACACCCACACTGGTTTAAATGTAACTTGGATATTGGGTTTCACTATGTAAAGCGCTTTGAGTCACTTGAGAAAAGCGCTATATAAATATAATTCACTTCACTTCATCATTCATTCACACCTGGTGGTGGTAAGCTACATCTGTAGCCACAGCTGCCCTGGGGTAGACTGACGGAAGCGTGGCTGCCAGTTTGCGCCTACGGCCCCTCCGACCACCACCAATTATTCATTCATCATTCATTCACCAGTGTGAGCGGCACGGGGGCAAGGGCGAAGTGTCCTGCCCAAGGACACAACGGCAGCGATTTGGATGTCAATAGGTGGGAAGCGAACCTGCAACCCTCAGGTTTCTGGCACGGCCGCTCCACCCACTACGCCGTGCCGCCCCATACCTTCAAGTACCCCCAATAGAGAACCACTGAATTAAAGGATCACACACCTGTTGTTGTTGAACAGCATGATGTGCAATCAAATTAAGTTCACCTGCAAAAGTTATCTGTGTTTTTTAAGTTCTTGTAATCTCACCAGATGTCCCAAACTTCTTTTTGCTAAATATAGCGTGAAAATGTCCCCCGCTTCTTTTTATTATTCAATACGCGGCCCTGGTCGGGAACATTTTAGCACCCCTGGTGTAGGCTTCTGCTAAACTGCAGCTAAATGCACTAAAATAGTGGAAGCCACGCGTTTGTCTGATGTATTTCAAAGCATGTGTAGCAGCAGCAGATTCATCTGCAACCCTCCTCCTCCTCCTCCTCGTCTCCATTTTAAGCAGCCGTGTATTCGTCAAATCCATTTGAACCCCGGCGCAGGCCACAGCGTTAAAGCGCTGGCGCACACAGAGAGGCAACACGGCGGCTGGCGCACTGTTGATTCATGTCGAGAGGGAATAATGTGACGTTCTCTTCCTGCACACCCGCTGAGAAAGTCAGCCGGTCGCTACCTTTATGTGCCACTTCTAAAAAAAAAAAAGGGGCCTGTTGTTAAATCTGCGTTTGAACTGTTCATGTTTTGCAGTTTAGTGGTGCTTGGTTTTTTTTCAGGAATATTTTCTCCCCTTTGGACATTATGTTCAAGGACATAGTGTTTAAACCAGTGTTCCCCAACTGTTCGATTGGTACCGGGCCACAGAATATTTTTTTATTAATTTGTATTTATCCATCCACCTTCTTCCGCTTATCCGAGGTCGGGTCGCGGGGGCAACAACCTAAGCAGGGAAACCCAGACTTCCCTTTCCCCAGCCACTTCGTCTAGCTCTTCCCGGGGGATCCCGAGGCGTTCCCAGGCCAGCCGGGAGACATAGTCTTCCCAACGTGTCCTGGGTCTTCCCCGTGGCCTCCTACCGGTTGGACGTGCCCTAAACACCTCCCTAGGGAGGCGTTCGGGTGGCATCCTGACCAGATGCCCGAACCACCTCATCTGGCTCCTCTCCATGTGGAGGAGCAGCGGCTTTACTTTGAGTTCCTCCCGGATGGCAGAGCTTCTCACCCTATCTCTAAGGGAGAGACCTGGAAACTCATTTGGGCCGCTTGTACCCGTGATCTTATCCTTTCGGTCATGACCCAAAGCTCATGACCATAGGTGAGGATGGGAACGTAGATCGACCGGTAAATTGAGAGCTTTGCCTTCCGGCTCAGCTCCTTCTTCACCACAACGGATCGGTACAACGTCCGCATTACTGAAGACGCCGCACCGATCCGCCTGTCGATCTCACGATCCACTCTTCCCTCACTCGTGAACAAGACTCCTAGGTACTTGAACTCCTCCACTTGGGGCAGGGTCTCCTCCCCAACCCGGAGATGGTATTCCACCCTTTTCCGGGCGAGAATTTGTATTTTTTTTTTTATTAAATCAACATAAAATACACAAAATACACTTACAATTGGTGCACCAACCCCAAAAAAACCTCCCCTTTTCATGACAAAAACCTGCCTTTTTCATTACAAAAAAGAAAAAAAAAAGAAAAAAATCCCTGCTGACGCCCCCCCACCGCCAGGCCGCGGGAAAAATGATCAAGCGTTGACCGGTCCGCGACTACAAAAAGGTTGGGGACCACTGGTTTAAACCACAGTTTGTTATCCTTGCAAATACACACACATTGTGTCACATTTAGGTCCTGAAAGAAGAGGTACCAGGAACGAGGCGGAGGGAGATGAATGTGCGCTCGTTAGACAGTTAACTTTCAGTTTTGATACATGTCAAGGCAGTGTAAACAAGGTGGACAAAAGTTTGCGACAAGAGTGACCATTTTACATCTTTCGATCACTCTGTTTAAAGGTGTGGCAAAATTATTCTCTGCATTTGACCCATCCCCCTTGATCACCCCCCCGGGAGGTGAGGGGAGCAGTGGGCAGCAGCGGTGCCACGCCTGGGAATCATTTTTGGTGATTGAACCCCCAATTCCAACCATTAATGCTGAGTGCCAAGCAGGGAGGTAACGGGTCCCATTTTTATAGTCTTCGGTATGACTCGTCGACCTACCGATCTCAGGGCGGACACTCTACCAAAAAGTAATTGTTTAAAAACAAGAGAAAAAAACACAAAATTAGGGATATTTTACTTGAACTGAGCAAAATGATTTGCCAATAGAACAATAAAATTCGGCTTGTCAAGACTTTCCAAAACAAGCAAAATTAGCTAACCTCAATGAAGCCAAAAATACCTTAAAATAAGTATATTCTCACTAATAACAAATGCACTTTTCTGTCCTGATCCGCTACTTGGATCATGGCATATTCTGGTTTTGTTCTGTTATTTTGTCTTCCTTAGTTCCTGGTGGCACTTCCTGTTTTGTTCTGTTGTCATAGTTACGTATTAGCGTCACCCGCCTTGTGTTTTTGACGCGCACCTGCCTCCTAATTTCTGTCCCTATTTAAGCCTGCCCTTTTTTGTCATTCGCTCTCGCAGTCTAATTTGATATTTCATGCAACAGGTGGCGTTGCTATCCCCGCTTGTGGTAAAAGACTATTTTTTGAGCACTTTAGCTTCCACGCTATTCCTTCGTTTGTTTATTTCCCTAGCTCACATGCTAGCGTCATTTGTTCTTTCTAGCTCACATGCTAGTTCTGGTGGTTTGTCTCTAGTGCCTTTGTGCAAGTATTTTTGTTCTTAGTTTGTTCTGTAATGTTAAATAAATCATCATTCTTACCTTCACGCTGTGTCCATTCCGCCTGCACGATTGAGAGAAAATCTCATTTCAATAGGCATTTAAAACAAGTAAAACACTCTGACATAAAACCTGCTTAGTGAGAAGAATTATCTTATCAGACAGAAAAAAAGCAAATATCACATTTATTTGAAATATTTAATCTTATTTAGATTTCAGTTTTTGCAGTGTAGCTCTGGTATTACGATCATTTGTACTTACCGTATTGTCCGGACTACATACACATCGGAATATAAGCCGCACCCACTGAATTTGAGATATGTTTCCGATATATTAGCCGCACCAGACTATAGGCCACAAATATATACAGGTACGTTACGACATAAGTTATTTACACAGAACTATTTTATCAATGTTTATAATCAGACCTCAATTGTTCCTAAACTGGGTCTGTGACACGGCAGTAAAACGGTGATCAAACAAAACAGAAGTCATCGCCATGGACCCACTAGCTGCAAAAGCTAGCTTTCATTTTGGTAAATTTACTGATGAATATATGAAACAGAAGGCCATTGTATGGAAATAATACTAATACACCAGTGCCCCCCGCGACCCCAAAGGAATAAGCGGTAGAAAATGGATGGATGGATAATACTAATACAGACACTCACAGATGTGCTTGCGTAGAGCGTCTTAGCTAATGCTAACGATGTTAGCTTGATTGAATTATGATAGCACGTACAACAATGCATGAAAACACATCCCCCATGGGGCGCTTAAGTCAGTATGAATTGTTTTAGTTATATTGTAAAACTTAAAAACGTTGCTTGTGTTATGATCTGTTGCCCGGTTCATGTGTTAATTGGTTTTGACTCCCTTAGTTCTCTTTTCATCACCCTTGAGTTTGTGCGCTTTGGTCACCATGGGTGCTGACTAGTTTCACCTAGTGTCCGGGACACTCACCTGCTGCCGGGCACTAATCAGAGAGCTTCTTATTCCCGTTTTTCGCCCCTCAGTCCGGCTTTCTTGTGTGCACTATGTCACGCCCAGGATATCATGTTTTGGTCATGTTATGTTTTGTTTTATGGACATTCAGTTCTTGCGTTTGCACTTCCTTGTTTTCTTGGTCTCCATAGTAACTCATTAGTTTCCGCCTTGTCTCCAAGTCACGCCCCGGTCCTCAGTTCTCACACCTGCTAATCATTATCACAGTCATTATTTAAGCCATTCTGTTTCTGTCTTCGTCCTGGCAACTTTACCTCACCCACATTCCCACGACCTACCTACAGATCCCGCATATTCCTATCTGCTTCATGCCACGTTATGCTGTTTGTTTTTGTCCACGCCACGTAAGTTCTGTATCTATGCCTCAGTGCTAGGTTTTTTTTTCATGCCACCGTGCAAGTGGTTTTGTTTCATGTTTGTCGTTTGTAGCTGTATGCTAGTCTTTAGTTTTTTCATTAGGCAAGTTTGTTTTCCGCCCTCGTGCGCGCCCTTTATTTGCCTTTGCGTAGTTTTGTTAGAATATTAATATGTACTCGTGCCAATCATCCTTTGCGTTGGAAAAACAAAATATCCCATAGTCCAAGTCAATGTTTGATACACTACGCAACAGTTTTAACCTCTACTTTTTTATTCCTATCCCTGTTTGTATGCTAAGCTTTCGCTCTAGCCTTTTATTTAGCTTTGATTCCTGTGCTTTTTGTTCGTCTGCATTTCCTGCATGAGTAATGGACAATAAATCATTTCCTTACCTGCACTTTGCCTCCAGAGTTCCATCTACATTTTGGGATAATGATCCATGCAGTAAAATGTGACCCTATCGTTACAGCTTGGAGTGATAAGTAAATAATCCATATGAGTGAAAACGCCAGAAGACAGAACGGCACATCTAGTTTCTTAAAAGCTATAAACAGCAGGGAACATTGTAGGCGTTCACTCAGCTGCACCTGCAGTGAGCGAACTCGTCCAAAAAAGGGCACCGTAGTGCAAACAATAACACCATTTTGGTGTATTTGCACGGTTTTAATAAAATATATTTGCGGATCGGTGCGGCGTCTTCAGTAATGCGGACCTTGTACCGATCCATTGTGGTAAAGAAGGAGCTGAGCCGGAAGGCAAAGCTCTCAATTTACCGGTCGATCTACGTTCCCATCCTCCCCTATGGACATGAGCTTTGGGTCATGACCGAAAGGATAAGATCACGGGTACAAGCGGCCCAAATGAGTGTGGCGGGGCTCTCCCTTAGGGTGAGAAGCTCTGCCATCTGGGAGGAACTCAAAGTAAAGCCGCTGCTCCTCCACATGGAGAGGAGCCAGATGAGGTGGTTCGGGCATCTGGTCAGGATGCCACCCGAACGCCTCCCTAGGGAGGTGTTTAGGGCACGTCCAACCGGTAGGAGGCCACGGGGAAGACCCAGGACACGTTGGGAAGACTATGTCTCCCAGCTGGCCTGGGAACGCCTCGGGATCCCCCGGGAAGAGCTAGACGAAGTGGCTGGGGAGAGGGAAGTCTGGGTTTTCCCTGCTTAGGCTGTTGCCCCCGCGACCCGACCTCGGATAAGCGGAAGATGATGGATGGATGGATGGATGCTTTGTGGCCGTGAGCGAGAAAAAATAGCCGCACCGTTTTATGAGCCGCAGGATTCAAAGGGTAGGAAAAACATATTTACGGTTTTCCTTTTTTGTAGAATAAATTGGTAATAAATTGATTGCGATCCGTTTCTCATCATTTAAGACAGCCTTAGAACTAAATAAACTGGATGGACTCTTCCCCTCCTCATATTCTGATCAGGGCTTTACTACTAAACACGCAATGAGTGAGTCCTCATTCGCAGAGGATTTAAAATTGCTCACCGCGGAAGTAGTCAAACTGAACAATTACACACAGATTTAGCGGATTACAAGGCATACGCAGCAATTAGCCACTTTATTAGTGCACTTTTATAGTCTGTTTTAAAAGAAGCCCAATTTAGAGCTCATTACTGCCGCGAGTCTAAACGGGATAGCTTTGAAATGTCTATTAATTAAATGTTTACTTGGTGGAAATGTTACCTGGCTTCAACCACAAAATCAGCTCTTTGCTAAAAAATGAAGTCAAAGAAGACAATTATGCATTGAATGTTCCTTGAAGATGTCTGAGTGGTCCGAACTGTCAATCAGACTTTAAGGCACCATACTTAATGACCGTCAGCACCCATGCAGCAGCTCATACATAGTTGACTTCTTGTTACTCGGAAATATACACAAGTCATGTGCTGGATGAAGGGCCCCGCAATCTGTGGGGGCCCCTGTTTTGTGTGAATAAACACATGTCAAGTGCCCATTAAAGGCCTACTGAAATGCGATTTTCTTATTTAAACGGGGATAGCAGGTCCATTATATCCGTCATAATTGATAATTTCTGCGATATTGCCGTATTTTTGCTGGAAAGATTTAGTAGAGAACATCCACGATAAAGTCGCCAATAAAAAAGCCTTGCCTGTACCGGAAGTAGCAGACGATGTGCGCGTGACGTCACGGGTTGTGGAGCTCCTCCCATCTGAACATTGTTTACAATCATGGCCACCAGCAGCGAGAGCGATTCGGACCAAGAAAGCGACAATTTCCCCATTACTTTGAGCGAGGATGAAAGATTTGTGGATGAGGAAAGTGAGAGTGAAGGACTAGAAATAAAAAAAACAAGACGAGGGCAGTGGGAGCGATTCAGATAGGGAAGATGCTGTGAGGAGGCGCTGTGGCAGCCGTGGGGGTGGCAGGACCACTCGGCCAGGCCCAACCGCAACAAAGGATAGAGCCATACCGTTTTGAACCTGACGGTGACGGTCAGGAGAACGCTGCTGATATTGATGCTGAAGTAGCACACGACATAGATCGCCTTCAAAATACCGAATGATAAAAATGATCGCTGCATAATACACTGTACTTTGTGTGTGTGGTCCAATCCAATTGTGTTCACTTGACAACTATGTTATATAGTGAAGCTTGACTGTCATCTTTCGGGAATGTAAACAATGAAACACCAGCTGTGTTTGTGTTGCTAAAGCCGGCCGCAATACACTGCTTCCCACCTACTGCTTTCTTCTTTGATGTCTCCAGTGTTCATTGAAAAAATTGCAAAAGATTAACCAACACACAGTCCAGAATACTTTGGAATTTTGCAATGAAAAGAGACTACTTAATAGCTGGGCACGATGCTGGCACAACATGTCCTCTACAAACCGTGACGTCAGGCGCAGGCGTCATCATAACGAGACATTTTCAGCAGGATTTTTCGGCGGGAAATTTAAAATTGCAATTTAGTAAACTAAAAAGGCCGTATTGGCATGTGTTGCAATGTTAATATTTCATCATTGATATATAAACTATCAGACTGCGTGGTCGGTAGTAGTGGGTTTCAGTAGGCCTTTAATGAATGACAGACTACATAAAAGGATGATAGTAACATGTGTAATTACTGTACAGAATTGCTAAAAATACAAACTACAGAAAATGTTATCAGTGTGGTGTAACATAGAAAACCCAAAACCAGCGAAGTTGGCACGTTGGATAAATCGTAATAAAAAACAGAATACAATGATTTTCAAATCCTTATCAATTTATATTCAATTGAATAGACTGCAAAGACAAGATATTTAACGTTTGAACTGAGAAACTTATTTTTGTTTGCAAATAATCATTTACTTAGAATTTAATGGCAACAACACATTATAAAAAAAGTTGTCACAGGGGGCATTTTTACCTCTGTGTTACATGGCCTTTCCTTTTAACAACACTCAGTACACGTTTGGGAACTGAGGAGAACAATTTTTGAAGCTTTTCAGGTGGAATTACTTCCCATTCTTGCTTAATGTACAGCTTAAGTTATTCAAAAGGGGCGGTTTCTGTCATTGTATTTTACGCTTCTGGGTGTTGTTGATAAATGGCTTTTGCTTTGCGTAGTAGAGATTTAAATTGCACTTACAGATGTAGCGACAAACTGAGAGAGATAGATAGATAGATAGATAGTACTTTATTTATTCCTTCAGGAGAGTTCCCTCAGGAAAATTAACATGTTCAGCACAATAGTAGTTACTATTGTTGTTAGTGTGATGTTAGTCACTATTGTTATTAGTGTGTTATTAGTCTCTATTGTTATTAGTGTGTTATTAGTCACTATTGTTAGTGTGTTATTGGTCACTATTGTTATTTGTGTGTTATTAGTCACTACTGTTGTTAGTGTGTTATTGGTCACTATTGTTATTAGTGTGTTATTAGTCACTATTGTTGTTAGTGTGTTATTAGTCACTATTGTTGTTGGTTTGTTATTTGTCACTATTGTTGTTAGTGTGTTATTAGTCACTATTGTTGTTAGTGTGTTATTAGTCTCTATTGTTATTAGTGTGTTATTAGTCACTATTGTTATTAGTGTGTTATTAGTCTCTATTGTTATTAGTGTGTTATTAGTCACTATTGTTGTTAGTGTGTTATTGGTCACTATTGTTATTAGTGTGTTATTAGTCACTATTGTTGTTAGTGTGTTATTAGTCTCTATTGTTGTTGGTTTGTTATTTGTCACTATTGTTAGTGTGTTATTAGTCACTATTGTTGTTAGTGTTTTATTAGTCACTATTGTTTTTAGTGTGTTATTAGTCACTATTGTTATTATTGTGTTATTAGTCACAATTGTTGTTAGTGTGTTATAGTCACTATTGTTATTAGTGTGTTATTAGTCACTATTGTTGTTAGTGTGTTATTAGTCACTATTGTTGTTAGTCTGTTATTAGTCACTATTGTTATCAGTGTGTTATTAGTCACTATTGTTGTTAGTATGTAATTGGTCGCTATTGTTGTTAGTGTGTAATTGGTCACTATTGTTATTAGTTTGTTATTATAGTAGTTACTGACAGTAGTTTTCTGAAGTGTTCCTGAGCCCATGTGGAGATATACTTTACACACTGATGTGGCTTTATGATGCAGTACTGTCTGAGGGATCCAAGGTCAAGGGCATTCAACGTTACACGCAGGGATTTCTCCAGATTCTCTGAACTTTTTGATGTTATTACAGACCTTAGAAGGTCAAATCCCTATATACATTGCAATAGTTGGTTGAGAAATGTTGTTCTCATACTGTTGGACAATTTGCTCACGCATTTGTTCACAAAGTGGTGACCCTCGCCCCCATCCATGTTTGTGAATGACTGAGCATTTCATGGAAGCTGCTTGTGTATCCAACCATGGCACCCACCTGTTCCCAATTAGCCTGTTCACCTGTGGGATGATCCAAATTAGTGTTTGTTGAGCATTCCTCAACTTTTTCAGTCTTTTTTGCCACTTGTGCCAGCTTCTTTGAAACATGTTTTAGTGGCATCAAATTCCAAATGAGCTAATATTTGCCAAAAATAACATTTTCCAGATCTATTTAATTGAATATATGTTGAAAAGGATTCACAAATCATGGTTTTCTGTTTTTCTTTACCTTTTACACAACGTGCCAACTTCACTGGTTTTAGTTTTTGTACATGAAACAGGAAGTGGTTAACTTCCTACACAGCCAGTTGTGTTAAGATGTTGTAAAAACATTGTAAACATCTTCAAACCACATATAGATTAAGGTCGAATTTAGCATATTCGTGACAAAATATGCAATCTCCGGAACAGTTTCCACGTTTTTTGAATAACTTGTGAAACTGGACTCAAGCGATGATTAAATGTAGAAACTGAAAGAGATGTAAGGTACGGTTCAGAGATTGTGTAAGTTGTGCAGTGCACCCTGACATCAATAAGTCGGCAGAAAATGGGTTAGCCTTTTTTCCCCCTACTTGTTGCATTGAAGAACCTCACCCTGTGGTGCTGTCCATGGTCCTGAAGATCACTGGTGCACAGGGCGCTGTCCATAGCCCTGCAATTTGTTGCTCATCGTTACATAACTATAACTCTGGGGGGAACTGCACTTTTTTGGAATTGTGCCAATGACAATCCTTATGTGAGACAAGAACACATGTTTTATTGTTTTATGCATTCTGAATTGTAAATTAACTCTAGCAAAAGTCAGCTAACAATGGGGTTAATGAGAGTTGCTTTATTCCATCTATAACCTGCTCCAAAAAACCTCCAATATAAAAATGCTGTAAGTATACCGTATTTCCTTGAAATGCCACCGGGGCGCTAATTAATTTAAAACCTCTTCTCACTCCGGCGCTTACCAAAGATATTCTGTAAATTTAAGCCTGCGCTAAAAATTTGAGTGTGATGTAAGGATGCCATCATGAAAAGCCCATTTAATAAAAAAAACCCTGTTATGGTCTTAC
>NC_084620.1:65149577-65154577 GCF_033978795.1 Nerophis ophidion
TATTAGTAAGATTGCCAAAGTTGTTTATATCACAACCATCAGTGTACTCTGTATCACCCAGTATACCTTGCAATCGTGTGCGTGTGTGTCTGACAAGCAGTTTGTACATGTTGTAGCAGGCGTCAAAGGCAATGGCTGCATAGCACGCCCTTTTTTCTTGTTATCTGAGTGACCGCCAGCAGATAATCGCGAGAATGTTTGCGGCTCCTATTATCTTCTATACACTGAAAAAAGTGATTTTTTTGGTGCTGTAAACTCTATTATGTCATAATTTATACCTAATATTTTTAACATTCAGTAAGAACTAGAGTTTCTTAAGTAAAATTAAACATTTTATTAACGTACTACATGAATTATGGGGGAAGAGTAAGTTTTACTTATGTTTCCTCATACTCTTTAAATGTTCTAGAGTTGTACGTTCATAAACCTAAAAATATTACATAAACTTTACTCTGAAAATGTAGTGTTTTGAAACGCATGCGCATAGCACAGCAGGCTCTGGCCGACTGGCTCTGCTCCGGCCGTTAGGATCACTTCACAGAGCACTGCAAGGTGGCATCATGGGTAATTCTTATCTTGCGGTTATAATGTTTTACAGAGCCGATGTTCTCCAGAAATGTGTTTGGTGTGGGTTCACAGAGTGTGGCGCATATTACTAAGAGTGTTAAAGTTGTTTATATCGCAACCATCAGTGTAACCTGCATGGCTGTTGACCAAGTATGCATTGCAATCTCGACTGAGAAGCAGCGAATTGCATGCGTCTTTACGGCACGCATACAACGTGGTGTAAAAGTTTGCGAGATGACACGTTGTAGAGCAGTGATCCCCATCCACCGGGCCGCGGCCGCAGAATATTTTAATATTAAATTTTGAATAATCACATTCAGTTTTTAACTGCATGCCATTGATAAGCGCAGGAGTGAGAAGAGGTTTCAAATCAATTAGCGCCCCGGCGGCTAGTCAAGGAAATACGGTATATAAAATGTACTTAATATTTTGAGTAAAATGATGTTTCTGCCGATGAAAAACAAGTAGAATTTACTTAATTTGTTTATATAAATATTACTTAAAACTTGGATGTAATTAAGTAACTGTTACTTAATATCTTCACAAGTTATACGGCAGGGGTTGGCAACCCGCGGCTCTTTGGCAACTCTGATGCGGCTCAGCTGCACAATCGCCGACCCCCCAGATTGTTGCGGGGAGATTCCGGAATTCAATGCCTCTCCCGGACATCACCTGGAGTCAACGTTCTCCAATTTTCACTCGGACTACGATATTAAAGGCGTGCCATGATGATATTACTCTTAACGTCCTCTTGAACGTCATCGCGCCCGCCATTCACGGAATGCTATTTACGTGCCGACCGGACACATGCATTTTGCGTCATTTATCAGCACATGTATGAGATTGCAAGACATACTGGGTGACACAGAGTACACTGACAGTCGTGATATAAACAACTTTAACGCTCCTACTAATATGCGCCACATTGTGAACCCACACAAAAAGAAGAATGACAAACACATTTCGGGAGAAAATCCTCACAGTAACACAACATAAACGCAACACAACAAATACCCAGAATCCTTTGCATCCATGACACACCTGACTATGTTATACACCCTGTGGGCACCCTCCCCCCCCTTCCCCCCGGGGTTTGGTGCTCGCGGGGTGTATAACATAGTCAGGAGGGGTCCTGGATGCAAAGAATTCTGGGTATTTGTTGTGTTGCGTTTATGTTGTGTTACTGTGAGGATGTTCTCCCAAAATGTGTTTGTCATTCTTGTTTGGTGTGGCTTCACAGTGTGGCGCATATTAGAGTGTTAAAATTGTTTATATCACAACCGTCAGTGTACTTTGTGTCTCCCAGCATGCCTTGCAGTCGTGTACGTGTATCTGCGGAAGCCTCTCACAACATGTTGCTGAACTGGCAAGCAGTTAGTACATGTTGTAGAACAGAGGTGTCGAACTCAAATACAGAGTGGGCCAAAATTTTAAACTGAATAAAGCCGCGGGCCAAGGTTGAACAAATTAACCTTTTTATAGGGACCCAAACAAGTTTGGCATTGAATATTGAACAAGCGAGGCTTATATAACTTTATAGTGACATGCAAAATCGAGTTTCAAATAATAATAATAATTAAAAAATAGCAATGGCATGTCAAATCAAATTTAAATAGAAATTGAATGCCTCTTTCCTATTTGCAGCCTTCTCAGGTAAATATCAAAATAAACTTTTTCCCACAGGCTAATAATACATTTTTATATTGCAGCGTCCAGGAAGAGGTAGTGCTGCAAGGGCTTCTGTGTATTTGTTCTGTTGTGTTACAGTGCAGATGTTCTCCCGAAATTTGCCTGTCATTCTCGTTTAGTGTTGGTTCACAGTGTGGCGCATATCTGTAACCGTCTTAAAGTTGTTTATACGGCCACCCTCAGTGTGACCTGTATGGCTGTTATACTAATGCAATGCAAGCTTGGTCAAGTATTAGCGGTGAATGCGCTGTTACAGCGACACCGCCGCTAGCTCTAATGTTAATTTGATATTGCCTCAAGGGCCAAAACCGCGGGCCAGAGTTTGACACCCATGTTGTAGAAGGTGTTTAAGGCAATGGCGTCATAGCACGCCCTTATTCTTGTCATCTGGGTGACCATCAGCAGATATCGGCGAGAATAACCGCGCCTCCCATTGTCTTCCTCATTATGTGCCAATCGGCCGCAGCTGAGGGGAAAACTGAATAAGTCAGTTTGCATACGTTTCCAAATTTATGGGAATATTTGGAAATTGACTGGGCGAGAGTGAAGTTTGCATTTCTGTTGGAAGGGTTTTGGTCGAAGTTTAGATGGATTTAAAAGACTCAAGACTTGATTGATTGATTGATATTGCAGCATTACATTTTAATTTTATCATTTGCGTGCAAATACTTCTAATAATTTTTTTAAGTAAATCTTATGAGTTTATTTTTTTCAGTGTACTTTGTGACACGGCTCTTTGAGTGGTAAAGGTTGCCCATCCCGCCACCCGCCCGGATCTGTTCAAAATCCATTTTTTCGGGGTTTATCCGCGGATGAGACCGCAAACAGCGCATCTTTCTTCCCCGCTCATTCTGGTCCTGCGTGACGCGCCGTCTCTCATGCGGTGATCACTTCCCTTCCTGCATGCCTAAAGTAGGATTTTTTTTTTTTTTCCTCTCTAAAGGGGGTGTGGGCTTTTGCCAGCAGGGCTTGAGAGGCTGCGTGGATGAACAGCAGCAGCCAGCACAGGTGCACGCATCTTTTACGACGCTGCGGTACAGATGATTGAAGACTTGGATCCGCCAAGCAGGTGAAATACCACCAGGATTAACATTTAGCGCCCTTTTTTTTTTCTTTTCTTTTTTTTTTCTTCCCCCTTTCCATGGAGGATGTGACATTTTCTGAGCAAACCCTGGTGTTCTTTTTTTCCCCCTCCTTCTCTTAACGCACGGAGAAATGCGCCTCATTAGAGTCCCAGTTGGATTGTGAGCTTCTTCTTTTTTTTTTTTTTTTTTTTGGAACTGGTCCTCTCGTCTTTGTGTTCTCTTTCATGGCTCCGGTGACCAGACGCTGGCCGAGGATGTCGTCAACTTTCTGGGCTTTTGTGCTGCTCACCGCGCTCATGGTGCTCTACTGCGGTAAGTGCCGGTGCGCGCTCGGGGGTGCGTTCACGCCGCTTTACTCTTCCGTGCGCATTTCTGCATCTATTCTATTCAGTCTAGCGCACCATTTTCCCTCCCTAATACATGGGTGTCAAACTCTGGCCCGCGGGCCAAATTTGGCCCTCCGTGTTATTTCATTTGGCCCCTTGAACGTTAGAGCTTGGCCGCCGGCATTATACCCAATTTTCCTGGGCGACTCCCAAATTTTAGTGCCTCTCCCGGGGCAACCATTCTTCCGGTTTTGACCCAGACAACAACATTGGGGGTGTGCCTTTAGCGTCCTCTACAACCTGTCGTCACGTCCGCTTTTCCTCCAGCGCGCTGGCCCAGGCACATTAAAAAAATGCGGCTTTTACACACGTAAATGAATGCAACGCATACTTGGTCAACAGCCATACAGGTCACACTGAGGGTGGCTGTATAAACAACTTTAAGACTGTTACAAATATGCGCCACACTGTGAACCCGCACCAAATCAGAATGACAAACACATTTCGGGAGAACGTCCGCACCGTAACGAAACATAAAAACAACAGATCGAAACCCTTGCAGCACTAACTATTTCGGGACGCGACAATATACACCCACGCTACCACCAAACCCCAAAAGTTAGTGTTGATATCTACCCCAGAAGGCTTCAAATAGGAAAGAGGCATTTAATAAAAAAATCTATTTAATATATCATTTATGTTTTAACATTTTTTTGCACTATTAAGTTATATAAGAGTTGCTTGTTCCATATTCAGACTTAAACCAAATCATTGTAGCAAACTAATTAACGTTTTATTCATGCACTTTCTCTTGCTACTCCACTGCTTGAGTGTTGGATTCATTCATTATTGTTTTTATTTTCAAATGCATTATTAGCCTGTGGAAAAAGTTTATTTTGATATTTACCTCAGAAGGCTGCCAATAGAAAAGAGGCATTCAATTTTAGGGAAAAGCGGTAGGAATGGATGGATGCCATAGATATTTTTTAAACATTATTATTTGGAACTCGATTTTGCATGCCACTATTAAAGTTACATACGCATTTCTTGTTCAATATTCAACACAAAACTTGTTTACAGTTTGTAAAAGGTTAATTTTTTCAACCTAGGCCCGCGGCTTTGTTCAGTTTTAAATTTTGGCCCAGTTTATTTGAGTTTGACACCCTTGCCCTAATGCGTGGGTGTCAAACTCTGGCCAGCGGGCCAAATTTGGCCCTCCGTGTAATTTCATTTGGCCCTTGAGGCAATATAAAATTAACATTAGAGCTTGCCCGCCGGTATTATACCCAATTTTCCTGGGAGACTCACAAATTATAGTGCCCCTCCCGAAAAT
>NC_084620.1:65159577-65174577 GCF_033978795.1 Nerophis ophidion
TGTCGGGCCACACTAAATGATGTGTCGGGCCACACTAAATGATGTGTCGGGCCACACTAAATGATGTGTCGGGCCACGCTAAATGATGTGTCGGGCCACACTAAATGATGTGTCGGGCCACACTAAATGATGTGTCGGGCCACACTAAATGATGTGTCGGGCCACACTAAATGATGTGTCGGGCCACGCTAAATGATGTGTCGGGCTACGCTAAATGATGTGCCGGGCCACACTAAATGATGTGCCGGGCCACTCTAAATGATGTGTCGGGCCACTCTAAATGATCTGTCGGGCAACTCTAAATGTTGTTTGGCCATAAATGATGTGTCAGGCCAATTTAAATGTCGTGGCGGGCCACTTAAATGATGTGTCAGGCCAATTTAAATGGTGTGGCGGGCCAGTTAAATGTTGTGGAGGACTAGTTAAAATGATGTGTCAAGCAACTGTAAATGATGTTCCGGACTAAATTATATCACATGTTGGGTCACAATAAATGACATTTCGGGTTGCATTAAATGACGTGTCAGGCCACGTTAAATGACATTTAGGTCCACATTAATTGACGTGCAGGTCCACATTAATTGACGTGCAGCTCCACATTAATTGACGTGTAGGTCCACCTTAAAAGACATGTAGGTCCACCTTAAATGACGTGTTGGTCCACCTTAAATGACGTGTAGGTCCACCTTAGATCACGTGCAGGTCCACCTTGAATGACGTGCAGGTTCACCTTGAATGACGTGTAGGTCCACCTTAAACAACGTGTAGGTCCACCTTAAATGAGGTGTCTGGCCACCTTAAATGTCGTGTCGGGCCATTCTAAAATAAGGTCTCAGGCTACTATAAATGATGTGTCATGGTAATTTGATTGATGTGTCGGGCCACCTTGATTGACGTGCAGTTCCACCTTAAACGACTTGTAGGTCCACCTTAAATGACGTGTCGGGCCACACTAAAATAATTTTTCAGGCTACTATAAAAAATGTGTCATGCGATTTGGATTGACCTGTCGGGCCACCTTGATTGACGTGCAGGTCCACCTTCAATGGCGTGTATGTCCACCTAAAATGACATGTAGGTCCACTTAAATGACGTGCAGGTCCACCTCAGATCATGTGCAGGTCCACCTTAAATGATTTGTAGGTCCACCTTAAATGACGTATCTGGCCACTTAAATGACGTGTAGGTCCACCTTAAATGACGTGTTTGGCCACCTTAAATTACGTGTCGGTCCACTCTGAAACAATGTATTGGGCTACTATAGATTATGTGTCATGCTATTTTGATTGACGTGTCGGGCCACATTGATTGACGTGTAGGTCCACCTTAAAAGACGTGTCTGGCCACGTTAAATGACGTGTCTGGCCACATTATATGACGTGTCTGGCCACCTTAAATGTCGTGTCGGGCCATTCTAAAATAAGGTCTCAGGCTACTATAAATGATGTGTCATGCTAATTTGATTGATGTGTCGGGCCACCTTGATTGACGTGCAGTTCCACCTTAAACGACTTGTAGGTCCACCTTGAATGACGTGTCGGGCCACACTAAAATAATTTTTCAGGCTACTATAAAAAATGTGTCATGCGATTTGGATTGACCTGTCGGGCCACCTTGATTGACGTGCAGGTCCACCTTCAATGGCGTGTATGTCCACCTAAAATGACATGTAGGTCCACCTTAAATGACGTGCAGGTCCACCTCAGATCATGTGCAGGTCCACCTTAAATGATTTGTAGGTCCACCTTAAATGACGTGTAGGTCCACCTTAAATGACGTGTAGGTCCACTTTAAATAACGTGTCTGGCCACTTAAATGACGTGTAGGTCCACCTTAAATGACGTGCAGGTCCACCTCAGATCATGTGCAGGTCCACCTTAAATGATTTGTAGGTCCACCTTAAATGACGTGTAGGTCCACCTTAAATGACGTGTAGGTCCACTTTAAATAACGTGTCTGGCCACTTAAATGACGTGTAGGTCCACCTTAAATGACGTGTTTGGCCACCTTAAATGACGTGTCGGTCCACTCTGAAACAATGTATTGGGCTACTATAAATTATGTGTCATGCTATTTTGATTGACGTGTCGGGCCACATTGATTGACGTGTAGGTCCACCTTAAATGACGTGTCTGGCCACATTAAATGACGTGTCTGGCCACATTTTATGACGTGTCTGGCCACCTTAAATGAGGTGTCGGTCCACCTTAAATGTCGTGTCGGGCCATTCTAAAATAAGGTCTCAGGCTACTATAAATGATGTGTCATGCTAATTTGATTGATGTGTCGGGCCACCTTGATTGACGTGCAGTTCCACCTTAAACGACTTGTAGGTCCACCTTAAATGACGTGTCGGGCCACGCTAAAATAATTTTTCAGGCTACTATAAAAAATGTGTCATGCGATTTGGATTGACCTGTCGGGCCACCTTGATTGACGTGCAGGTCCACCTTCAATGGCATGTATGTCCACCTAAAATGACATGTAGGTCCACCTTAAATGACGTGTCGGGCCACACTAAAATAATTTTTCAGGCTACTATAAAAAATGTGTCATGCGATTTGGATTGACCTGTCGGGCCACCTTGATTGACGTGCAGGTCCACCTTCAATGGCGTGTATGTCCACCTAAAATGACATGTAGGTCCACTTAAATGACGTGCAGGTCCACCTCAGATCATGTGCAGGTCCACCTTAAATGATTTGTAGGTCCACCTTAAATGACGTATCTGGCCACTTAAATGACGTGTAGGTCCACCTTAAATGACGTGTTTGGCCACCTTAAATTACGTGTCGGTCCACTCTGAAACAATGTATTGGGCTACTATAGATTATGTGTCATGCTATTTTGATTGACGTGTCGGGCCACATTGATTGACGTGTAGGTCCACCTTAAAAGACGTGTCTGGCCACGTTAAATGACGTGTCTGGCCAAATTATATGACGTGTCTGGCCACCTTAAATGTCGTGTCGGGCCATTCTAAAATAAGGTCTCAGGCTACTATAAATGATGTGTCATGCTAATTTGATTGATGTGTCGGGCCACCTTGATTGACGTGCAGTTCCACCTTAAACGACTTGTAGGTCCACCTTGAATGACGTGTCGGGCCACACTAAAATAATTTTTCAGGCTACTATAAAAAATGTGTCATGCGATTTGGATTGACCTGTCGGGCCACCTTGATTGACGTGCAGGTCCACCTTCAATGGCGTGTATGTCCACCTAAAATGACATGTAGGTCCACCTTAAATGACGTGCAGGTCCACCTCAGATCATGTGCAGGTCCACCTTAAATGATTTGTAGGTCCACCTTAAATGACGTGTAGGTCCACCTTAAATGACGTGTAGGTCCACTTTAAATAACGTGTCTGGCCACTTAAATGACGTGTAGGTCCACCTTAAATGACGTGCAGGTCCACCTCAGATCATGTGCAGGTCCACCTTAAATGATTTGTAGGTCCACCTTAAATGACGTGTAGGTCCACCTTAAATGACGTGTAGGTCCACTTTAAATAACGTGTCTGGCCACTTAAATGACGTGTAGGTCCACCTTAAATGACGTGTTTGGCCACCTTAAATGACGTGTCGGTCCACTCTGAAACAATGTATTGGGCTACTATAAATTATGTGTCATGCTATTTTGATTGACGTGTCGGGCCACATTGATTGACGTGTAGGTCCACCTTAAATGACGTGTCTGGCCACATTAAATGACGTGTCTGGCCACATTTTATGACGTGTCTGGCCACCTTAAATGAGGTGTCGGTCCACCTTAAATGTCGTGTCGGGCCATTCTAAAATAAGGTCTCAGGCTACTATAAATGATGTGTCATGCTAATTTGATTGATGTGTCGGGCCACCTTGATTGACGTGCAGTTCCACCTTAAACGACTTGTAGGTCCACCTTAAATGACGTGTCGGGCCACGCTAAAATAATTTTTCAGGCTACTATAAAAAATGTGTCATGCGATTTGGATTGACCTGTCGGGCCACCTTGATTGACGTGCAGGTCCACCTTCAATGGCGTGTATGTCCACCTAAAATGACATGTAGGTCCACCTTAAATGACGTGCAGGTCCACCTCAGATCATGTGCAGGTCCACCTTAAATGATTTGTAGGTCCACCTTAAATGATTTGTAGGTCCACCTTAAATGACGTGTAGGTCCACCTTAAATGACGTGTAGGTCCACTTTAAATAACGTGTCTGGCCACTTAAATGACGTGTAGGTCCACCTTAAATGACGTGTTTGGCCACCTTAAATTACGTGTCGGTCCACTCTGAAACAATGTATTGGGCTACTATAAATGATGTGTCATGCTATTTTGATTGACGTGTCAGGCCACGTTGATTGACGTGTAGGTCCACCTTAAATGACGTGTCTGGCCACATTTAATGACGTGTCTGGCCACATTAAATGACGTGTCTGGCCACCTTAAATGACGTGTCGGGCCACTCTGAAACAATGTCTTGGGCAACTATAAATGATGTGTCATGCTATTTTGATTGACGTGTCGGGCCACATTGATTGACGTGTAGGTCCACGTTAAATGACGTGTCTGGCCACCTTAAAGGACGTGTCTGGCCACTTTAAAGGACGTGTCTGGCCACTTTAAAGGACGTGTCTGGCCACTTTAAATGACGTGTCTGGCCACCTTAAATGACGTGTCTGGCCACTTTAAATGACGTGTCTGGCCACCTTAAATGACGTGTAGGTCAACCTTAAATGACATGCATGTCCACCTTAAATGACGTGTATGTCCACCTTAAATGACATGTAGGTCCACCTTAAATGACGTGTTGGTCCACCTTAATTGACGTGCAGGTCCACCTTAATTGACGTGCAGGTCCAACTTAATATACGTGCAGGTCCACCTTAAATGACGTGCAGGTCCACCTCAATTGACGTGCAGGTCCACCTTAAATGACGTGCAGGTCCACCTTAATTGACGTGCAGGTCCACCTTAAATGACGTGCAGGTCCACCTTAATTGACGTGCAGGTCCACCATAAATGACATGCAGGTCTACCTTAAAAGACATGTAGGTCCACCTTAAAAGACGTGTAGGTCCACCTTAAAAGACATGCAGGTCCACATTAAATGACGTGTTGGTCCACCTTAAATGACGTGTCTGGCCACTTAAATGACGTGTCTGGCCACCTTAAATGATTTGTAGGTCCACCTTAAATGACGTGTAGGTCCACCTTAAATGACGTGTAGGTCCACTTTAAATAACGTGTCTGGCCACTTAAATGACGTGTAGGTCCACCTTAAATGACGTGTTTGGCCACCTTAAATGACGTGTCGGTCCACTCTGAAACAATGTATTGGGCTACTATAAATGATGTGTCATGCTATTTTGATTGACGTGTCGGGCCACATTGATTGACGTGTAGGTCCACCTTAAATGACGTGTCTGGCCACTTTAAATGACGTGTCTGGCCACATTAAATGACGTGTCTGGCCACCTTAAATGACGTGTCGGGCCACTCTGAAACAATGTCTTGGGCAACTATAAATGATGTGTCATGCTATTTTGATTGACGTGTCGGGCCACATTGATTGACGTGTAGGTCCACGTTAAATGACGTGTCTGGCCACCTTAAAGGACGTGTCTGGCCACTTTAAAGGACGTGTCTGGCCACTTTAAAGGACGTGTCTGGCCACTTTAAATGACGTGTCTGGCCACCTTAAATGACGTGTCTGGCCACTTTAAATGACGTGTCTGGCCACCTTAAATGACGTGTAGGTCAACCTTAAATGACATGCATGTCCACCTTAAATGACGTGTATGTCCACCTTAAATGACATGTAGGTCCACCTTAAATGACGTGTTGGTCCACCTTAATTGACGTGCAGGTCCACCTTAATTGACGTGCAGGTCCAACTTAATATACGTGCAGGTCCACCTTAAATGACGTGCAGGTCCACCTCAATTGACGTGCAGGTCCACCTTAAATGACGTGCAGGTCCACCTTAATTGACGTGCAGGTCCACCTTAAATGACGTGCAGGTCCACCTTAATTGACGTGCAGGTCCACCATAAATGACATGCAGGTCTACCTTAAAAGACATGTAGGTCCACCTTAAAAGACGTGTAGGTCCACCTTAAAAGACATGCAGGTCCACATTAAATGACGTGTTGGTCCACCTTAAATGACGTGTCTGGCCACTTAAATGACGTGTCTGGCCACCTTAAATGATTTGTAGGTCCACCTTAAATGACGTGTAGGTCCACCTTAAATGACGTGTAGGTCCACTTTAAATAACGTGTCTGGCCACTTAAATGACGTGTAGGTCCACCTTAAATGACGTGTTTGGCCACCTTAAATGACGTGTCGGTCCACTCTGAAACAATGTATTGGGCTACTATAAATGATGTGTCATGCTATTTTGATTGACGTGTCGGGCCACATTGATTGACGTGTAGGTCCACCTTAAATGACGTGTCTGGCCACTTTAAATGACGTGTCTGGCCACATTAAATGACGTGTCTGGCCACCTTAAATGACGTGTCGGGCCACTCTGAAACAATGTCTTGGGCAACTATAAATGATGTGTCATGCTAT
This sequence comes from Nerophis ophidion, assembly GCF_033978795.1. Classification (NCBI taxonomy): domain Eukaryota; kingdom Metazoa; phylum Chordata; class Actinopteri; order Syngnathiformes; family Syngnathidae; genus Nerophis; species Nerophis ophidion. The sequence goes on from NC_084620.1 coordinate 65,166,146, forward strand.
TTTGATTGACGTGTCGGGCCACATTGATTGACGTGTAGGTCCACGTTAAATGACGTGTCTGGCCACCTTAAAGGACGTGTCTGGCCACTTTAAAGGACGTGTCTGGCCACTTTAAAGGACGTGTCTGGCCACTTTAAATGACGTGTCTGGCCACTTTAAATGACGTGTCTGGCCACCTTAAATGACATGCATTTCCACCTTAAATGACATGCATTTCCACCTTAAATGACATGCATTTCCACCTTAAATGACGTGTTTGTCTACCTTAAATGACATGTAGGTCCACCTTAAATGACGTGTTGGTCCACCTTCATTGACGTGCAGGTCCACCTTAATTGACGTGCAGGTCCAACTTAATTGACGTGCAGGTCCACCTTAAATGACGTGCAGGTCCACCTTAAATGACGTGCAGGTCCACCTTAATTGACGTGCAGGTCCACCTTAAATGACGTGCAGGTCCACCTTAATTGACGTGCAGGTCCACCATAAATGACATGCAGGTCCACCTTAAAAGACATGTAGGTCCACCTTAAATGACGTGTAGGTCCACCTTAAATGACGTGTAGGTCCACCTTAAATGACGTGTTGGTCCACCTTAAAGGATGTGCAGGTCCACCTTAAAAGACGTGTAAGTCCACCTTAAAAGACATGCAGGTCCACATTAAATGACGTGTTGGTCCACCTTAAAGGATGTGCAGGTCCACCTTAAAAGACGTGTGGGTCCACCTTAAATGACATGTTGGTCCACCTTAAAGGACTTGCAGGTCCACCTTAGATCACGTGCAGGTCCACCTTGAATGACGTGTAGGTCCACATTAAACGACGTGTAGGTCCACTTTAAACGACGTGTCGGTCCACTTTAAATGACATGTCGGGCCACTCTAAAATAATGTCTCAGGCTACTATAAATGATGTGTCATGTTATTTTGATTGATGTGTCGGGCCACCTTGATTGACGTGCAGGTCCACCTTAAATGACATGTAGGTCCACCTTAGATCACGTGCAGTTCCACCTTAAATGACGTGTCGGGCCACTCTAAAATAATGTTTCAGGCTACTATAAATGATGTGTAATGCTATTTTGATTGATGTGTCGGGCCACCTTGATTGACGTGCAGGTCCACCTTCAATGGCGTGTAGGTCCACCTTAAAAGACATGTAGGTCCACCTTAAATAACGTGTATGTCCACCTTAAATGACGTGTAAGTCCACCTAAATGACGTGTCTGGCCACTTAAATGACGTGTCTGGCCACCTTAAATGAAGTGTTGGTCCACTTTAAATAACGTGTCTGGCCACTTAAATGAAGTGTCTGGTCACCTTAAATGAAGTGTAGGTCCACCTTAAATGATGTGTTTGGCCACGTTAGATTACGTATCTGGCCACCTTAAATGACATGTTGGGCCAAACTAAAACAATGTCTTGGGCTACTATAAATGATGTGTCATGCTATTTTGACTGACGTGTCGGGCCACCTTGATTGACGTGTAGGTCCACCTTAAATGACGTGTCTGGCCACATTAAATGACGTGTCTGGCCACGTTAAATGACGTGTCTGGCCACCCTTAAATGACATGCAGGTCCACCTTAAATGACGTGTCTGGCCACCTTAAATGACGTGTCTGGCCACATTAAATGACATGCAGGTCCACCTTAAATGACGTGCCTGGCCAACTTAAATGACGTGTCGGGCCATTCTAAAATAATGTCTCAGGCTATTATAAATTATGTGTCATGTTATTTTGATTGACGTGTCGGGCCACCTTGAAATACGTGTTGGGCTATTCTAAACTGTGTCTCAGGCCACTTTAACGATATGTCCGGCTACTATAAATGATGTCGGGCTATTTTCAATGATGTGGTGGGCCACTTCCACGATTTGACGGGCAAGTTAAAATGATGTGCCAGACTAAATTATATCACATGTCGGGTCACTTAAATGACATATCAGGCCGTTTTAAATGACCTGCAGGTCCACCTTAAATGATGTGTCAGGTTACTATAAAAACGTGTCGGGCTATTTTGATTGCAAGTCGTGCCATTTAAATGATATGTCCGCCGGCCAGGCCACAATAAAGTGTGTCGGGCTATTTCCAATGATGTGGTGGGCCACTTCAACAAGTTAAAATGATGCTTCAAGCAACAATAAATGATGTGCCGGACTAAATTACATCACGTCAGGTCACGTAAAATGACATGTTGGGTCACTTTAATGATGTGGCAGGTCATGTTAATGACGCTGGGCCGCATTAAAAGATATGGCAGGCCATTTGCACATAAATGTCGGTCCACTTGCACATAAATGTGTTGGGCCACTTAATGATGTGACAAGCCATTTTAAATGATGTGTCGTGCCACAGGAAATGACGTGGCGGGCCGCTTTAAATGGTTGGCGGGTCAGTCTGTCCCCGGGGCCTTGAGTTGGACTGGGTGGAGTGTCTATTATCAGAAGTCAGAAGGACCTCAACCCCTCTCAGCGTTTCTCCTTCAACGATAAAGCTAAGATTGCTTTGTAATCACTCCATCAATGGCCTTCATAAGAGCCGAGGTTTCTGGGTAAGAGCGAGCAAGAGGCCTTTTTCTTCTTTCCGTGGCGCCCGCGGCCATGTCGATTGATCTCCTGCTTTGGGCCAATCAATGGCGCTTGTTTCGGGCCAGCGTGGCCCCCAAGGACCAGGACCCCCTACCCAGCAACACCTCCATGGAGCGTGATCATGCTCTCAGGACTGCTGCTCGGGTTTGCTGACCTGCAGCCCTGGAGGGAGAACAACGCTTTGTTTATGCTTTACCAAGTATTGCTACAGAACTCAAAACCCTTCTTTTACTTTCAGTCTTTTTTCTTTGTTTCTCCCACTTTTCATCTTCTCTTGGCTCCGAGTCTTTTTGGCTGATATTCAATTGCAACTCTCTTAGTCTTCACTTCCTTCTTCTTGCATTTTCTTTGACTCGCCTCCTCGCAGCCTCCTCACACAAAGCATTTGGGTTTTGCTCTTGTTTCCTTTCCAAGCAGTCATTTTTTTCCCTGTGTTCCGACTCACAAATTAGCGAAGGACCGTGCTGACGACTGCATGTTATTGACTGAATTCTCTCTCTCTCCGCTGTGTCAGCAATTTTTTTTAAGCCATTCACTTCACGTTCACTTCTATTTCTGACAACATGGCAACCATCAGGCGCTTTGTTAATCCTGTTCATAAACATAATGGGGTGATCGTGGTGGTTCGGGCATCTGGTCTGGTTTAAATGTAACTTCGATATTGGGTTTCACTATGTAAAGCGCTTAGAGTCACTAGAGAAAAGCGCTATATAAATATCCATCCATCCATCATCTTCCGCTTATCCGAGGTCGGGTCGCGGGGGCAGCAGCCTAAGCAGGGAAACCCAGACTTCCCTCTCCCCAGCCACTTCGTCTAGCTCTTCCCGGGGGATCCCGAGGTGTTCCCAGGCCAACCGGGAGACATAGTCTTCCCAACGTGTCCTGGGTCTTCCCCGTGGCCTCCTACCGGTTGGACGTGCCCTAAACACCTCCCTAGGGAGGCGTTCGGGTGGCATCCTGACCAGATGCCCGAACCACCTCACCTGGCTCCTCTTGATGTGGAGGAGCAGCGGCTTTACTTTGAGTTCCTCCCGGATGGCAGAGCTTCTCACCCTATCTCTAAGGGAGAGCCCCGCCACACGGCGGAGGAAACTCATTTCGGCCGCTTGTACCCGTGATCTTATCCTTTCGGACATGACCCAAAGCTCATGACCATAGGTGAGGATGGGAACGTAGATCGACCGGTAAATTGAGAGCTTTGCCTTCCGGCTCAGCTCCTTCTTCACCACAACGGATCGGTACAACGTCCGCATTACTGAAGACGCCGCACCGATCCGCCTGTCGATCTCACGATCCACTCTTCCCCCACTCGTGAACAAGACTCCTAGGTACTTGAACTCCTCCACTTGGGGCAGGGTCTCCTCCCCAACCCGGAGATGGCACTCCACCCTTTTCCGGGCGAGAACCATGGACTCGGACTTGGAGGTGCTGATTCTCATTCCGGTCGCTTCACACTCGGCTGCGAACCGATCCAGCGAGAGCTTAAGATCCCGGTCAGATGAAGCCATCAGGACCACATCATCTGCAAAAAGCAGAGACCTAATCCTGCGGTCACCAAACCGGAAACCCTCAACGCCTTGACTGCGCCTAGAAATTCTGTCCATAAAAGTTATGAACAGAATCGGTGACAAAGGACAGCCTTGGCGGAGTCCATATCAAAATTATTCAACCCCCACACAAATTTGGTGTTTTAGCAAGTTGGACTTTTATTCCGTATTTTGTTTATAGTCATATCAAATAAAGATGTGTCAAGTAGACAAATGCAACTTCAATTGTAACAATGTGATTTACAAAATACCAAAAAAAGGACATTTTTCTTAATATCTCATTGACAAAATGATTCAACCCCCTAGTTCCATGCATCTTTAGTACTTAGTAGAACACCCTTTGGCAGTAATGACATCCTTCAAAGGTGATACATAACTTCTTGCAACCATCTACAGGTATTTTAGCCCATTCCTCTTGGGCAAAGGCCTCCAGTTCATTCATATTCTTGGGCTTGCGTGCTGCAACTGCCTTCTTCAAGTCCCACCACAGTTTTTCTAGAGGATTTAGGTCTGGCGACTGTGAAGGCCACTCCAGAATCTTCCAGCCCTTCTTCTGCAACCACTCTGATGTTGATTTGGAGGTATGCTTGGGATCGTTGTCCTGTTGGAAGGTCCAACGTCTCCCAAGCCTCAGCTTCATCACTGACTTCATGACATTTGCAGCTAATATATCCTGGCAGGAAATAGAATTCATAATGCCTTGAACACGCTGGAGATTCCCGGTACCTGAGGCAGAGAAACAGCCCCAGAGCATGATTGACCCCCCACCATGCTTAACAGTAGGAAAGGTGTTCTTCTCTTTGTAAGCTTCATTTTTTCTACTCCAGACATAACGTTGATTCATAGGCCCAAAGAGTTCCACTTTCGTCTCATCACTCCATAGAACAGTTTCCCAAAACCTTTGGGGTTTGTTAAGATGATTTTTGGCATACTGGAGTCTATTTTTTCTTGTGCCTGGTAGTCAGAAGTGGAGTGCGCCTGGGAGTTCTGTATTGTGTAGAGGACATTTTGTTCCAGCATCGTTCCCAGCTATAAGTCATCCCTTTTCATCGCATAATTCCACAGTATTATGGATTCTGTGTTGCTGAATCTTTTGCAATTTGTTCAATTAATATTGGAGAAGTCAAAGTAGAAAGATGGAGTTGGGAAGCTTTTAGCCTTTAGCCACACAAACACACAGTGATTCCTTGTTTAAAATTCCCGGAGGTGAAGCTTTACTATGGATCCCGACCGAATGTCAACCAGCAGGTTTCGGTGAGAAAATTGTGGTAAAAAGTCGCCTCTTACTGGAGATCAGCTGAGCTTGCGCCGTCCATAAAGCTGCCGTCGACTTCCCAGCGTGGACACACACCTCCGACTATCAGGTACTGTTAAACTCACTAAAACACTAGCAACACAATAAAAAGATAAGGGATTTCCCAGAATTATCCTAGTAAATGTGTCTAAAAACATTGCGTTTTTTTTTTTTTTCTAGTCCGTCGCTATCAATATCCTCAAACTCGAATCTTTCATCCTCGCTCAAATTAATGGGGAAATTATTGTTTTTTCGCTCTGAATATCACTTTTTGTTGGAGGCTCCTATTATAAATAATTTGAGGATCTGAGGAGTCCTCGACATGTGATGTCATCGTCTGTGACTTCCGGTACAGGCAGGGCTTTTCTGTTAGCAACCAAAAGTTGCGAACTTTATCGTGGATGTTCTCTACTTTGTTCAATTAATATTGGAGAAGTCAAAGTAGAAAGATGGAGTTGGGAAGCTTTTAGCCTTTAGCCACACAAACACACGGTGATTCCTTGTTTAAAATTCCCGGAGGTGAAGCTTTACTATGGATCAGAGCGGTCAAGCGAACATGGATCCCGACCAAATGTCAACCAGCAGGTTTCGGTGAGAAAATTGTGGTAAAAAGTCGCCTCTTACCGGAGATCAGCTGAGCTTGCGCCGTCCATAAAGCTGCCGTCGACTTCCCAGGGTGGACACACACCTCCGACTATCAGGTACTATTAGACTCACTAAAACACTAGCAACACAATAAAAAGATAAGGGATTTCCCAAAATTATCCTAGTAAATGTGTCTAAAAACATCGCATTTTTTTTTTTTCTAGTCGGTCTATCAATATCCTCAAACTCGAATCTTTCATCTTCGCTCAAATTAATGGGGAAATTATCGTTTTTTTCGGTCCGAGTATCACTTTTTGTTGGAGGCTCCTATTATAAATACTGTGATGATGTGAGGAGTCTTCAACATGTGATGTCATCGTCTGTGACTTCCGGTACAGGCAGGGCTTTTCTGTTAGCAACCAAAAGTTGCAAACTTTATCGTGGATGTTCTCTACTTTGTTCAATTAATATTGGAGAAGTCAAAGTAGAAAGATGGAGTTGGGAAGCTTTAGCCTTTAGCCACACAAACACACGGTGATTCCTTGTTTAAAATTCCCGGAGGTGAAGCTTTACTATGGATCAGAGCGGTCAAGCGAACATGGATCCCGACCGAATGTCAACCAGCAGGTTTCGGTGAGAAAATTGTGGTAAAAAGTCGATTCTTACCGGAGATCAGCTGAGCTTGCGTCGTCCATAAAGCTGCCGTCGACTTCCCAGCGTGGACACACACCTCCGACTATCAGGTACTATTAAACTCACTAAAACACTAGCAACACAATAAAAAGATAAGGGATTTCCCAGAATTATCCTAGTAAATATTTCTAAATACATCGCGTTTTTTTTTTTTTTCTAGTCCGTCGCTATCAATATCCTCAAACTCGAATCTTTCATCTTCGCTCAAATTAATGGGGAAATTATCGTTTTTTTCGGTCCGAATATCACTTTTTGTTGGAGGCTCCCATTAAAAACAATGTGAGGATGTGAGGGGCCCTCAACATGTGATGTCATCGTCTGTGACTTCCGGTGAAGGCAGGGCTTTTCTGTTAGCGACCAAAAGTTGCAAACTTTATCGTGGATGTTCTCTACTAAATCTTTTCAGCAAAAATATGGCAATATCGCGAAATTTTCCAAGTATGACACAGAGAATGGACCTGCTATCCCCGTTTAAATAAGAAAATCTCATTTCAGCAGGCCTTTAAATGTTGTTCCGGGCCACTATAAATGATGTAATATCTTGTCGCACAATCGGATATTAAAGTTGAATATGTTTGCTTCTGTACGATCAGTGCCAGAGCTTGGTCCGCATTGCCGGCAGTAAGTCGAACACATTTCCAGTGAGGGTTGGACTCAGCCAAGGCTGTCCTTTGTCACCGATTCTGTTCATAACTTTTATGGACAGAATTTCTAGGCACAGTCAAGGCGTTGAGGGGTTCCGGTTTGGTAACCGCAGGATTAGGTCTCTGCTTTTTGCAGATGATGTGGTCCTGATGGCTTCATCTGGCCGGGATCTTCAGCTCTCACTGGATCGGTTCGCAGCCGAGTGTGAAGCGACCGGAATGAGAATCAGCACCTCCAAGTCCGAGTCCATGGTTCTCGCCCGGAAAAGGGTGGAGTGCCATCTCCGGGTTGGGGAGGAGACCCTGCCCCAAGTGGAGGAGTTCAAATACCTAGGAGTCTTGTTCACGAGTGGGGGAAGAGTGGATCGTGAGATCGACAGGCGGATCGGTGCGGCGTCTTCAGTAATGCGGACGTTGTACCGATCCGTTGTGGTGAAGAAGGAGCTGAGCCGGAAGGCAAAGCTCTCAATTTACCGGTCGATCTACGTTCCCATCCTCACCTATGGTCATGAGCTTTGGGTCATGACCGAAAGGATAAGATCACGGGTACAAGCGGCCCAAATGAGTTTCCTCCATCGTGTGGCGGGGCTCTCCCTTAGAGTGAGAAGCTCTGCCATCCGGGAGGAACTCAAAGTAAAGCCGCTGCTCCTCCACATCGAGAGGAGCCAGATGAGGTGGTTTGGGCATCTGGTCAGGATGCCACCCGAACGCCTCCCTAGGCATGTGTTTAGGGCACGTCCAGCTGGTAGGAGGCCACGGGGAAGACCCAGGACACGTTGGGAAGACTATGTCTCCCGGCTGGCCTGGGAACGCCTCGGGATCCCCCGGGAAGAGCTAGACGAAGTGGCTGGAGAGAGGGAAGTCTGGGCTTCCCTGCTTAGGCTGCTGCCCCCGCGACCCGACCTCGGATAAGCGGAAGATGATGGATGGATGGATGTTTGCTTCTGTCAAAATTGAACAAATACATTTAGCTATTTTTTTATTGACACACCTTGTGCAGGCCACTTTAAAATAAAGTGGCCTGCCAGACCTGCTCACCTGTGGTTTTGATCATATAATAGTACCAGTATTTTGACT
>NC_084620.1:65179577-65204577 GCF_033978795.1 Nerophis ophidion
TATTTGCTGTCGGCTGCCCTGAGAGGGCCATTTAGGAGGGGAAGGAGGACTCCTGGTGATCGTCGGTTTTGACTGCTGGCTCATCCCAGAAGTTTGGGAAATGTGTTGAGGTCTGCACACTTGGTGCTGCGCTGAGGCAATTACATCACGCCGGGACACTTTAATTTATGGCTGACGCTGACAGCTGTTCTTTGCCCCAGACCCAATCCTAAGCCGGCCTTTTCAATAATGGACTCAAGTTGAAAGTTTCAGCGGCAGCTAATGAGCAGTCAATTTTTTTTCTTTTCTTCCTTTTTTTTTTTTTGCTTTCAAGGCGTTGAGGGGATCCGGTTTGGTGGCCACGGGATTAGATCTCTGCTTTTTGCAGATGATGTGATCCTGATGGCTTCATCTGGCCGGGATCTTCAGCTCTCACTGGATCGGTTCGCAGCCGAGTGTGAAGCGACCGGAATGAGAATCAGCACCTCCAAGTCCGAGTCCATGGTTCTCGCCCGGAAAAGGGTGGAGTGCCATCTCCGGGTTGGGGAGGAGACCCTGCCCCAAGTGGAGGAGTTCAAGTACCTAGGAGTCTTGTTCACGAGTGGGGGAAGAGTGGATCGTGAGATCGACAGGCGGATTGGTGCGGCGTCTACAGTAATGCGGACGTTGTATCGATCCGTTGTGGTGAAGAAGGAGCTGAGCCAGAAGGCAAAGCTCTCAATTTACCGGTCGATCTACGTTCCCATCCTCACCTATGGTCATGAGCTCTGGGTCATGACCGAAAGGATAAGATCACGGGTACAAGCGGCTGAAATGAGTTTCCTCTCCCTTAGAGATAGGGTGAGAAGCTCTGCCATCCGGGAGGAACTCAAAGTAAAGCCGCTGCTCCTCCACATCAAGAGGAGCCAGATGAGGTGGTTCGGGCATCTGGTCAGGATGCCACCCGAACGCCTCCCTAGGGAGGTGTTTAGGGCACGTCCAGCTGGTAGGAGGCCACGGGGAAGACCCAGGACACGTTGGGAAGACTATGTCTCCCGGCTGGCCTGGGAACACCTCGGGATCCCCCGGGAAGAGCTAGACGAAGTGGCTGGAGAGAGGGAAGTCTGGGCTTCCCTGCTTAGGCTGCTGCCCCCGCGACCCGACCTCGGATAAGCGGAAGATGATGGATGAATGGATGGATGGATGGATGGATAAAGGGGAACATTATCACCAGACCTATGTAAGCGTCAATATATACCTTGATGGTGCAGAAAAAAGGACCATATATTTTTTTAACCGATTTCCGAACTCTCAATGGGTGAATTTTGGCGAATTAAACGCCTTTCTGTTAATCGCTCTGGTGGCGATGACGTCAGAACATATTGTAAACACCGGGTCTCAGCTCTGTTATTTTCCGTTTTTTCGACTATTTTTTGGAACCTTGGAGACATCATGCCTCGTCGGTGTGTTGTCGGAGGGTGTAACAACACTAACAGGGAGGGATTCAAGTTGCACCACTGGCCCGAAGATGCGAAAGTGTCTGCCGTCAGACCCCCATTGAATGTGCCGGAGTGTCTCCACATTTTACCGGCGATGACAGACATGGCACAGAGATGTATGGATAACCTGCAGATGCATTTGCAACGATAAAGTCAACGAAATCACAAAGGTGAGTTTTGTTGATGTTGACTTATGTCAGGGGTAGGGTACCTATGGCTCGAGAGCCATATGTGGCTCTTTTGATGACTGCATCTGGCTCTCGGATAAAGCTTAGCTGACATTGCTTAACATAAGTAATTAATAATTACGCTCAAAATAAAAATAACGTTCAAAATATAAAACATTCTCATGCATTGCATTTTAATTCATTCATCCGTTTTCTACCGCACCTGTTCACGAAGTGGGAGAACTTGCACAATCGGTGGCTGACTAGACCCCCATTGAATGTGCCGGAGTGTCTCCACATTTTACCGGCGATGACAGACATGGCACAGAGATGTATGGATAACCTGCAGATGCATTTGCAACGATAAAGTCAACGAAATCACAAAGGTGAGTTTTGTTGATGTTGACTTATGTCAGGGGTAGGGAACCTATGGGTCTAGAGCCAGATGTGGCTCTTTTGATGACTGCATCTGGCTCTCTGATAAATCTTAGCTGACATTGCTTAACATAGTTAATAATTACGCTCAAAATAAAAATAACGTTCAAAATATAAAACATTCTCATGCAATGCATTTTAATTCATTCATCCGTTTTCTACCGCACCTGTTCACGAAGTTGCATTAATTGTAGAACTATTTTATTTATTACTGGTTTACTATTTACTATTACTATTTATTACTAGCTTCAGAATAACCATGTTATTAAAAAGAATAAGAGACTTACTACACTCTAAAAATGTTGGTCTTACTTAAAATGCACTCATTTAGTTGTATTCAGTTTTAAAAAATATTTAATGTCTCTCACGGAAATACATTTTAAAATATTTGGCTTTCATGGCTCTCTCAGCCAAAAAGGTTCCCGACCCCTGACTTATGTGCTAATCAGACATATTTGGTTGTGGCGTGACTGCCAGCTAATCAAAGCTAACATGCTATGCTAATCGATGCTAACTTGCTATTTACCGGCGGTGCTAAAGCAGACATGGCACAGAGATGTATGGATAACCTGCATATGCATTTGCAACGATAAAGTCAACGACAAAACAAAGGGGCGTTTTGTTGATGTTGACTTATGTGCTAATCAGACATATTTGGTTGCGGCGTGACTGCCAGCTAATCAAAGCTAACATGCTACGTTAATCGATGCTAACATGCTATTTACCGGCGGTGCCAAAGCAGACATGGCACAGAGATGTATGGATAACCTGCATATGCATTTGCAACGATAAAGTCAACAAAATCACAAAGGTGAGTTTTGTTAATGTTGACTTATGTGCTAATATGACATATTTGGTTGCGGCGTGACTGCCAGCTAATAAATGCTAACATGCTATTTACCGGCGGTGCTAAAGCAGACATGGCACAAAGATGTATGGATAACCTGCATATGCATTTGCAACGATAAAGTCAACAAAATCACAAAGGTGAGTTTTGTTGGTGTTGACTTATGTGCTAATCAGACATATTTGGTTGCGGCGTGACTGCCAGCTAATCAAAGCTAACATGGTACGCTAATCGATGCTAACATGCCATTTACCGGCGGTGCTAAAGCAGACATGGCACAAAGATGTATGGATAACCTGCAGATGCATTTGCAACTATATTACGTTTCTTTCCACCCACATTTAATGCAAAACAAACACTTACCAATCGACGGATTTAAGTTGCTCCAGTGTCAAGAGATGCGAAAGTCCTGATCGTTTGGTCCGCATATTTCACCGGCGATGCTAACGCAGCTATTCGGCCATGCTGTGGCTATGAATAGCGTCAATAGCTATTTGCTCAATAGTTTCAGTTTCTTCTTCAATACTTTCATACTCCAACCATCTGTTTCAATACATGCGTAATCTGTTGAATCGCTTAAACCGCTGAAATCCGAGCTAATGTCGCTATATGTTGCTGTGCTATCCGCCATTGTTTGTTTACATTGGCAGCACTGTGTGACGTCACAGGGAAATGGATAGTCGCATCGCAAATAGCGAAAATCAAGCACTTTAAAGCTTTTTTTAGGGATATTCCGGCACTGGTAAAATTTTGAAAAAAAATACAACAAACCACTGGGAACTGATTTTTATTGTTTTTAACCCTTTTGAAATTGTGATAATGTTCCCCTTTAAAAGCCTACTGAAACCCACTACTACCGACCACGCAGTCTGATAGTTTATATATCAATGATGAAATATTAACATTGCAACACATGCCAATACGGCCTTTTTAGTTTACTAAATTGCAATTTTAATTTTCCCTCCAGTTTCTTGTTGAAAGCGTCGCGGAATGATGACGCGTACGCGTGACGTCACGGACTGTCAGGAAATATTAGCAGCTGCACCACTCGCGGCTAAAAGTCGTCTGCTTTAATCGCATAATTACACAGTATTTTGGACATCTGTGTTGCTGAATCTTTTGCAATTTGTTCAATTAATAATGGAGACGTCAAAGAAGAATGCTGTTGGTGGAAAGCGGTGTTGTCATGGTCCACGTCTTGGACCATGTCATATTCTGGTTTTGTTTCTGTTTTGTTATCATCCTGTGTCGTATTCGACGTCTTTGGTTCCCGGTGTCACGGCACTTCCTGTTTGGTTTCTGTTGTCATGGTTACTCATTTAGTGTCACCTGTTTCTTGTTGGTCGTCACGCACCTGATTTGATTAGTTATCTCCTTATTTAAGACCGCCCTTGTCTGTCATTCGTTCTCGGACTGTAGTTTGCTACTCGCAACAAGTGACATCGCTCTTCCTCCATTGTGGTAATTATTTAGTTTCACCCATTAGCTTCCATGCTATTTTGTTTGTTTACTCGTCCCTAGTTTACATACTAGCGCCTTCTGTTCATTCTAGCGTCCACGCTAGTTCTGTTTGTTTTGTCTGTACTGCCAGTATTTCTGTTATTAGTTTCTTTTTGTAGTTGGGAATAAATCATCATTCCTACCTTAACGCTGTGTTCCATCTCCGCTGCACCACGAGAACGCAAACACACGCCACGATGCCACCCAGACGTCACAGGTGTATTGCAACTCTCTTTAGCACCGAGACACAGCCGGTGTTTCTTTGTTTGTTGTGAAGCGGAGCGGTCAAGCGAACATGTTTTCTCTACGTCAACCGGCATGTTTTTGGATGGGGGAATTGTGATATATATCTTACCGGAGACATCGCTGGATTATTCGTCGTCGTGCAGCAGCTGTTTAAAAGGCAGCTGTGAACTTGGTTTCTCTCTGAGACACTTCGTATCCACCGCAGCTATCCGACCTCGAGGTATGTTTTTACAACCTTACAATCTTACTAAAACACCATTAAAACAATAAGCAGATAAGGGATCTTCCAGAATAATCCTAGTAAATGTGTCTAATTACATCTGAAACGTTCACACGGGCCTAGTAACATGGTGGTGGCAGCATCATGCTGTGGGGGTGCAATTGAAGGAAAGATGAACGCGGCCAAGTACAGAGATATCCAGGAAGAAAACTTCTTCCAGCGTGCTTAAGACCTCAGACTTGGCCGAAAGTTCACCTTACAACAAGACAATGACCTTAAGCACACAAATGAAATAACAAAGGAGTGGCCTCGGAACAACTCTCTGACTATTCTTGACTCATCCAGTCAGAGACCTGACCTAAACCCAATTGAGCATCTCTGGAGAGACCTGACAATGGCTGTCCACCAACATTCACTATCAATCAATCAATCAATCAATCAATGTTCACTTATATAGCCCTAAATCACTAGTGTCTCAAAGGGCTGCACAAACCACTACGACATCCCCGGTAGGCCCACATAAGGGCAAGGAAAAACTCACACCCTGTGGGACATCGGTGACAATGATGACTATGAGAACCTTGGAGAGGAGGAAAGCAATGGATGTCGAGCGGGTCTAACATGATACTGTGAAAGTTCAATCCATAATGGATCCAACACAGTCGCGAGAGTCCAGTCCAAAGCGGATCCAACACAGCAGCGAGAGTCCCGTTCACAGCGGAGCCAGCAGGAAACCATCCCAAGCGGAGGTGGATCAGCAGCGCAGAGATGTCCCCAGCCGATACACAGGCAACCAGTACATGGCCACCGGATCGGACCGGACCCCCTCCACAAGGGAGAGTGGGACATAGGAGAAAAAGAAAAGAAACGGCAGATCAACTGGTCTAAAAAGGGAGTCTATTTAAAGGCTAGAGTATACAAATGAGTTTTAAGGTGAGACTTAAATGCTTCTACTGAGGCGGCATCTCGAACTTTTACCGGGAGGGCATTCCAGAGTACTGGAGCCCGAAATGAAAACGCTCTATAGCCCACAGACTTTTTTTGGGCTTTGGGAATCACTAATAAGCCGGAGTCCTTTGAACGCAGATTTCTTGCCGGGACATATGGTACAATACACTCGGCAAAATAGGATGGAGCTGGGCCGTGTAGTATTTTATACGTAAGTAGTAAAACCTTAAAGTCACATCTTAAGTGCACAGGAAGCCAGTGCAGGTGAGCCAGTACAGGCACTATGGCCCTTGGATGAGGTGGCGACTTGTTCAGGGTGTACCCCGTCTTCTGCCCGAATGCAGCTGTTCACTATCAATATCGTAATTCACGAATCTATTCATCCTTGCTCAAATTAATGGGGAAATCGTCGCTTTCTCGGTCCGAATCGCTCTAGCTGCTGGTGGCTCTGATTGTAAACAATGTGAATATGTGCGGAGTCTTGCAACTCGTGACGTCAGGCGCACATCGTCTGCTACGTCCGGTACAGGCAGGGCTTTTCTATTAGCGACCGAAAGTTGCGAACTTTATCGTTGATGTTCTCTACTAAATCCTTTCAGCAAAAATATTGCGAAATGATCAAGTATGACACATAGAATGGACCTGCTATTCCCGTTTGGATAAGAAAATATTTTGTCAGTAGGCCTTTAAGGTAACGAACTTCCATTGAAAAGATTCCATTGGAAACAGAGGTCAGCTGGAATTATTTCCAAAGTTAACTGACAGGGCGTGATGAATCAATGAGTGGTGGCCTTTGAGCTGACAAGGTGGAAACACCTAACATTTCTAAACGCGGCCTTGCTATCAATTACGCCCTCTCACTTTCTGTGTGTGTGTGTGTGTGTGTGTGTGATTTGCTTGTTAAAACTATTGATTCGCTGTTCAGGTCCTCCAAGTAGAAGAGGAGCATGTGCACACACTGACCTCGTGCTGTCCACATGTTTGCGTGCTATGTAGCTTAACGCTTATTTATTGAGGATTATGTGAGAAACTCAGGTCAGTGACCATGATATCTACTTTATTGGTGTTTATCAGCACAGTGTTTACAAACCCCGTTTCCATATGAGTTGGGAAATTGTGTTAGATGTAAATATAAACGGAATACAATGATTTGCAAATCATTTTCAACCCATATTCAGTTGAATATGCTACAAAGACAACATATTTGATGTTCAAACTTGGGAAAGGTGGTAATAAATACTGATAAAGTTGAGGAATGCTCATCAAACACTTATTTGGAACATCCCACAGGTGTGCAGGCTAATTGGGAACAGGTGGCTGCCATGATTGGGTATAAAGCAGCTTCCATGAAATGCTAAGTCATTCGCAAACAAGGAATGGGGCGAGGGTCACCACTTTGTAAGCAAATTGTCGAACAGTTTTAGAACAACATTTTTCAACGAGCTATTGCAAGGAATTTAGGGATTTTACCATCTACGGTCCGTAAAATCATCAAAATTTTCAGAGAATCTGGAGAAATCACGGCACGTAAGCGATGATATTACGGACCTTTGATCCCTCAGGCGCTACTGCATCAAAAACCGACATCAGTGTGTAAAGGATATCGCCACATGGGCTCAGGACACTTCAGAAAACCACTGTCACTAAATACAGTTGGTCGCCACATCTGTAAGTGTGAGTTAAAGCTCTACTATGCAAAGCCAAAGCCATTTATCAACAACACACAGGAAATCCGCCAGCTTCACTGGGCCCGAGCTCATCTAAGATGGACTGATGCAAAGTGGAAAAGTAGTCTGTGGTCTGACGAGTCCACGTTTCAAATTATATTTGGAAACTGTGGACGTGGTGACTTCCGGAACAAAGAGAAAAATAACCATCCGGATTGTTATAGGCGCAAAGTTGAAAAGCCAGCATCTGTGATGGTATGGGGGTGCATTAGTGCACAAGACATGGGTAACTTACACATCTGTGAAGGCACCATTAATGCTGAAAGGTCCATACAGGTTTTGGAGCAACATATGTTGTCATCCCTGCGATGAGGTGGCGACTTGTCCAGGGTGTACACCGCTTTCCGCCCGATTGTAGCTGAGATAGGCGCCAGCGCCCCCTGTGACCCCAAAAGGGAATAAGCGGTAAAAAATGGATGGATGGATTGATTGATGTTGTCATCCAAGCAACGTTTTCATGGACGCCCCTGCTTATTTCAGCAAAACAATGCCAAGCCACATGTTACAACAGCGTGGCTTCGTAGTAAAAGAGTGCGGGTACTTTCCTGGCCCGCCTGCAGTCCAGACATGTCTCCCACCGAAAATATGTGGCGCATTATGAAGCGTAAAATACGACAACAACTTAAGCTGTACATCAAGCAAGAATGGTAAAGAATTCCACTTTCAAAGCTTCAACAATTACGTTTCCTCAGTTCCCAAATGTTTATTGAGTGTTGTTGAAAGAAAATGTGATGTAACACAGTGGTGAACATGCCCTTTCCCAACTACTTTGGCACGTGTTGCAGCCATGAAATTCAATATTATTATTTGCAAAAAAAAAAAAGATTTCCCAACTCATACGGAAATGGGGTTTGTACTTATATAACCCGATCCAGACAACCTTTTCCAGTAATGGTGCAGAAAAAGAAAAAAAAAAAAAATTTAACCAGCACAAATAATCAACACACATGACACTACCTGATAACTGAGCCTTGTGGATATTGTCCTCTGCATTTGACCCATCCCCTTGTTCACCCCCTGGGAGGTGAGTGGGAGCAGTGAGCAGCAGCGGTGGCCACGCCCGGGAATATTTTTGGGGTGATTTAACCCCCAATTCCAACCCTTGATACTGAGTGTCAAGCAGGTTAATGGCTCCCATTTTTTATAGTTTCTGGTATGACTCGGCTGGGGTTTGAACTCACAACCTACCGATCTCAGGGCAGAGTCGGGAACCTTTTTGGCTGAGAGAGCCATGAAAGCCAAATTTTTCAAATGGTTTTCCGTGAGAGTCATATAATATTTTTTAACACTGAATAAAACTAAAAGCATGCATTTTTAAATTAAAATTATTTATAGAGTAATGTTATTATTTTTAATAAGCTTTTTATTCTGAAGCTAACCAATAATAAATAAAAGACTTCTTATCAATAATGCGACTTCTTGAACAGGTGCGGTAGGAAAATGGATGGATGGATTAAAATGCATGAGAATGTTTTATATTTTGAACGTTATTTTTAACACTGTCATTACCAGCAAAATTATTCATTACTTACCGTGTTAAGCAACCATCCATCTTCTTCCGCTTATCTGAGGCCGGGTTGCGGGGGCAGCAGCCTAAGCAGGGAAACCCAGACTTCCCTCTCCCCAGCCACTTCATCCAGCTCTTCCCGGGGAATCCTGAGGTGTTCCCAGGCCAGCAGGGAGACTTAGTCTTCCCAACGTGTCCTGGGTCTTCCCCGTGGCCTCGTGTTAAGCAATGTCAGCTAAGATTTATCTGAGAGCCAGGTGCAGTCATCAAAAGAGCCACAGGTTACCTACCCTTGCTCTATATTGTCCTGGCTTCTTAAAATATATATATATTACTATTATTATTGTATTATTTTTGTGTGTTTGCATTTGCGTGCCGGCCCAATCACATAATATCTACGGCTTTTCACACACACAAGTGAATGCAAAGCATACTTGGTCAACAGCCATACAGGTCACACTGAGGGTGGCCGTATAAACATCTTTAACACTGTTACAAATATGCGCAGCACTGTGAACCCGCACCAAACAAGAATGACGAACGCATTTCGGGAGAACATCCGCACCGTAACACAACAGAACAAATACCCAGAACCCCTTGCAGCGCTAACTCTTCCGGGACGCTACAATATACATCCCCACTATTCCTAAACCAGCCCCTGACCCCGCCCACCTCAACCTCCTCATGCTCTCTTAATGAGAGCATGTCCCAAATTCCAAGCTGCTGTTTTGAGGCATGTTAAAAAAAAAATAATGCACTTTGTGACTTCAATAATAAATAGCTTTTTTTTTCCATAACTTGAGTTGATTTATTTTGGAAAATGTTGTCACATTGTTTGATGCATCCCAACAAAATTAGGCATAATAATGTGTTAATTCCACGACTGTATACATCCGGATCGGTTGATATCGGAAGCGGTAATTAAGAGTTGGACAATATCGGATATCGTCAAAAGAAAGCCATTTTAGGACATCTCTAATTACCACTCCACTTCAACTTCATTAGAAACAGCATTTGTCCATTCCAATTAGTTAATAAGTAGGTTTTATGTTTTCCATGCCTACCATTGTTCTCTGTGGACTCATTTCATTGATTAAAAGTATGCTGATATCATATCGGATCAGTATCGGCCAATAGGTATCGTATCGCAAGTGACACTCCCTAGCCAGAGATCCGATCCTCAAGTCCTCGTACGAAACCTTACTCGGCCGCAACCGACTTGAAATCTTTCTCGGCGTGTGTTACCATGGTTACCGCAGTTGTGTCCCTCCGGTCTGTAGCTTCACTCCTTGTTTCTGTGAAGGAGGCTTCCCACTCCCGCTGATCAGAAGCCTCCTCATCCCACACTACCGCACCCTCGCCAATCAGGCGCCGTGACATTTGCTCCGTTAAAGCACGCCGGGGTGTTTTTTTTTTAAGTATGCGAGTGGAGTCTGCTTTCATGGCTAATTGCATGCTAAATGTTGGCAATGAATGTGGCGTAAGTGCAGCTTTATTAAAAGAATATTTGCATGGCGGTTAATGTTGTCCTTGCACAGCTATACTTCTGGTGCAACATGGGAGTGGAGTGTTGAGGGAATATTTCCCCTCCTTTGGGCAAAATGGAGCGCCTGAGCTTTGGCCTTGGCTCTGCTCGAGGATACACACACACACACACACACACACACACACACACACACACACACACACACACACACTCCCGTTTCCTTATCTGTGCGCTCTCACACACGTGTGCCATCATTAATGGTGTCATCAAGTACCCGCCCGGAGAGACAGAGTGTAAAGGAGAATGTGTGCGACGCGACTGGTTAACTTTCAGTTTCGATACACAGAGGATAATAACTAAAACAAGACTGAGAGACGGACACCAAAAGAGATTTAGAGATTGTTCCGAGCTGTAGATATTTCAGCTCACTTGGTATCTTTACTGTTTGTACTTACTCTATTTCTTTGAATTGCCGCCGAGGGCGCTAATTAATTTAAAACCTCTTCTCAATTCGGCACTTACCAAAGGCATGCGGTAAAGAATTGAGTGTGATGTAAGGATACCATCATGAAAAGCACATTTAATTAAAAAAAACACGTTATTATTGTGTTACCTTTACTTATAAATGAAGTCCATGCCAGCTCCTTCTGATCAAAAGCATCGATAACTTGTTTATAGAAGTCTTCCTTATCTTTCTTCAGTTTTAAAAATCTATCTGTCTCGATGGAGATCTTCCTTTATTACCTCTTGCTTCGATTGAAAGTCCAGTTTAAAAAACTGCTTTTAGACCACTGCTATCAGTTAGCTCGGCTCCTCAAGTGCGGGGTGACAACAGAATTATCCTCGGACAACTCCCCCTCCCGTTCTGCTCCGTGGGTGATCTCTTTATCCCACCACTGCCACCATGAAGTGTTATTGTATAAATAATACACTGGGTATTTAGAACTGGAACATGCTTTATTTCAGCCCGGTTTTTTACATGGCCAGCATAGGAGTGTTACATCCTAAAAGGTCCGTCATACCCGTCCCAGCACATTTCACGTCACTCATTGTCACTTCTTCTGCAGCCGAGTAGTCGCAAGAAGGATCACTAAGGCCCTCTACCATGAGGAGGCCGGAATCATTTAATGACTCATATTTGACACACGCAGCTACGGTATATTAATAAAAAATAGCTGTTTACTGTTCTTTTTAGCATACCGGTATTCAATAGCTTGGACCTTAACGGCCTACTGAAAGCCACTACTACCGACCACACAGTCTGATAGTTTATATATCAATGGTGAAATATTAACATTGCAACACATGCCAATACGGCCTTTTTAGTTTACTAAATTAACATTTTTAATTTCCCGCGGAGTTTCTTGTTGAAAACGTCGCGGAATGATGACGCGTGCGCGTGATGTCTCAAGTTGGACTGGACATATTAGCGCAGCACCACTCGCGGCTAAAAGTCATCTCTTCTCATAGTGCAATTACACAGTATTTTGGACATCTGTGTTGCTGAATCTTTTGCAGTTTGTTCAATTAATATTGGAGAAGTCAAAGTAGAAAGATGGAGGTGGGAAGCTTTAGCCTTTAGCCACACAAACACACGGTGATTCCTTGTTTAAAATTCCCGGAGGTGAAGTTTTACTATGGATCAGAGCGGTCAAGCGAACATGGGTTTTGGCGAGAATATTGTGGTAAAAAGTCGCCTCTGCTGCCGTGACTAATTCCCTCAGACACCCGTGGACACACCCCTCCGACTATCAGGTACTATTAAACTCAATAAAACACTAGCAACACAATAGAAAGATAAGGGATTTCCCAGAATTATCCTAGTAAATGTGTCTAAAAACATCTGAATCGCTCACAATGCAATCGGCTTTTTTTTTTTTTTTTCCCTAGTGCTTCGCTATCAATATCCTCAACCACGAATCTTTCATCCTCGCTCAAATTAATGGGGACATTGTCGTTTTCTCGGTCGGAATAGCTATTTTTGTTGGAGGCTCCCATTATAAACAATGTGAGGATGTGAGGAGCCCTCACACGGGTGATGTCATTATCTGCGACTTCCGGTACAGGCAAGGCTTTTTTATTAGCGACCAAAAGCTGCAAACTTTATCGTCGATGTTCTCTACTAAACTTCTGTCGTGCTGCTGCTGCCGTGACTAATTCCCTCAGACACCCGTGGACAGACCCCTCCGACTATCAGGTACTATTAAACTCAATAAAACACTAGCAACACAATAGAAAGATAAGGGATTTCCCAGAATTATCATAGTAAATGTGTCTAAAAACATCCGAATCGCTCACAATGCAATCGGCTTTTTTTTTTTTTTTTTCCCTAGTGCTTCGCTATCAATATCCTCAACCACGAATCTTTCATCCTCGCTCAAATTAATGGGGAAATTGTCGTTTTCTCGGTCGGAATAGCTCTTTTTGTTGGAGGCTCCCATTATAAACAATGTGAGGATGTGAGGAGCCCTCACACGTGTGATGTCATTATCTGCGACTTCCGGTACAGGCAAGGCTTTTTTATTAGCGACCAAAAGCTGCAAACTTTATCGTGGATGTTCTCTACTAAATCCTTTCAGCAAAAATATGGCAATATCGCGAAATGATCAAGTATGACACATAGAATGGACCTGCTATCCCCCTTTAAATGAGAAAATCTCATTTCAGTAGGGGGCTTCACGGTGGCAGAGGGGTTAGTGCGTCTGCCTCACAGTACGAAGGTCCTGCAGTCCTGGGTTCAAATCCAGGCTCGGGATCTTTCTGTGTGGAGTTTGCAAGTTCTCCCCGTGAATGCGTGGGTTCCCTCCGGGTACTCCGGCTTCCTCCCACTTCCAAAGACATGCACCTGGGGATAGGTTGATTGGCAACACTAAATTGGCCCTAGTGTGTGAATGTGAGTGTGAATGTTGTCTGTCTATCTGTGTTGGCCCTGTGATGAGGTGGAGACTTGTCCAGGGTGTACCCCGCCTTCCGCCCGATTGTAGCTGAGATAGGCGCCAGCGCCCCCCGCCACCCCGAAAGGGAATAAGCGGTAGAAAATGGATGGAAGGAATGGATCATTTCAGTAGTCTTTTAAATCCTACTGAATAGCTCTTAATCTTCGTCCCTTTATGCGATTTCAAATAACCGGTATTGAAATCAGCCTCGTCCATTTTGAAAATGATGACAGGGGAAGTGTCATTCGTGACCTCACAAGACGGCAGTAATTCAAGTCAGGCGCATACTATACAATGACAATTCAAGGAAATACGCTATACTTCAGTACTTCAGTGTGTGAGACGGCTTAAATTGGGTCAGAATTCGGACGCTTTCGTCTCAAAAGACTCCCGGCTGTGCACTCGTGCATCCAGAGAGAGATGCTAACGCTAACGCTAACCACCACCTCGGCCCGTCCACCTCCTTTCCTTACGAAAAAGCAATTGCTCGGAAGAGAATGCCAGAATGGTGCTTTGAATTCCTGGAGGGGCCCATCACGGAGACACGGCCCACGGAGCTCAGGCAGCCAGCATCTGGAGCAGAGACGGAGGGAGGGGAGGAGCAGGCAGACTTGGGAGAAGAAGGAGGGGGAGGGGGAGAGGAAGAGTTGATCCGAAGAGACAAAAGAGGAATACGCAGAGACGCTCCGCCAATTGACAGGCGGCCTGGGAAGGAAGTCAGCAGAGAAACCAGACGATTGTCACCATGCAGGCCGCAGAGGTGTTTATGGCGCCCGCAACGCTGTCATGATGTACGTCTCGGCCGCCGGGAAGTGGTGCCGACGTCAACTCGCTTCGCCCTCGACACATGATAACAAACTTTGGCCCCTGACAAAAAAAAACAACAACTGGAAGTTTACAGTGTGGCGTCTCCGCGTGCCGGCAGCCACAATTCAGGGCTAATGTGTCTGCGAGTCAAATCCGCGGGACATTTATGGGCCGGCTGACAGCTGCGCTCTCGCCGCGGCCGCGTGTCACACGCCGCCGGAGCTGTGAAGGATCGCAGGAGAGAGTCGGACCGCCTGTCAGTCGGGCAGTCAGTCAGACGCCTGGCGAGCTGCCACGCCGTGCATTACCTCGCCGACGCCGGTTTCAGTCCCACGCCTTCATTTCAGTGCGACATCCCCCCCCGGGTCGCTTTAGTCGGGGCTACGGTTCACGTGGCTTACTTGGTGGAGCCGCCGTGCCGGCTACTTGAGGGTTCCAGGTTTGATCCCCGAGTCACTGCCGTTGTGTCCTTGAGCAAGGCACTTTACTCGCCTGCTCCCAGTTCACCCACACTGCTTTTAAATGCAGCTTAAAGATGTATAGCAATGACTATACAAATGGGAAATATTACCTTACCGTCTGCCTCACAATACGAAGGTCCTGCAGTCCTGGGTTCAAATCCAGGCTCGCGATCTTTCTGTGTGGAGTTTGCATGTTCTCCCCGTGAATGCGTGGGTTCTCTCCGGGTACTCCGGCTTCCTCCCACTTCCAAAGACATGCACCTGGGGATAGGTTGATTGGCAACACTAAATTGGCCCTAGTGTGTGAATGTGAGTGTGAATGTTGTCTGTCTATCTGTGTTGGCCCTGAGATGAGGTGGCGACTTGTCCAGGGTGTACCCTACCTTCCGCCCGATTGTAGCTGAGATAGGCGCCAGCGCCCCCCGCGACCCCGAAAGGGAATAAGCGGTAGAAAATGGATGGATGGATACCTCCATGCTTGACACTCAGTATTCAGGGTTGGAACTGGGGGTTGAATCACCAAAAATGATACCACTGCTGCTCACTGCTCCCCTCACCTCTCAGGGGGTGAACAAGGGGATGGGTCAAATGTAGAGGACAATTTTCACCACACCTTGTGTGTCTGTGTGTGCGTGCGTGTTTGTGCGCGTGTGTGTGTGTGTGTGTGCCTGCGTGCGTGTGTGCGTGCATGCGTGTATGCGTGTGTGTTTACGTGCGTGTGTGTGTGCGTGTGTGTGTGCGTGTTTGTGTGTGTGCGCGTGCGAGTGTGTGTGCTTGCGTTTGTGTGTGTGTGTGCGTGCTTGCTTGTGTGTGTGTATGCTTGCATGTGTGTGTGCATGTGCATCTGTGTGCATGCTTGCGTGTGTGTGTGCATGTATGTATGCATGCGTGTGTGTGTGTTTGCGTCCGTGTGTGTGTGTGCTCGTGCGTGTGTCTGCGTGCGTGTGTGCGTGTGTGTGTGTTTACGTGCGTGTGTGTGTGCGTGTGTGTGCGTGTGTCTGTGTGTGTGCGCGTGCGTGCGTGTGCGAGTGTGTGTGCTTGCGTTTGTGTGTGTGTGTGTGTGTGCGTGCTTGCTTGTGTGTGTGTATGTGCGTGTGTGTGTATGCTTGCATGTGTGTGTGCATGTGCATCTGTGTGCATGCTTGCGTGTGTGTGTGTGTGTGCGTGTGCCTGCGTGCGTGGGTGGGTGCGTGCGTGTGGGTGTGTGTGTGTGCATGTATGTATGCGTGCGTGTGTGTGTGTGTGTTTGCGTCCGTGTGTGTGTGTGTGCTCGTGCGTGTGTGCGTGTGTCTGCGTGCGTGTGTGTGCGTGCGTGTGCGTGTGTGTGTGTTTGTGTGTGTGTGCATGTCTGCGTGTTTGTGTGACAATCATTGGTACTTTAACTTGAATTTAACTAGAGTATCAGTTTCACAATGTAAAGCTCTTTGAGTCTCTCGAGGAAGGCGCTATATAAATATAATTCACCTTACCTCCACTTCTTGTATTGGTCTTTAGCAGGTTAACTCCCAATTGTGACAGTTATAGACCCGCATTTGTCAAATGTGTTCAATTTAACACCTTATGATGGAACATATAAAAATGACACTGACATTCCTTTTTGCGGTCTCCATAAAATACGTAAAAGAGACTGATCTCAAAATTAACTCCGATTGAAAAGTAATTAATGAGCCTTTTGTCTGCTTTTGTGTATTGTTGGGGACACTCTGGAGTGTCATGTCAGTGTTTGAGTGTATTTAGTTGACTGATGCATGTGTAGTTTTTCTATCTGAGATATCATTTTTGTGGATTACTTGTTTGGGGGGGGGGGGGGGGGGGGGATAACATTTTGACAAGTGTTTGATTGTGTTTCTGAACTGCATATTTAAAAAAGTAAGTATAAACATTTACATTTTGTTTGTTTGTTCCAGACGAGACATGCACACTATCACTGTTTTTGTCTACGGTATTTTAGTTTTTTATGTAACATTTATATAGTTTTTTTTATATTGTGCATGTAATTGCATTCATTCAGGGTGACTCCGCTCTTTTTAAAGACCAAAAATATTCCATAACTTCCCGAGAGCCTCTGTAGTGTACATATTGTGGTTATTTTTCCCGGAAATCTGTAACCGTGTCAACAACACCCGTCCACTACAGAGGACGTGACAGGAGCATTCTGCTGTCCTTAAGGACCTAAATCCACTGTCCCAGTCCCCTTAGAATGACAAGAACTGCAGATGCTCCGGGGGGGGGGGGGGGGGGGGCGTACAGTAACATTATGAACATGTGACACTGCTACGGTTCTTTTGAGGAAGTGCAAGTGGTGAACGATCGGCACATGGGGTTCCCCCTCAGGGCTCCGGCGCTCTGTGTGTGTGCGCGCCATCTCTGCACGTAGATCACAGTCTGATTCTCCCTGCCGGCAGCTGATTCCTGCGTCCTCGCCGTACTCGACTGTACACGCTGGCACCATATGTCACACTCTTTGACTGTTGTCATTTCTGCTGCCATGTGACGGTTAAGTGAACGAACAGACAGCTGCATGCTCTCTTAAAACGGGGACCCATTAATATCATACGAATGTGGGGATGAGCTGCAATTTGAAAGATGGCTGCAGCTACTCTCCTCCCCTCCTTTTGTACACACTATCTCCTCCTCTTCTTCCCTCCTTTTGTGCACACTTATATCCTCCTCTCCTTCACTGATAAACCTCCCATTGTGACACTGACACTTGCGACTCGTGCCTGCTTCTCAAGGGTCGAGGAACTCATTACGACGTCTCAGCGGGGCATCAATCGGCAGCACTATGTGTGTGTGTTAGTGACATACACAACCTTTCAAAAAGCTTCTTTTTTTAAAACATATTTCAGGCACTCTATTGTCCACAAGTGATTAAAACATGACCTGCTCTGTACGAAGCAACAATGGATGGTAATTTACTCTCAATTAAAACTATGGGCTGATTGTTTTTGTACGATGATTTGAAGGCGAGGCGCTGTCGTACTTTTATACTTGCAATGCTGTCTTAAGCAACGCCGCTGTCAAAGATCCGTTGGTCGTGTTGCGCTGTGTTTAACATGCAAAACAAACGCTCGTCAAAGAGCCGCTGTACCCTGGGTTTGTCCTTAACCTTCCTCTTGTGTTAGCTTTCTGTTACCATCTCTTATGTTAACGGGTCGGTTTTGACCCATGTCTCAAATCAGCTGTAAAATACACTAAAAACAATTATCTATCATCCAATTTGTTTCTCATCTCTTGGTTACCTCGTTAGGCTTCCTTATCCTTGAAAATATTGGTTTTAATATTTTTGGTTTGGGCCATTGGGCCTTTTTTTGTCAGTATACCCCTCAATTTCAATTTTTAAAAATGGTAAAACGAACCTCAAGAGAATCATATACGTAAAAAAAAGGTTGTTGTGTTACCTAACTATTACTAAGGGGTATCAGAACACATCTCTTAAATAAATGTGTTTTATTTATTTTTTCATTTTAAGAATTTTAACTATAGTATCATCTATGGTGTTACGGGTCAATTTCGACCCATATATATTTACTAAAAGAAAAAGGCTAAAAAGTATTTTTTTCAGCAACAGAAATCCAACATCAAACAAACAACAACCAATCAAGCAAATGAAACCAAGAGAAATAGATTACTAGTTCCAAAACTAATAAAAAACAAAATCAGAGTGGCAAAAAGTGACACTTTTAGTGTCCGTCTTTTGTTTGTTTTTGTACAGGATAACAAGGTAAAATGAGAATCCACTAAAGCTCACATGATTGGGAGAGGAGCTGGCTGTCAGTGTGTTCAGTTTTGTCTCTTATCATTGCTTTATCATCTTATTTTTATAACCGGGTCAAAGTCGACCCTAACAACACCAAGGGCATAATTTCTACCAGAGCATTTTATAATTTAGTGAAAAAAATTTAAATGTTTTATTTTGTTGACAAAGAGGTTCCTGACAAAGTAAAAAAGCTTTGATGCAAAAAAATAAATGTATGTGGTGTTTTTATGCATTTAAAAACTAAAACGGGTCGGTGCCGACCCTAACACAAGAGGAAGGTTAAACGTCCACTGCAGAGGACGCTGGTTGTCAGGAGGATGCACTCTGCTGTTTTTTGGGGAGCTGTACTCCCAAAATTCTATCATGTATAGTTGTCTGCTGTTTTTAGATAGCCTATTGTATTAAGAACCCTTGTCAAAGATCCTCTGAATGAAAGGAGCCCTTGCTGTTTTGTTTTTTTAGACCTACCGCAAAAATGTACTCAAATATCCTGTGTGACAACAGTTGTCTGCTGTTTTTAAATACCCTACTGGATTAAGAACCTTTGTCAAAGATCCTCTAAATGACAGGAGCCCTTGCCTTTTATTTAGATCTACCGCAAAAATGTACTCAAAGATCCTTTATGACAACAGTTGTCTGCTGTTTTTAAGAGTCTACTGCACTAAGAACTCTGGTCAAAGATTCTCTACGGAAACAGTTTTCTGCTGATTTTAAGAATTTAATTTGTTAATAAATGTTGTCAAAATTCCTCTATATGACAGAAGCACTTGCTGTTTTTGAAACCTACTCCAAAAACGTACTCAAATATCATCCGGTTAAAGTTTTCTGCTGTTTTTAAGAATCTCATGTATTAAGAACTATTGTCAAATATATGATAGAATAATTGTTGTTTTTTGGGACCTATTGCAAAAATATATATTCAAAGATCCTCTATGACAACAGTTGTCTGCTGCTTTTTTAAGAATCTACTGTGTTAAGAACCCTGGTCAAAGATCCTCTAAATTACAGTAGCCCTTGCTGGTGTTTTTAGATCTACTGCAAATATGTACTCAAAGATCCTCTATGACAACAGTTGTCTGCTGTTTTTAAGAGTCTACTGCACTAAGAAGTCTGGTCAAAGATCCTCTATGGAAACATTTTTCTGCTGAGTTTAATAATTTACTGTTAATAAATATTGTCAAAATTCCGTTATATGACAGAAGCCCTTGCTGTTTTTTAAAACCTACTCCAAAAATTTGCTCAAAGATCTTCTGACAAAAGTTTTCTGCTGTTTTTAAAAATCTAGTGTTTTAAGAACTCTTGTCAAAGATCCTCGAAATGATAGAATAATTGCTGTTTTTTGAGACCTATTGCAAAAAAATATATTCAAAGATCCTCTATGACAACAGTTGTCTGCTGCTTTTTTAAGAATCTACTGTATTAAGAACCCTGGTCAAAGATCCTCTAAATTAGAAGAGCCCTTGCTGGTGTTTTTAGATCTACCGCAAATATGTACTCAAAGTTCCTCTATGACAACAGTTGTCTGCTGTTTTTAAGAGTCTACTGCACTATGAAGTCTGGTCAAAGATCCTCTATGGAAACAGTTTTCTGCTGAGTTTAAGAATTTACTAAATCAATAAATATTGTCAAAATTGTAATTTTTTTTTTTCTTTGTCATGGAAAAGGGAGGTTTTTGTGGTTGGTGCATTAATTGTAAGTGTGTATTGTGTTTTTTATGTCGATTTAATTTAAAAAAAAAAGTTTTTTTTCTTTTTTTTTTTTTTTAAATAAAAATGAATAAAAAATTATTCTGCAGCCCGGTACCAATCGGGCCGTGGTCCCCGGTTGTTGGGGGACCACTGCTCTAAATGATATAATAATTGTTGTTGTTTTAAACCTACCCCAAAAATGTACTCAAAGATCATCCGACAAAAGTTTTCTGCTGTTTTTTAATTAAGAACTCTTGTCAAAGATCCTCGAAATGATAGAATAATTGCTGTTTTTTGAGACCTATTGCAAAAAAATATATTCAAAGATCCTCTATGACAACAGTTGTCTGCTGCTTTTTAAGAATCTACTGTATTAAGAACCCTGGTCAAAGATTCTGTAAATTACTGGAGCCCTTGCTGGTGTTTTTATACCTACCACAAAGATTAACTTAAAGATCCTTTATGGAAACAATTTTCTGCTGTGTTTGATAATCTACTATATGAAGAATTCCTGTCAAAGATCCTCTATGACAACAGTGTGCTGCTGTTTTTAAGAGTCTACTGCACTGAGGAGTCTGGTCAAAGATCCTCTGCTGAGTTTAATAATTTACTGTTAATAAATATTGTCAAAATTCCTTTATATGATAGAAGCACTTGCTGTTTTTTAAAACCTACTCCAAAAATGTACTCAAAGATCTTCTGACAAAAGTTTTCTGCTGTTTTTAGGAATCTAGTGTATTAAGAACTCTTGTCAAAGATCTTCGAAATGATAGAATAATTGCTGTTTTTTGAGACCTATTTCAAAAATATATATTCAAAGACCCTCTATGACAACAGTTGTCTGCTGCTTTTTTAAGAATCTACTGTATTAAGAACCCTGGTCAAAGATCCTCTAAATTACAGTAGTCCTTACTGGTGGTTTTAGATCTACCGCAAAAATGTACTCAAAGATCCTCTATGACAACAGTTGTCTGCTGTTTTTAAGAGTCTACTGCACTAAGAAGTCTGGTCAAAGATCCTCTATAGTTAAAGTTTTCTGCTCTGTTTAAGAATTTACTATATTAAATATTGTCAAAATTCCTCTATATGACAGGAGAACTTGCTGTTTTTTGAAACCCACTCCAAAAATTTGCTAAATGATCATCTGTCAAAAGTTCTTTGTTTTTTTTATTAAATAATCTAGTGTATTAAGAACTCTTGTCAAATATCCTCTAAATGATAGAATAATTGCTGTTTTTTGAGACCTATTGCAAAACAATATTTTCAAAGATCCTCTATGACAACAGTTGTCTGTTGCTTTTTTAAAGGGGAAACATTATCACCAAACCTATGTAAGCGTCAATATATACCTTGATGTTGCAGAAAAAAGACCATATATTTTTTGAACCGATTTCCAAACTCTAAATGGGTGAATTTTGACGAATCAAACGCCTTTCTGTTTATCGCTCACGGAGCGATGACGTCAGAACGTGACGTCGCCTAAGTAAGAAAGCCGCCATTTTCTCAAACACATTACAAACACCGGGTCTCAGCTCTGTTATCTTCCGCTTTTTCGACTATTTTCTGGAACCTTGGAGTAATCATGCCTCGTCGGTGTGTTGTCGGAGGGTGTAACAACACTAACAGGGAGGGATTCAAGTTGCACCACCGGCCCAAAGATGCGAAAGTGGCAAGAAATTGGACGAAATTTGTTCAAAATACGAGGGTGTGGGGAAAGCCGACAAAATGGTCAGTCATTTGTTCCCCACACTTTACCGACGAAAGCTATGTTACTACAGAGATGGCAAGATTGTGTGGATATCCTGCGACACTCAAAGCAGATGCATTTCCAACGATAAAGTCAAATAAATCTGTCGCCAGACGACCTTTGAATGTGCCGGAGTGTCTGCACATTTTACCGGCGGTGCTAAGGCAGATATGGCACAGAGATGTATGGATAACCTGCAAATGCATTTCCAACGATAAAGTCAACAAAATCACAAAGGTGAGTTTTGTTGATGTTATTGACTTATGTGCTAATCAGACATATTTGGTCGCGGCATGACTGCCAGCTAATCGATGCTAACATGCTATTTAGCATTTGAAACTATATTTGCATCCCGCGTTTCCCGCCACCCACATTTAATGCCAAACAAACACTTACCAATCGACGGATTTAAGTTGATCCAGTGTCACAAGATGCGAAACTTCCGATCGTTGGTCTGCACATTTGACCGGCGATGCTAAGGCAAACATGGCCGAATAGCGTCAACAGCTATTCTGTCAATAGCTTCAGTTTCTGCTTCAATTTCGTTTTCGCTATCTGCCTCCATACTCCAAACATCCTTTTCAATACACGCGTAATCTGTTGAATCGCTTAAGCCGCTGAAATCCGAGTTTATGTCGCTATATCTGGCTGTGCTATCCGTATTGGCATCACTGTATGACGTCACAGGAAAATGGACGATGACTTCACAGATAGCGAAAATAAGGCACTATAAAGCTTTTTTTAGGGATATTCCGGGATGGGTAAAATTTTGAAAAAAACTTCAAAAAATAGAATAAGCCACTGGGAACTGATTTTTATTGGATTTAACCCTTCTGAAATTGTGATAATGTTCACCTTTAAGAATCTACTGTATTAGGAACCCTGGTCAAAGATCCTTTAAACTACAGGAGCCCCTTGCTGGTGTTTCTATACCTACTGCAAAGATGTACTCAAAGATCCTCTATGACAACAGTTGTCTGCTGCTTTTTAAGAGTCTACTGCACTAAGAAGTCTGGTCAAAGATCCTCTATGGAAACAGTTTTCTACTAAGTTTAAGAATGTACTATATTAATAAATATTGTCAAAATTCCTCCATATGACAGGAGCACTTGTTTTTTGAAACCTTCTCCAAAAATATACTCAATTATACTCTGACAAAAGTTTTCTGCTGTTTTTAAGAATCTAGTGTATTTAGAACTCTTGTCAAAGATCCTCTAAATGGTATAATAATTGCTGTTTTTGGAAACCTACTCCAAAAATGTACTCAAATATTCTCTGACAAATGTTTCCTGCTGTTTCTAAGAATCTAGTGTATAGAACTATTGTCAAAGATCCTCTAAATAATAGAAGTGCTGTTTTTGTAGACCTATTGCAAAAAAATATATTCAAAGATCCTCTATGACAACAGTTGTCTGCTGCTTTTTAAGAATCTACTTTATTAGGAAACCTGGTCAAAGATCCTCTAGATTACAGGACCCTTCCTGGTGTTTTTATACCTTCCACAAAGATTTACTCAAAGATCCTCTATGGAAACAGTTTTCTGCTGTGTTTAATAATCTACCATATGAAGAATTCCTGTCAAAGATCCTCTATGACAACAGTTTGCTGCTGTTTTTAAGGACCTACTGCAGAAAAAACACTGTCAAAGATCCTCTAAATTACAGGAGCACTTGCTGTTATTGAAACCTACTTCACAAATGAGCTGAAATATTATCCATTCCTCAACGACAATAGTTGTAAAATAATTGTACTTTTGTCCTGCACAAAAGTTAATAAAACATTTTGAAAGGTAGGTGTAATATGAGGATGTGTGTAAAGGATACAAATGCTGTTTTTTTCCCAGTGTTGAAGATAGTTTTAAATGCATCTTTTAAATTGCATTTATCTAAAAATGTCATTATATCCTGAGGATGCAAACGGCACGGATTCAGTGGAAGGGTGCACACACTTTGTAGCATCACACAATAAAATGTTTTTTAAAAAATAAATAAAAAATAGCAAAGCCCCGAGGCTGAAAAGAAACTTTCCTCACTTTTAGATGAATCATTTAACTAACAGAATGTAGATAACTAATTTTTTGTTGATGATTCCAGCAGCGCGATAGAAGACGTTTAGTGTTCAAATCTCTTATGCACATGGACCTGGCCCGCCACTTCATTTATGTGAGGTCCTACATTGTTTAAAGTGGCCCACCACATCATTTATGTGAGGTACTACATTGTTTAAAGTGGCCCACCACGTCATTTATGTGAGGTACTACATTGTTTAAAGTGGCCCACCACATCATTTATGTGAGCTACTACTACATTGTTTAAAGTGGCCCGCCACGTCATTTATGTGAGGTACTACATTGTTTGAAGTGGCCCACCACATCATTTATGTGAGGTACTACATTGTTTAAAGTGACCCACCACGTCATTTATGTGAAGTACTACATTGTTTAAATTGGCCCGCCACATCATTTATGTGAGGTACTACATTGTTTAAAGTGGCCCACTACATCATTTATGTGAGGTACTACATTCTTTAAAGTGACCCACCACATCATTTATGTGAGGTACTACATTGTTTAAAGTGACCCACCACATCATTTATGTGAGGTACTACATTGTTTAAATTGGCCCACCACGTTATTTATGTGAGGTACTGCATTGTTTAATGTGGCCCACCACATCATTTATGTGATGTACTACATTGTTTAAAGTGGTCCGCCACGTCATTTATGTAAGGTACTACATTGTTTAAAGTGGCCTGCCACGTCATTTATGTGAGGTACTACATTGTTTAAATTGGCCCGCCACGTCATTTATGTGAGGTACTACATTGTTTAAAGTGGCCCGCCACGTCATTTATCTTTAAGGTGGCCCACTATTTCATTCAATGTGGTCTTCCATGTTTTTATTGTTGCACGTCGCATCATTCGCTGGGGTCTTCCACATCATTTAAATTGGCCAACCACGTCATTCATGTGGTCTTCCTCGTGATTAATTGTTGCCCACCATATCATAAAATGTGGTCTTCCACATTATTTAAAGTGGCCCACAATATCAATAAGTGGTCT
>NC_084620.1:65214577-65232077 GCF_033978795.1 Nerophis ophidion
TATTTAATTTTTTTAAGTGTGTGAATGTGAGTGTGAATGTTGTCTATCTAGTGTTGACCTTGCGATGAGGTGGTGACACTTGTCCAGGGTGTACGCCAGCTTCCACCCGAATGCAGCGGAGATAGGCTCCAGCGACCCCAAAAGGGACAAGCCTGTCAAAGTTAGTTTGTGACGAACCCCAAGATGCAGAGAAGGAGGGAGGCATTTTGCAAGAAAACATGATTTAATTTCAATAATAGAACAAGCACAAACAAAAGTGTACTAACACAGGACAGGCGTGAGGCGGATAACAAACTAAAAGAGCTAGCATGGGAGCTAGAAGATAACGAACCTAGCGTGGAAGCTAGCAGGTCGCGAGCAGGAAACAGAAGTCCTTACTTAATAATAATAATAATGGACTAGATTTATATCGCGCTTTTCTATTGTTAGATACTCAAAGCGCTCACAGAGAAGTGGGAACCCATCATTCATTCACACCTGGTGGTGGTAAGCTACATCAGTAGCCACATCTGCCCTGGGGTAGACTGACAGAAGCGTGGCTGCCAGTTTGCGCCTACGTCCCCCTCCGACCACCACCGGCATAGCTCGGTTGGTAGAGCGGCCGTGCCAGCAACTTGAGGGTTGCAGGTTCGATTCCCGTTTCCGCCATCCTAGTCACTGCCGTTGTGTCCTTGGGCAAGACACTTTAGCCACCTGCTCCCAGTGCCACCCACACTGTTTTAAATGTAACTTAGATATTGGGTTTCACTATGTAAAGCGCTTTGAGTCACTAGAGAAAAGCGCTATATAAATATAATTCACTTCACTTCACAATCATTCATTCATCATTCATTCACCAGTGTGAGCGGTACCGGGGGCATGGGTGAAATGTCCTGCCCAAGGACACAACGGCAGCGATTTGGATGTCAACAGGTGGGAAGCGAACCTGCAACCCTCAGGGTTTCATACTTTTAGTATGAAAGCAAACTGAAAGCAGGGAAAAAAAGACAGTAAGCTACAAACTGCTACCGAAATATAGCTTACCGCTACGCTGCAACGACACGACAGGATTGACAATACATGACAATAATCCAGCACTGACTGGAAGACAAAGCAGGGACAAATTGGAGTGGGCTGATTGACACCAGGTGTGGCCACAATCAGCCCCAGCTGAGGGGAAACAAAGCACTCAGGGAGACAAACAGGACGCTGAACCAAAATAAGGACAGGAAATACTAAACACGCCCGGAAAAGGGTGGAATGCCATCTCCGGGTTGGGGAAGAGACCCTGCCCCAAGTGGAGGAGTTCAAGTACCTTGGAGTCTTGTTCACGAGTGGGGGAAGAGTGGATCGTGAGATCGACAGGCGGATCCGTGCGGCGTCTTCAGTAATGCGGACGTTGTATCGATCCGTTGTTGTGAAGAAGGAGCTGAGCCGGAAGGCAAAGCTCTCAATTTACCGATCCATATACGTTCCCATCCTCACCTATGGTCATGAGCTTTGGGTCATGACCGAAAGGATAAGATCACGGGTACAAGCGGCCGAAATGAGTTTCCTCCGCCGTGTGGCGGGGCTCTCCCTTAGAGATAGGGTGAGAAGCTCTGCCATCCGGGAGGAACTCAAAGTAAAGACCCTGTTCCTCCACATGGAGAGGAGCCAGATGAGGTGGCTCGGGCATCTGGTCAGGATGCCACCCGAACGCCTCCCTAGGGTACGTCCAGCCGGTAGGAGGCCACGTGGAAGACCCAGGACAAGTTGAGAAGACTATGTCTCCCGGCTGGCCTGGGAACGCTAGAGCTAGACAAAGTGGCTGGTGAGAGGGAAGTCTGGGCTTCCCTGCTTAGGCTGCTGCCCCCGCAACCCGACCTCGGATAAGCGGAAGATGATGGATGGATGGATGGAATACTAAACACCCATCCATCCATTTTCTACCGCTTATTCCCTTTCGGAGTCGCGGGGGGCGCTGGCGCCTATCTCAGCTACAATCGGGCGGAAGGTGGTGTACACCCTGGACAAGTCGCTACCTCATCGCAGGGCCAACACAGATAGACAGACAACATTCACACACTAGGGCCAATTTCGTGTCGCCAATCAACCTATCCCCAGGTGCATGTCTAGAGGAAAAACTAAAACACAAACTGTCAGTGGCAAGCCTGACAACGCGGTAGAAAATGGATGGATGAAAATGTAATTTTCAGACCAGCATTCAATGTAAAGTCAATGAAAGTGTGCAGGAAATTGTCTGACGCACCAAACGTAATAAGCTCATTTTACAGCAGAAGTTTTCAGACAAGTTTGAAAAAAATCAAACATAAAAATGACTATTTATTTAGTGCAGTTAATGATGATGGAGCCGTCCCCAAATGTGTCCAAAACAATCCATTGTCCAAGTTTTCAGACGAGTCAGGCCCGTTGCCGACCTGAGATGGCCGCCAACAAAGAAAACACACGAACCGGGTCGTTGAGGTTCCGTATTTTCCTCCGAATTATTTCAGCACGTCTGCACTTTCTTTTTTCGAAATGAAGGACGCAGTTGAGTGACTCTGGAGGGGCAGGACCCCGTCTGCAATCATAGAAATGTGATGGATTTCATCACTGAGGCAGAAGGAGTCTGCCGTCTTGAGGCCGTTGTGAGGGTGGGATCATACGGAAGGTGTGTGTCCACCCTCACCCCTGCAATGAAGTCCCTGCATTTTTCTTTTCTTTTTCCAGGCGTTTCGGTCCGTGGAACCTCCTCTAGGCCAGTAAGCCCTTATCTCAATGATGACAGACAACTTCTTACAAGTTGGGGATATCTATTTTTTTTTTTACAAAGGTCACAACAGATAGGTACGACAACAACAGTGACACACAAGGTAAAGGGGGATTAAATGTGTTTTATCACGGACAATCGTAGGAATGCTTCCATAGCAGATACGAGAAGTAAACCATTCCGGTCTGTCTACTCAAGAGACGATACCATAGAAATGACTATACTTCAAAGGGGAACATTATCACCAGACCTATGTAAGCCTCAATATATACCTTGATGTTGCAGAAAAAAAGACCATATATTTTTTTAACCGATTTCCGAACTCTAAAAGGGTGAATTTGGCGATTTATACGCCTTTCAATTGTCGGAGCGATGACCTTTAACCTATTTTCTCAAACACATTACACACACCAAGTTGAATCGGCTCTGTTTTTTCGACTGTTTTCCGTACCTTGGAGACATCATGCCTCGTCGGAGAGTGTAACAACACGATCAGGGATGGATTCAAGTTGTCTTACGTGGAGTGTGCAAGAATGTGTGGATATCCTACGACACTCAAAGCAAATGCATTTCCAACGATAAAATCAACGAAAACACAAAAGTGAGTTTTGTTGACGTTATTGACTAATCAGACATATTTGGTCGCGGCATGACTGCCAGCTAATCAATGCTAACATGCTATTTAGGCTAGCTGTATGTACATTTATAGCTATATTTGCATCCAGCATTTCCTTCCACTCACATTTAATGCCAAACAAACACTTACCAATCGACGGATTTAAGACGCTCCAGTGGTCAAAAGATGCAATCGTTGGTTGGAAGGCAATCGTTGAATAGCTTCCATAGCTTCCATAGCTTCCATACAAAGGTCACAACAGATAGGTACGACAACAACAGTGAGACACAAGGTAAAGGGGGATTAAATGTGTTTTATCACGGACAATCGTAGGAATGCTTCGATAGCAGATACAAGACGTAAACCATTCCGGTCTGTCTACTCAAGAGACGATACCACAGAAATGACTATACTTCAAAGGGGAACATTATCACCAGACCTATGTAAGCCTCAATATATACCTTGATGTTGCAGAAAAAAAGACCATATATTTTTTTAACCGATTTCCGAACTCTAAAAGGGTGAATTTGACGATTTATACGCCTTTCAATTGTCGGAGCGATGACCTTTAACCCATTTTCTCAAACACATTACACACACCAAGTTGAATCGGCTCTGTTTTTTCGACTGTTTTCCGTACCTTGGAGACATCATGCCTCGTCGGAGAGTGTAACAACACGATCAGGGATGGATTCAAGTTGTCTTACGTGGAGTGTGCAAGAATGTGTGGATATCCTACGACACTCAAAGCAAATGCATTTCCAACGATAAAGTCAACGAAATCACAAAGGTGAGTTTTGTTGACATTATTGACTAATCAGACATATTTGGTCACGGCATGACTGCCAGCTAATCAATGCTAACATGCTATTTAGGCTAGCTGTATGTACATTTGTAGCTATATTTGCATCCAGCATATCCCTCCACACACATTTAATGCCAAACAAACACTTACCAATCGATGGATTTAAGACGCTCCAGTGGTCAAAAGATGCAATCGTTGGTTAGAAGGCAATCGTTGAATAGCTTCCATAGCTATTCGCTCAATAGCTTCAGTTTCTTCTTCAATTTCGTTTTCGCTATCTGCCTCCACACTCCAACCATCTGTTTCAATGCCAAACAAACACTTACCAATCGACGGATTTAAGACGCTCCAGTGGTCAAAAGATGCAATCGTTGGTTAGAAGGCAATCGTTGCATAGCTTCCACAGCTATTCGCTCAATAGCTTCAGTTTCTTCTTCAATTTCGTTTTCGCTATCTGCCTCCACACTCCAACCATCTGTTTCAATGCCAAACAAACACTTACCAATCGACGGATTTAAGATGCTCCAGTGGTCAAAAGATGCAATCATTGGTTAGAAGGCAATCCTTGAATAGCTTCAATAGCTATTCGCTCAATAGCTTCAGTTTCTTCTTCAATTTCGTTTTCGCTATCTGACTCCACACTCCAACCATCTGTTTCAATGCCAAACAAACACTTACCAATCGACGGATTTAAGATGCTCCAGTGGTCAAAAGATGCAATCGTTGGTTAGAAGGCAATCGTTGAATAGCTTCCATAGCTATTCGCTCAATAGCTTCAGTTTCTTCTTCAATTTCGTTTTCGCTATCTGCCTCCACACTCCAACCATCTGTTTCAATGCCAAACAAACACTTACCAATCGACGGATTTAAGACGCTCCAGTGGTCAAAAGATGCAATAGTTGGTCAGAAGGCAATCATTGAATAGCTTCAATAGATATTCGCTCAATAGCTTCAGTTTCTTCTTCAATTTCGTTTTCGCTATCTGCCTCCACACTCCAACCATCCGTTTCAATACATGCGTCATCTGTTGAATCGCTTAAGCCGCTGAAATCCGAGTCTGAATCCGAGCTAATGTCGCCCTATTTTGCTGTTCTATCCGCCAAGTTTGTATTGGCGTTACTATGCGACGTCACAGGAAAATGGACGGCCGGATTTACGGATAGCGAAAACAAACACTTACCAATCGACGGATTTAAGAAGCTCCAGTGGTCAAAAGATGCAATCGTTGGTTAGAAGGCAATCATTGAATAGCTTCCATAGCTATTCGCTCAATAGCTTCAGTTTCTTCTTCAATTTCGTTTTCGCTATCTGCCTCCACACTCCAACCATCTGTTTCAATGCCAAACAAACACTTACCAATCGACGGATTTAAGATGCTCCAGTGGTCAAAAGATGCAATCGTTGGTTAGAAGGCAATCGTTGAATAGCTTCCATAGCTATTCGCTCAATAGCTTCAGTTTCTTCTTCAATTTCGTTTTCGCTATCTGCCTCCACACTCCAACCATCCGTTTCGATTCATGCGTCATCTGTTGAATCGCTTAAGCCGCTGAAATCCGAGTCTGAATCCGAGCTAATGTCGCTCTATCTTGCTGTTCTATCCGCCAAGTTTGTATTGGCGTTACTATGCGACGTCACAGGAAAATGGACCGCCGGATTTACAGATAGCGAAAATCAGGCACTTTAAAGCCTTTTTTCGGGATATTCCATGATGGGTAAAATTTAGAAAAAAAAATTCGAAAAATAAAATAAGCCACTGGGAACTGATTTTTATTGGTTTTAAACCTTCTGAAATTGTGATAATGTTCCCCTTTAAAGTTAAAATTTAAAGTACCAATGATTGTCACACACACACTAGGTGTGGCGAAATTATTCTGGTAGGTGAGGGGAGCAGTGGGCAGCAGCGGTGGCCGCGCCCGGGAATAATTTTTGGTGATTTAACCCCCAATTCCAACCTTTGATGCTGAGTGCCAAGCAGGGAGGTAATGGGTCCCATTGTTATAGTCTTTGGTATGACTCGGCCGGGGTTTGAACTCACGACCTACCGATCTCAGGGCGGACACTCTAACCACTAGGCCCTTGAGTAGGTATAAATAAGGAGGGTGACGCCCTACGGCACGGCTGGCTAAACTCACGACGACGTATACCGTATTTCCTTGAATTGCCGCCGGGGCGCTAATTAATTTAAAACCTCTTCTCACTCAGCCGCTTACCAAAGGCATGCGGTAAATTTAGACCTGCGCTTATAAATTTGAGTGTGATGTAAGGATACCATCATGAAAAGCACATTTAATAAAAAAAAACATTCTTATGGTCTTACCTTTATTTATAAATAAAGTCCATTCGCAGCTCCTTCTGATCGAAAGCATCGATAACTTGTTTATAGAAGTCTTCCTTATCTTTCTTCAGTTTTAAAAGTCTCTCTGTCTCGATGGAGATCTTCCTTTATTACCTCCTGCTTCGATTGAAAGTCCAGTTTAGTAAACTGTTTTATTTTAGATATGTAATCCTCCATGTTAAAAGTGCAAGCAAGAAGAAAAAAAAAACGATCGCTGCTCACTCTTGCTGCTTGTTGTCACTTCTTCTGCAGCCGAGTTGACGCAAGAAGGATTACTAGCACCCTCTACCACCAGGAGGCGGGAGTCATTTGATGACTCATATTTGACACACGCAGCTATGGTATATTAATAAAACAGAGCTGCTACTGTTCTTTTTAGCTTGGATCTTAAATCCTACTGAATAGCTCTTAATCTTCCCTTTATACGATTTCAAATTATTGAAATCAGCATCCTCCATTTTGAAAATGATGACAGGGGAAGTGTCACTTGTGACGTGACGAGTTTGACCCGGGGGAAATTCTAGGCATATGCCAATTATTTTGCGAAACGAGTTTGACCCGGCGGAAATTCTAGACATGCGCTAATAAAAACAATATTTTGCAAAATGAGCCGGCGGTAATGCTAAGCATGCACTAATTATTTTGCGAATCGAGTTTGACCCGGCAGTAATTCTAGGCAGGCGCATAGTATAGACCCGGCGGCAATTCAAGGAAATACGGTAGATTGTTCATACAATTCCAAAATGCAGTCTAGATAGAAATTTTGTGTGAATGTTAAAGAGCCAAAGCCAAACTGAAATGCTAACCGTTAGCACGCTAACCAGATAGCGTCAAGTAACAAACAATATGAGCTACAAAAGCCAGTGTGCTTAAATTACTATGCTAACAATAACCTGTTTATGGTTAGCATTATTGAAATTCCAACATAAATGACACTGATGCATAGCTGCAAAATTATGTACACAAAAGTTAGCATGCTAAAATGCTAACTGTATTGCAGGCCTTCTCATTCAATGTGTTTTCTTTGCTTTCATGAATATTTACATTGTAGATTGTCAGTGAAGGCATCACAACTATGAATGAACACGTGGAGTTATGTGAAAAGGTTTTATATTCTAGTTTCTTCAAAATAGCCACCCTTTGCTCTGATTACTTGTTTTTTGCACACTCTTGGCATTCTCTCGGTGAGCTTTAAAGGCCTACTTACACCCACTACTAGCGACCACACAGTCTGATAGTTTATATATCAATGATGAAATATATATATATATATATTGCAACACATGCCAATACGGCCTTTTTAGTTTAATAAATTGCGATTTTAAATTTCCCGGGATTTTCATCTTGAAAACGTTGTGTTATGATGACGTGTACGCAAGACGTCACAGGGGACACAAAACAATAACAATACTGAAATAACCTGCAAAAATTTACATTTTAAAAGTGCAATACACATGTCACATCTTTCATATAATTGACAGTATTACTGTTTTTCTTCATTTTTTAATTTTCATAACATGGTCACTACTGCTTAGTTTCTCTTGTTGTATTCCTTTTTTTACTGTTGTATTGTTATTCTTATTGTTATATTTGTCTATTTTATTTCAATTTATACCTCCATTATTTCCTTTTTAATTTATATCTCAATTCTGTACACTGCAGCTGGAATTAAAATTTTCCTGAGGGAACTCTCCTGAAGGAATCATAAAGGTTCGTTCGTTCGTTCGTTCGTTCGTTCGTTCGTTCTATCTATCTATCTCTCTATCTCTCTATCTCTATTTCTATCTCTCTACCTTTCTCCCTCTATTAATCTATCTATCTATCTATCTATCTATCTATCTATCTATCTATCTATCTATCTATCTATCCATCCATCCATCCATCCATCCCCCCCCTCTCTCTCTGTCTCTCCCTCTCTCTCTCTCTCTATCTCTCACTCTATCTATCTCTCTCTATGCCTTTCTCTCTTTCTTTCTCTCTCCCTATCCA
The DNA here is from genome assembly GCF_033978795.1 of Nerophis ophidion. NCBI lineage: Eukaryota > Metazoa > Chordata > Actinopteri > Syngnathiformes > Syngnathidae > Nerophis > Nerophis ophidion. The sequence continues at coordinate 65,223,054 of NC_084620.1, forward strand.
TATATCTCAATCCATCCGTCTATCTATCTATCTATCTATCTATCTACCTGCCTCTTTCTCCCTATCTCTATCTATCCAGCCATCCATCCATCCATCTATCTCTCTCTCTCTCTCTGACTCTCTCTCCACCCTTCTCTCTACCTTTCTCTTTTTCTTTCTTTATCTCTACCTATCCATCTATCTATCTATCTCTCCCTTTCTCTCTCTCTACATTTCTCTCTCTCTCTCTCTCTCTTTCTCTCTCCCTCTCCATATATCTCTATCCATCCATCTCTATCCATCTATCTCTATCCATCTATCTATCTCGATATATTTATCTATCTCGCTGTCCCTCTCTTACTCTCCATCTCTCTCTCTATCTCTCTCTCTGACTCTCTCTCCACCCTTCTCTCTACCTTTCTCTTTTTCTTTCTTTCTCTCTACCTATCCATCTATCTATCTATCTATCTATCTATCTATCTATCTATCTATCGCTCCCTTTCTCTCTCTCTACCTTTCTCTCTCTCTTTCTCTCTCCCTCTCCATATATATCTATCCATCTCTCTCGCTCTCTCTCTCTCTCTCTCTCTCTCTCTCTCTCTCTCTCTCTCTCTCTCTCTCTCTCTCTCTCCATCGTGCTTGAACCGGACGTGGCATCCACGGCGTCTAAATAGAGTAGATGTGTTTCAATCAGAATAACATTAGGTCGCCATCATTCCTGACGCAGGCAAACCGCGACCTTAAGAAGCTGGAACTTGTCGAGCGTCCTCCCAATAAGGAAAGGGTGGACTCTGTCAGCGGTTCCAGACTTGAGTGTCACCTCCCGTCTGCGTCCTGGACCTGTTACGTAAGGCGTGTACGTCTTGTTGTTTGTGGCGCATCCGAGCGGAGAGCAACCCAAAGCTAAATGACTCGCCCAAAACAGTTTATCGGGCTTGTCAGCCACATTAGCGTCACGTCGGCATGATGGCGTGACAGCATCAGAAGCCACTTGGAAGGGCCTCAGCGGGGTACGTGTCACGCTGAGTTGCCAACGGGCACAAACTGGATTGAAGTAGCTTTTCTTTTTTTTTTTTCTAGCACAGATCAATCTTCTTTGGGATGAACATAGATGAGATAAAAGTGTTTTGTTTAGTTTTTGGAGTTTTTATTCTCTCTGTTGCTTTTTGTTCCCGTCGACCCGAAGCTAACGTCACGTCATTTTTGTTCCCGTGTTTGATGCCAGCGTATTTCTCTGAAGAGGGAATAATGTGGCATCACAGATTAAAACCCCCAAGGGTGGTGGCAGTCCGAGACCCGATCCAGGCCAAGTGAGCCGACACCCTAAACAGGATTCCACCCAACCCGCCGCGTCAGCTCCGTGGGTCCTTTTGAAGTGACGGACCCCGACTTGGGCTCTGATCCCAACCTGGTCACACGCGCACACCAAACATGTTTACCCCCCCCCCAAAAAAAAAAAAAAAACACAACCTGCGTTATCGAGCACAGCCCGACAGACAGAGCCTCTTCCTTTTGGCGAAGGCGAGCAGAAACATGCTCGCATCTCTGCAGCCAGATGCTGATAAAGTTCGGGCAGGGAGGCTCCCAGAGTGCACCTGGTTCTGTGATGATAAAGGCGCAGGTCATGGCTCCCAGCACGCCACGCCGTTTGGGCCAAGTGACGACGCGTGAGCGAGGAAAACACGGAAATGTTTTCAAAAAGAGCCTAATCTTAAATGTGCAACTTTTCAGACGTATACGTATGATTAGTTTAGGTCATTTATTTCTTTAATTTATAAACAATCCATTCAGCACAAACCTGTTCAAGATTAGACAAACAAACAGTGTACAGGGTTACAGAACAAGAACGCTGATGGGTCGCCATAAGACGCACCGTAAAAATGGGAAAAAGGTAAACGCCGGGGAAGGATGAGTAAAAAAAAAAAAAAAAATCTAGACAGGGCTCCTAAGGGGGCCCAGTCTGGAGTGGGAAAAAAAACTCCATAGCAAAGCACATATACATATTACAACAGGGGTGGGCATTACGTCGATCGCGATCGACTGGTCGATCTCGGAGGGTGTGTCAGTCGATCTCAAGCCAGGCATTAAAAAATAGACATAAAAATGAGCAATCATCAATCATACCAAGACTTCACTTTCGACAGTTGTTTGACATGCTCGGCACCCGAGGATCTTCTGAGATGACGCTGGCTGTTGCAAGCTCATATTTAAGAAAAAAATCACTAACAGGGCGGACGCAGAGAAACACATTTTATTTCTAGAGACTCCGTACCGACTGTCAAAACTCTAAAGACCGACTGCACAGTTCCTGTCTTCACCATAAAAGACCTGTTTCATCCTGCCTGTGCTAACAAAATAAGAGTCTCAGAAAGCTAGCGTGCACAAGCTAGCAAGCTACGGAGTTTGATGCCAATGTATTTCTCCCCCGCCCTCAGCGACCGCTTTCTCACTTGCTTGCCCACCCGCACTCTCACTGACGTCACTCACCTGCTGCCAGACATTAAAGGGCCACACACATATGCTACTCTCATAACAAAGTGTTTAAAAACGAGTATGCAAGTTGGACAAATGAGATGCCAAATCCAACCACTTTCATGTGGTATTGGACAGAAAGGAGGACTTTTTTTTTTCCTCCATTTGAAAATGCGGACGTTATCAGCACCACTGTCTGATTCCAATCAATGCAAGTCATCAGAATCAGGTAATACACCAACTTATATTCTTGTCTTAATGAAAGAAAGGAATCTATGTGTGTTAAACATGCTTGTATTATCATTAAACACCATTAACTTGTTAACAAAAATATCTCTTTCATAAATAAATAAATATAAATTATAAATAGGAATGAGGTAGATCTCCTCGACTTGGTCAATTGAAAAGTAGCTCACCTGCAGAAAAAGTGTGAGCGCCCCTGTATTACAACATACATCTCGAGATATCTAGCAACAGAGGGAAAAGGAGTTCGGGGTCATTATGGCAGGCCGCAGCTCTCAGGCGCTGACCATCCATTCATCACCTCTATGGGATTTGCGTCGAGGGCCTTGGGTTAGGGGGATGGGGTGTGTATGTGTGGCGTATATTTGTGTGGATGTGCGTGTGTAAGCCCGTAGTGCATAGGTGTCAAACTCTGGCCCGCCCTTGAGGCAATATCAAATTAACATTAGAGCTGGCCCGCCGGTATTATACAGCGGCGCCGCTGTAACACCGCATTCACCGATTTCCCGGGAGACTCTCGAATTTCACTGCCGAAAATCTCCCGGTGCAACCAATCCATCCATTTCCTACCGCTTATTCCCTTTTGGGGTCGCTGGCGCCTATCTCAGGTACAGTCGGGCGGAAGGCGGGGTACACCCTGGACAAGTCGCCACCTCATCGCAGGGCCAACACAGATAGACAGACAACATTCACACTCACATTCACACACTAGGGCCAATTTAGTGTTGCCAATCAACCTATCCCCAGGTGCATGTCTTTGGAAGTGGGAGGAAGCCGGAGTACCCGGAGGAAACCCACGCATTCACGGGGAGAACATGCAAACTCCACACAGAAAGATCCCGAGCCTGGGTTTGAACCCAGGACTGCAGGACCTTCGTATTGTGAGGCAGACACACTAACCCCTCTTCCACCGTGAAGCCCGGTGCAACCATTCTCCCGAATTCCACCCGGACAACAATATTGGGGGTGTGCCTTAAAGGCACTGCCTTTAGCGTCCCCTACAAGCTGTCGTCAAGTCTGTTTTTCCTCCTCACAAACAGCATGCCGGCCCAGTCATGTAATATATCTGGCTTCTACACACATGTAAGTAAATGCAAGGCATACTTGATCAACAGCCATACACGTCACACTGAGGGTGGCCATATAAACAACTTTAACACTGTTACAAATATGCGCCCACACTCTGAACCCACAGCCAACAAGAATGACCAACATATTTCGGGAGAACATCCGCACCGTAACACAACATAAACACAACAAATACCCAGATGCCCTTGCAGCACTAATTCTTCCGGACCGCTACAATATACACCCCCTCCCCGCTACCAACAAACCCCACCCACCTGAGCCCCGACATTAACTGAGCAGTAAAAAGGCCTGAATGGTTGATTTATTCATTATTTTATTTTCAAATGTATTAGCCTCTGGAAAAAGTTAATGTTAATATTTACCTCAGAAGGCTGCAAATACAAAAGAAGCATTCAATTTTTATTTCAATTTGATTTGATATGCCATTGATATTTTTTAATTATTATTATTATTTTAAACTCAATTTTGCATGTTACTATAAAGTTATATAAGCCTTGCTTGTTCAATATTCAATGAAAAACTTGTTTGGGTCCCTATTAAAAGATTAATTTGTTCAACCTCGGCCCGCGGCTTTGTTCAGTTTTAAATTTTGGCCCACTCTGTATTTGAGTTTGACACCCCTGCAGTAGTGTGTCTCTGTTCCGCGGCCTTGATGTATTGCGCAGTCGCTAGTCCAAAGTCAACAACAACAGGTGTGTGTCCATGAGAGACAAGAAGGGAGTTTGTTGTGTCTTCGCTGCACTGTCCTTTGGGAGAGTCTCGAAGCCAGGGAAACAATCCAAGTTAGAATGTTTTGTATGCGGGTTAAAATAAAATTTGCTTTTCACTCTAAATTGTCTATGAGTGGTCCTCAAAAACTGCGGGGTAGACGGTCCGATGTGATCCACAGGTCTTCCCGCATCCTCCAATAATTTGTGGCAGCTTTGGGGTACTTTGAAGACTGCCAGCAACTTCCAATTTGTCGACAAAACAGAGCAACGCTTACTCCAATCAGCAGATGTCCGAAGAGGTAGATATCTTCCCGTCCTCGACAGAAAAGGGTCGTCTGGCACGCGTTACTCCTTCTTCTCCCAAAAGTCCGTCGTGTGTCCAGCCACAACCACCTCGTCACGACAGCAGGTTCCCCCAAACCCAAGATCTTGTAAATTTTGTTGAGGCAAGTTAAATAGTTCCAATGTTTAGATTTGGAGAGCAGTGCAAAAAGAGGCAGCAAGAAAGTTAAGACAAGACAAGTCAAAGAAGCAAGCAGGAGAGATAAGTAGAGCAGTGCTTCATCCTCGGTATATTCAGCTTCAAAAAGATAACTCCAGTAAAATTCTGTACTGTTGTCCTGCATATGCAATGGAAAGTTCATTTACATCACCATTGAGAGCACTGGTGTCCAAATTGCGGCACGGGGGACATTTGTGGCCCGTAGCTTTTTTTATAACGGCCGCGACACATTCTTAAAATGTTATTTGAGGAAACCAAAACAAAGTGGAATAAAAGAGCTAACAGGTGAAAGAAAAACAATGAAATGTTGACTCCAATAACACAAACATGTTATGTTTTTTTTCCTCTAAAACTGTCATCGCTCAAAAAATACTAATGAATCAAAATCGATGTTATGAATTTTTGACCTATTCAGGGCTCCAGTTATTTCACATGAAATATTTCATTATGGATTACTTTTTGGGGAAAATATTGCATATTTAATTTATCTTGCAGCACGTTAACTGTTATTTGGATATACAACTAAAAGTCATGGATATTGACTTTTGGTGCTATTTTGACAGTGTCAGAGTTAGTTTGTGACGAACCCCAAGATGCAGAGATAGAAGTGAAGTGAATTGTATTTATATAGCGCTTTTTCTCTAGTGACTCAAAGCGCTTTACATAGTGACACCCAATATCTAAGTTACATTTAAACCAGTGTGGGTGACACTGGGAGCAGGTGGGTAAAGTGTCTTGCCCAAGGACACAACGGCAGTGACTAGGATGGCGGAAGCGGGAATCGAACCTGAAACCCTCAAGTTGCTGACACGGACGCTCTACCAGCCGAGCTATACCGTCAAGATAGAATGGAGGCTAGCATAAACAAAACAAGGAACAGAAGTCGGCACGTGTTGTACAAAGACAGAATAGGAAGGAGGGGAGAAAAAAAAAACAGTAAGCTACAAACTTCTAACAAAATGTAGCTTACCGCCACGCTGCAACGACACGACAGGAGCGACAAGCAATACGTGACAATAATCCAGCACTGACTGGAGGAACAAAGCAGGTACATAGGGGCGGCATGGCGTAGTGGGTAGAGCGGCCGTGCAAGAAACCTGAGGGTTGCAGGTTCGCTTCCCACCTATTGACATCCAAATCGCTGCCGTTGTGTCCTTAGGCAGGACACTTTACCCTTTCCCCCTGATGAATGAATGATGAATGAATGATTGGTGGTGGTCGGAGGGGCCGTAGGCGCAAACTGGCAGCCACGCTTCCGTCAGTGTACCCCAGGGCAGCTGTGGCTACGGATGTAGCTTACCACCACCAGGTGTGAATGAATGATGGGTTCCAACTTCTCTGTGAGCGCTTTGAGTATCTAACAATAGAAAAGCGATGATATAAATCTAATCCATTATTATTATTATTACTTATAGGAGCGGGCTGATTGACACCAGGTGTGGCCAGGTGCCAATCAGCCGCAGCTGAGGGTAAACAGCGCCCAGGGAGAAACACAGGAAACAGACATAATAAGAAACACTACACACAGAGGAAACAAAGACAAATGCAGAAGGGAAAACTAAAACATAGACAAACTGTAAGGGGGCAAGCCTGACAGTACGCTAAGTGAGCATGCATATTTTAACAAATTGTATTGGTAAACAAACACAAGTTCCATCCATCTTCTTCCGCTTATCCGAGGTTGGGTCGCGGGGGCAACAGCCTAAGCAGGGAATCCCAAACTTCCCTTTCCCCAGCCACTTCGTCCAGCTCTTTCCGGGGGATCCCGAGGCGTTCCCAGGCCAGCCGGGAGACATAGTCTTCCCAACGTGTCCTGGGTCTTCCCCGTGGCCTCCTACCGGTTGGACGTGCCCTAAACACCTCCCTAGGGAGGCGTTCGGGTGGCATCCTGACCAGATGCCCGAACCACCTCATCTGGCTCCTCTCGATGTGGAGGAGCAGCGGCTTTACTTTGAGTTCCTCCCGGATGGCAGAGCTTCTCACCCTATCTCTAAGAGAGAGCCCCGCCACACGGCGGAGGAAACTCATTTCGGCCGCTTGTACCCGTGATCTTATCCTTTCGGTCATGACCCAAAGCTCATGACCATAGGTGAGGATGGGAACGTAGATCGACCGGTAAATTGAGAGCTTTGCCTTCCGGCTCAGCTCCTTCTTCACCACAACGGATCGATACAACGTCCGCATTACTGAAGACGCCGCACCGATCCGCCTGTCGATCTCACGATCCACTCTTCCCTCACTCGTGAACAAGACTCCTAGGTACTTGAACTCATCCACTTGGGGCAGGGTCTCTTCCCCAACCCGGAGATGGCATTCCACCCTTTTCCGGGCGAGAACCATGGACTAATCCAGGGCTCGGGAACCTTTTTGACTGACAGAGCCCTGAAAGCCAAATATTTTAAAATGTATTTCCATGAGAGCCATATAATATTTTGGTAACACTTTTGTATGGAGAACATAGTCACCATTAATTAATTGCTTAGCAACATGTAAATTAGTAATGTATCTGCTCTTAATTAGTCATCATTAAGTGCTTATTGATGGCCTTAAGCAGTAAGTCATTAACTAAGAGTCTTCCCTCGATAACCATAGAATTATTGCTTATTAGTAACCCTAACCCTTATATGTTTCCCTAGTTTTCAAATATTTCCTAATTAATTCTTTGTTACTTAGAATTTGTTCCCCATACTAAAGTGTTACCAATATTTTTTAACAAGTGAAGTGAAGTGAATTATATTTATATAGCGCTTTTTCTCTAGTGACTCAAAGCACTTTACATAGTGAAACCCAATATCTAAGTTACAATCAAACCAGTGTGGGTGGCACTGGGAGCAGGTGGGTAAAGTGTCTTGCCCAAGGACACAACGGCAGTGACTAGGTTGGCAGAAGCGGGAATTGAACCTGCAACCCTCAAGTTGCAGGCACGGCCACTCTACCAACTGAGCTAAACCGCCCCATACAACAAATTGTGTGCATTTTTAAGTAAGACTCACATTTTTAGAGTATAATAATTTTGTTATTCTTTTTAATAACATTGTTATTCTGAAGCTAACCAATAATAAATACAATTATTCTTACCATTAATGCGACCTTTTGGATTAAAACGCATGAGAACGTTTTTAATTTTGAATGTTATTTTCAACACTGTGATTACCAGCGAAATTATTCATTATTTATCGTGTTAAACAACGTCAGCTAGGATTTATCTGAGAGCCAGATGCAGTCATCAAAAGAGCCACATCTGGCTCTAGAGCCGTAGGTTCCCTACCCCTTGGCTAATCCATTATTATTATTATTATTAATATAGGACCGGGATGATTGACAGCAGGTGTGGCCAGGTGCCAATCAGCCGCAGCTGAGGGTAAACAGCGCCCAGGGAGAAACACAGGAAACAGACATAATAAGTAGGGATGTCCCGATCCGATATTGATATCGGAAATCGGTCCGATATTAGCCCAAAAAGTGAATATCGGATTTTATTGGACTGAATCTAAAAACTCCGATATAAGCGCTCCGATATAATCTGTCCTTTTGCCGCTGCAGCACTTCTATAATAGGTGACTGGTTTGATCACACTCCAACACAGTAGGTGGCGGCAATGCCCCTTAATTAACATTGGTGGCGGCCGCGGAAGAAGAGCGTCTCTGATCCAGCATGCACAGGCCACGTGATCACAACAACGACAACGCGTGTACTCAGCAAAGTGTAGTGATGTCGGCTGTGTGGAAGTATTTTAACTCACAGCATGCCGAAATGCTTATCTTCTTTAAAAAAAATCTCCACATTATGCTCGGACTGCAGAAAGTGGAGAAGGAGGAGGAGGAGTAGTAAGGGTAGTCAGCACTGACTGATTATTATTTGTTTTATGCTCTTGTTATTAGAGTGATATGTTTATTGTGTTTACACTATTCTTCAGTGAAGACTAAGAGTAATTACTACATTGTTTTGGGCATAGTCAGTCAGTGAAACTGGAGCTGTGAACTCTTAATTTAGAGCAGTTGGACAGTGGAAAATATTGTGTTGTTTTTG
>NC_084620.1:65237077-65364577 GCF_033978795.1 Nerophis ophidion
CTTTTGTACTATTTTTTCAGCTATGATTCATTAGTAATGTAGCAGCCTAGTTTGAATGGCAGGGTCCCTGTTATCACATCCATCCATCCATCCATTTCCTACCGCTTATTCCTTTTTGGGGTCGCGGGGGGCACTGGCGCCTATCTCAGCTACAATCGGGTGGAAGGCGGGGTACACCCTGGACAAGTCGCCACCTCATCGCAGGGCCAACACAGAAGTTGATAAAAATATAACATTTACATACTAAAAATCAACTACAAACTTCCCAAATGCTGTAATAAATTAAGCATGATGAGTTGACTTGAAACTGTTTAATGTTGCACTTTTTATATGTAGAAGAAAGAAAAGTGTTGTCATTTTATTTAATCTGAGCAACAAGTTGAGGCAGTTTAATCTTAACGTGGGCAGAATTATTAAAGTGTTCCCAATGTTAAAAGGACAAAGCCATTGTTTACAAACCCTGTTTCTATACGAGTTGGGAAAATGCGTTAGATGTAAATACAAAAGGAATACAGTGATTCGCAAATCCTTTTCAACTCATAGTCAATTGAATGCACTACAAAGACAAGATATTTGATGTTCAAACTCATAAACTTTATTTTTTTTTTGCAAATAATAATTAACTTAGAATTTCATGGCTGCAACACGTGCCAAAGTAGTTGGGAAAGGGCATGTTCACCACTGTGTTACATCACCTTTTCTTTTAACAACACTCAATAAACGTTTGGGAACTGAGGAAACTAATTGATGAAGCTTTGAAAGTGGAATTCTTTCCCATTCTTGTTTAATTTAGAGCTTCAGTCGTTCAACAGTCCGGGGTCTCCGCTGTCGTATTTTACGCTTTATAATGCGCCACACATTTTCCATGGTAGACAGGTCTGGACTGCAGGTGGGCCAGGAAAGTACCCGCACTCTTTTACTACGAAACCACGCTGTTGTAACACGTGGCTTGGCATTGTCTTACTGAAATAAGCAGGGGCTTCTATGAAAACATTGCTTAGATGACAACATATGTTGCTCCAAAACCTGTATGGACCATTCAGCATTAATGGTGCCTTCACAGATGTGTAAGTTACCCATGCCTCGGGCACTAATGCACCCCCATACCATCACACATGCTGGCTTTTGAACTTTGCTTCGATAACAGTCTGGATGGTTCGCTTCCCCTTTGGTCCGGATGACACGATGTCGAATATTTCCAAAAACAATTTGAAATGTGGACTCATCAGACCACAGAACACTTTTCCCACTTTGCATCAGTCCATCTTAGATGATCTCGGGCCCCAAGAAGCCGGCAGCGTTTCTGGATGTTGTTGATAAATGTCTTTCCCTTTGCATAGTAGAGCTTTAACTTGCACTTGCAGATGTAGTGACAAATTGTATTTAGTGACAGTGGTTTTCTGAAGTGTGTCTGAGGGCATGTGGTGATATCCTTTAGATATTGATGTCGGTTTTTGATACAGTGCCGTCTGAGATCGAAGGTCACGGTCATTCAATGTTGGTTTCCGGCCATGCCGCTTACGTGGAGTGATTTCTCCAGATTCTCTGGACCTTTTGATGATATTATGGACCGTAGATGTTGAAATCCCTAAATTTCTTGCAATTGCACTTTGAGAATTGTTGTTCTTAAACTGTTTGACTATTTGCTCACGCAGTTGTGGACAAAGGGGTGTACCTCGCCCCATCCTTTCTTGTGAAAAAATTAGCATTTTTTGGGAAGCTGTTTTTATACCCAATCATGGCACCCACCTGTTCCCAATTAGCCTGCACACTTGTGGGATGTTCCAAATAAGTGTTTGATGAGCATTCCTCAACTTTATCAGTATTTATTGCCACCTTTCCCATCTTCTTTGTCACGTGTGGCTGGCATCAAATTCTAAACTTAATGATTATTTGCAACAAAACAAAATGTTTATCAGTTTGAACATCATATATTTTGTCTTTGTAGCATATTCGACTGAATATGGGTTGAAAAGGATTTGCAAATCATTGTATTCCGTTTATATTTACATCCAACACAATTTCCCAACTCATATGGAAACGGGGTTTGTACGTGCATGTTGTTTGTGATATATAATGTTACATATACTTACAGCAGGGGTAGGGAACCTATGGCTCTAGAGCCAGAAGTGGCTCTTTTGATGACTGCATCTGGCTCTCAGATAAATCTTAGCTGACATTGCTTAACACGATAATTATGAATAATTTTGCTGGTAATCACAGTGATAAAAATAACGTGCAAAATACAAAACATTCTCATGCATTTAATTCCATCCATCCGTTTTTCTACCGCAGCTGTTCAAGAAGTCACATTAATGGTAAGAAGTATTTTATGTCATGATAGGGGGGGTTGCAGCTTACTGCGGGGTCGTTCTCCCAGGAAGGCAGACAGACTACTCGGGACATGGCATTTAGGTAAAAACATGATTTAATTTGAACTAAAAAAAGATATAAACAAAAATCGCTCACAGCAGAGGCACAACTTGGGCTAAGGAACAAAGCTAACGCAGAAACAGACTAAGAACATAAATCAAACAAAACTTACTTGGCATGGCATGAAGCACGAAACTATGGCACGGCATGAAACAAGTCAGCACAGGGCGACTGACTGGCAAAGACGAGCTTAAATACTGCCTCTGATTACTGCTCGGGAAGCAGGTGAGCGGGCATTTTGTCCACCAGAGACAGGTGGACAAAATGAGTAACCAAGGAAACCAGACAAGGGAGTGAAAAAAAACAGGAACTTAAAGAGTCCAAAGGACAAACATCACATGGCCAAACAAAAACATGATCAACAGACATGACATTTTATTTATTATTGGTTAGCTTCAGAATAACAATGTTATTAAAAAGAATAAGAGACTTTTTATACTCCAAAAATGTTGGTCTTACTTAAAAATGCACACATTTAGTTGTATTCAGTGTTAAAAAATATGATATGGCTCTCACGGAAATACATTTTTGAAATATTTGGCTTTCATGGCTCTCTCAGCCAAAAAGGTTCCCGACCCCTGACTTCCAGTCACAAAATACACAATAACACACACACTGGACAAACATGAAACTACGGATGCAGAAAACGCCATTTTCTTATCAGAGAAGCTTTTTTAAACGTTCACCTTTATCGTTATTGTCGTCCGCTGTGAACAGAAATCGTGCAAAATCCAGTTTTCAGGCGCCATAACCGCTGCGTGATATCATCAGTTCACCCCTGTATCGCTCACACAACACATGCAGTGTGTTTCGGGACTTGAAGCCGCCCTTGTCAGCGTTACACTTCCGCCTGTCACACATGCAAGGAGGCGGCTTGGCCCGGATTGGGGAAGGTTCTGGTTCAGGATGCAAGGGTGGCGGGACTTGGAAAAAAAGGGTCTGGGGGGGGGGGGTTGGTTGGAATTGGAGGGATCCTAAGGAGGCTGCCAGGCACCTGACTTGGCCACGCAGATGGAACCCCCTCCACCTCCTCCACCCGTCACTTCCTGTAGTGTGTGTGTGTGTGTGTGTGTGTGTGTGTGTGTGTGTGTGTGTGTGTGTGTGTGTGTGTGTGTGTGTGTAGGCTATATAAGCGTGCATTAGTCATGTGGTGGCGTATAGAATAATGTTGAGTGTGGTGGGGGGGGTTCATTTTCACGCATTTCTTATTTGATTTTTTTCCGCAAATCGGTCACTAAATAAAAGCTAACGCTGTGAAAAAAAAATTATAATAAATAAAAAAAAAAAAAAAAGGAAAACAGGAAGAAAATTGTGGGTGGATAAATATGCAAATGTGCTTCGGTGAAACATTGCCGGTGCCCTCTAAGCATTTTAGAAGGGGTGTTTGTGGGGAAGGGGTCTACTTTATATGCACACACATGAGTGATCAGAGTCTAAGAGTTTAGTTGGATGGCACTGCTCTTAAAAAATAAATTGTTTTAAATGTTATTTACTATGGTCTTGCTTCTTTATTTTCTCTTGTTTATCTTGTGCCTGCATTTAATGATTTCAATCAATCATCAATCAATGTTTACTTATATAGCCCTAAATCACTAGTGTCTCAAAGGGCTGCACAAACCACCACGACATCCTCGGTAGGCCCACATAAGGGCAAGGAAAACTCACACCCAGTGGGACATCGGTGACAATGATGACTATGAGAACCTTGGAGAGGAGGAAAGCAATGGATGTCGAGCGGGTCTAACATGATACTGTGAAAGTTCAATCCCTAATGGATCCAACGCAGTAGCGAGAGTCCAGTCCAAAGCGGATTCAACACAGCAGCGAGAGTCCCGTTCACAGCGGAGCCAGCAGGAAACCATCCCAAGCGGAGGCGGATCAGCAGCGCAGAGATGTCCCCAGCCGATACACAGGCAAGCAGTACATGGCCACCGGATCGGACCGGACCCCCTCCACAAGGGAGAGTGGGACATAGAAGAAAAAGAAAAGAAACGGCAGATCAACTGGTCTAAAAAGGGAGTCTATTTAAAGGCTAGAGTATACAAATGAGTTTTAAGGTGAGACTTAAATGCTTCTACTGAGGTGGCATCTCGAACTTTTACCGGGAGGGCATTCAAGAGTACTGGAGCCCGAACGGAAAACGCTCTATAGCCCGCAGACTTTTTTTGGGCTTTGGGAATCACTAATAAGCCGGAGTCCTTTGAAGGCACATTTCTTGCCGGGACATATGGTACAATACAATCGGCAAGATAGGATGGAGCTAGACCGTGTAGTATTTTATACGTAAGTAGTAAAACCTTAACGTCACATCTTAAGTGCACAGGAAGCCAGTGCAGGTGAGCCAGTACAGGCGTAATGTGATCAAACTTTCTTGTTCTTGTCAAAAGTCTAGCAGCCGCATTTTGTACCAACTGTAATCTTTTAATGCTAGACATGGGGAGACCCGAAAATAATACGTTACAGTAGTCGAGGTGAGACGTAACAAACGCATGGATAATGATCTCAGCGTCTTTAGTGGACAGAATGGAGCGAATTTTAGCGATATTACGGAGATGAAAGAAGGCCGTTTTAGTAACGCTTTTAATGTGTGCCTCAAAGGAGAGAGTTGGGTCGAAGATAATACCCAGATTCTTTACCGTGTCGCCTTGTTTAATTGTTTGGTTGTCAAATGTTAGAGTTGTATTATTAAATAGAGTTCGGTGTCTAGCAGGACCGATAATCAGCATTTCCGTTTTTTTGGCGTTGAGTTGCAAAAAGTTAGCGGACATTTGAGTTGTTGTTGTTCACCCTCGCTCTGTTGCACGTGCATGAACTCAGGGTCGTGACTGTAGGTCTGGATTAGTTCCCCACCCCCCTCATTCCTGTGGGAATCCTGCGTGCGACCGAAGCATTAGAGCAGGGGTGTCCAAAGTGCGGCCCACGGCTAATCGTTTACCGGCCCGCCACACGTTCTGCAAAAATTGCAAAATTGATAGTATTGCAAAATGTAAAAAAAAAAAACATTAAAAAAAAAAGAAGAGGAATGAGGTGAAATCCAATGAGAAAAAGTGGCAATTTTGACACAAAGCTGCCATGCAGGCAGTTTTTTTGTTTTGTTCCTTTTATCTTTATTTTCTTGTTTTTCCATTGCTCCCAAAAAAAATAAGACAAAAAAATTGATGTTATAATGAATTATTACTTAAAATTATCAGTCGTAGTGGTTTGTGCAGCCCTTTGAGACACTAGTGATTTAGGGCTATATAAGTAAACATTGATTGATTGATAAAAAATATCACTTTAAAATGTTTTATGCGGAAAAAAATATTGCATATGTTGTTTGGTTGCCATATAAAAACATCAAAGTTTTGACAAAAAGAGCATTAAAACAAACAAAATAATAGTTCAAACTTAAAATCAACAGATATATCGGAAGTTGATCTTGAAATTTAAGTGTTAAAATAAAAATAATAATGTATCTCTTTATGAGCGGGGAACCTTTTGGATCTCAATTATATTTAGTAGGATTTTTTTTTAAACTTTTCACTGTGATTACTCAAAAATATTAAATAATTAATATCAATGGTGTCCTGCATTATTGATCTTTGAGGGCTTTAATTGCTAAATAAAGGAACTCAATAAAGTACATCTATCTAAATACTGCATATTTCAGTTTTACTAAAAAAAAACCAAGTTGTCTTTGACAGAAAAGGCATAAAACCTTATTTGTTTTACTTTATATCAACCTCAAGTTGATATAGAGATTTACTGTAAGCATTAAATAAAAAAATAATAATAATAATTTGACTTATTTTTAACATTTTAGAGATTGAGACCCTCTATGCTCCCCAGGAGCCCTAAGGATAAAAAATAATCCATATATTTTGTTATGGTTTGAAAATGAAAAATATCAAAATAGTCCCCGCATGCTTAAATATTTCCATGCGCGGCCCTCTGTGGAAAAAGTTTGGACACCCCTGCATTAGAGAGTGTGGGTGGGATAAAGCACCTGCAGGTGGTATCAGTGAGCAGGTAATATTGCATCATCTCTTTTCTCTCTTGGACCCATCTGATCCTCGCAAGGAAGAAAATGCCGTGGTTGTGCCTTCTTTTACACATTCTTCACTCACACTACAAGTTAGGGATGCGGCAAAAACTATTCCCAAAAAAAGTCGACAGCATGCCTTAATAAGAGTTTAGGTCAGGGGTGTCAAAACTTTTTGACTTGGGGGCCCGCAGTGGGCTAAAAAAAATGGTTATGGGCCGAAGAAGTATACAAACCCTGTTTCCATGTGAGTTGGGAAATTGTGTTAGATGTAAATATAAACAGAATACAATGATTTGCAAATCATTTTCAACCCATATTCAGTTGAATATGCTACAAAGACAACATATTTGATGTTCAAACTGATAAACATTTTTTTTGTGTGCAAATAATCATTAACTTTAGAATTTGATGCCAGCAACACGTGACATAGAAGTTGGGAAAGGTGGCAATAAATACGGATAAAGTTGAGGAATGCTCATCAAACACTTATTTGGAACCTCCCACAGGTGTGCAGGCTAATTGGGAACAGGTGGGTGCCGTGATTGGGTATAAAAGCAGCTTCCATGAAATACTAAGTCATTCACAAACAAGGATGGGGTGAGGGTCACCAATTTGTAAGAAAATTGTCAAACAGTTTTAGAACAACATTTCTCAACGAGCTATTGCAAGGAATTTAGGGATTTTACCATCTACGGTCCGTAAAATCATCAAAAGGTTCAGAGAATCTGGATAAATCACTACATGTAAGCGATGATATTACGGACCGTTGAACCCTCAGGTGGTACTGCATCAAAAACGACCTCAGTGTGTAAAGGATATCACCACATGGGCTCATGAACACTTCATAAAACCCCTGTCAGTAACTACAGGTGGTCGCTACATCTGTTATTGCAAGTTAAAACTCTACTATGCAAAGCGACAGCCATTTATCAACAACACCCAGGAACACCGCCGGCTTCGCTGGACCCGAGCTCATCTAAGATGGACTGATGCAAAGTGGAAAATTGTTTTGTGGTCTGACGAGTCCACATTTCAAATTATATTTGGAAACTGTGGACATGGTGTCATCCGGGACAAAGAGGAAAATAACCATCTGGATTGTTATAGCCGCAAAGTTCAAAAGCCAGCATCTGTGATGGTATGGGGGTGTATTAGTCCCCAAGGCATGGGTAACTTACACATCTGTGAAGGCACCATTAATGCTGAATGGTCCATACAGGTTTTGGAGCAACATATGTTGTCATCCAAGCAACGTTATCATGGACGCCCCTGCTTATTTCAGCAAAACAATGCCAAGCCACGTGTTACAACAGCGTGGCTTTGTTGTAAAAGAGTGCAGGTACCTTTCTGGCCCGGCTGCAGTCCAGACATGTTTCCCATTGAAAATGTGTGGGGCATTACAAAGTGTAAAATACAACAACAAGCTGTACATGAAACAAAAATGGGAAATAATTCCACTTTCAAAGCTTCAACAATTAGTTTCCTCAGTTCCCAAACGTTTATTGAGTGTTGTTAAAAGAAAAGGTGATGTAACACAGTGGTGAACATGCCCTTTCCCAACTACTTAGGCACATGTTGCAGCCATGAAATTCTAAGTTAATTATTATTTGCAAAAAATAAAAAATAAAGTTTATGAGTTTGAACATCAAATATCTTGTCTTTGTAGTGCATTCAACTGAATATGGGTTGAAATTATTTGCAAATCATTGTATTCCGTTTATTTTTACATCTAACTCAATTTTCCAACTCATATGGAAACAGGGTTTGTAATATAGTAGATGCATAATTAATATAATTGGACATTAATGTGATCCAACAAAAATACCAAGCAGCTAAAATGCAACAAACATGAATAAGTGTGGAGTATTTTTGTATTTTTTCCCCATTATGCTTTGTAATTAATTTAAACAGGTGTCATTTTGACTTGTAGGTGCACAGACAAACTATCCACGATATGTTATGTTTGACCATGTTTGCTAATGTTTTGTATTGGTTAGATTTTTGTTGTTGTTTTTTTCACCATGACTAGGGAAGGTTGTTTGCATTGAGTCACGACTGTAGAGTCCTGCAGTAGGTCTGGATTAGTTTTCCACCCTCATTCCTTTGAGAATCCTGCATGCAACTGAAGCATTAAGGACTGGGGGTTGGACAAAGCACCAGCAGGCGGAATCATCTCTGTATTTTTTCACTTTTGAACCCATCGCGTCCTCACTTTGGAAGAAAATACTGTGGTAGTGAATGAAATGCAACAAACATGATTAAGCGTGGATTATTTTTGTCATTTTTCTCCATTATGTTAATTGGGTTTAATTTTGACTTGTTTTAGGTGCACTGACATAATATCCACAAAGTTATGTGTGACCGTGTCTGTTGACCTTTTGCATTGGTTCAATCTTTTATCTTTATTTTTTTGCACCATGACTAGGGAATGTTGTTTGCATTTGGTCACGACTGTAGAATCCCGCAGTATATTATGGATTGGTTTTCCCCCCTCGTTCCTGTGAGAATCCTGCGTGCGACTGAATAATTGAAGAGTGGGGGTTGGATAAAGCACAAGCAGGCAGCATCAGTGAGCAGGTAATAATGCATCATCTCTTTTCTCTTTTGGACCTATCTTGTCATGCGGAACGAAACGCCGCTGTCGTGCATGAAATGGAACAAACATGAATAAGTGTGGAACATTTTTGTCATTTATCCCATCATGCTTTGTAATGGATTCAAACGTGTTTATTATTGACTTGTTTTAGGTGCACGGACGTAATATCCACAAAGTTCAGTGAACAGGTCATGTTATGTGTGACTGTGTATGTTGACATTTTGTATTGGTTAGATGTTTTTTTGTTTTTGTTTTTTTTTTCCATTATGACTAGGGAAGGTTGTTTGCCTTAGGTCATGATTCCATTCAAAGCATAATCAAAATCATTGATCTGAAATACTCGCCAAAATGGCAGCATCAAAGGCAATATTTTAAAAACTCCTGGTTTACAGGCTTAGTTGCTACACATGTTGGTAGTGTCTGTTGACCTTTTGTATTGGTTAGTTTATTTATTTTTATTTTTTTTGCACCATGACTAGGGAATGATGTTTGCATTTGGTCACGACTGTAGAATCCTGCAGTGAGCAGGTTATAATACATAATGTCTTTTCTCTTTTGGCCCCATCTTGTCACACGGAAGAGAACGCCGGTGTCGTGCATGAAATGCAACAAACATAAAGAAGTGTGGAGTCTTTTTGTCATTTATCCCATCATGCTTTGTAATGGATTTAAACGTGTTTATTATTGACTTGTTTTAAGTGCACGGATGTAATATCCACAAAGTTCAGTGAACAGGTCGTGTTATGTGTGACTGTGTGTGTTGACATTTTGTATTGGTTAGATGTTTTTTTTTTTTTTTTGCATTATGACTAGGAAAGGTTGTTTGCTTTAGGTCATGATTGCATTCAAAGCATAATCAAAATCATTGATCTGAAATACTCGCCAAAAATGGCCGCATCAAAGGCAATATTTTAAAAAACCCTGCTTTACAGGTTTAGTTGCCACACGTGTTGGTAGTGTCTGTTGACCTTTTGTATTGGTTAATTTATTTTTTATTTTATTTTTGCACCATGACTAGGGAATGATGTTTGCATTTGGTCACGACTGTAGAATCCTGCAGTGAGCAGGTAATAATACATCATCTCTTTTCTCTTTTGGCCCCATCTTGTCAGGCGGAAGAGAACGCCCTGGTCGTGCATGAAATGCAACAAACATAAACAAGTGTGGAGTCTTTTTGTCATTTATCCCGTCATGCTTTGTAATGGATTTAAACGTGTTTATTATTGACCTGTTTCAGGTGCACGGATTTAATATCCACAAAGTTCAGTGAACAGGTCGTGTCATGTGTGACTGTGTGTGTTGACATTTTGTATTGGTTAGATGTTATTTTTTTTTTTTTTTTGCATTATGACTAGGGAAGGTTGTTTGCTTAAGGTCATGATTCCATTCAAAGCATAATCAAAATCGTTGATCTGAAATACTTGCCAAAAATGGCTGCATCAAAGGCAATATTTTAAAACCCCCTGGTTTACAGGCTTAGGTGCTACACGTGTTGGTAGTGTCTGTTGACCTTTTGTATTGGTTAGTTTATTTTTTATTTTATTTTTTGCACCATGACTAGGGAATGATGTTTGCATTTGGTCACGACTGTAGAATCCTGCAGTGAGCAGGTGATAATACATCATCTCTTTTCTCTTTTGGCCCCATCTTGTCACACGGAAGAGAACGCCGGTGTCGTGCATGAAATGCAACAAACATAAACAAGTGTGGAGTCTTTTTGTCATGTATCCCATCATGCTTTGTAATGGATTTAAACGTGTTTATTATTGACTTGTTTTAGGTGCACGGACGTAATATCCACAAAGTTCAGTGAACAGGTCGTGTTATGTGTGACTGTGTGTGTTGACATTTTGTATTGGTTAGATGTTTTTTTTTTTTTTTGCATTATGACTAGGAAAGGTTGTTTGCTTTAGGTCATGATTGCATTCAAAGCATAATCAAAATCATTGATCTGAAATACTCGCCAAAAATGGCTGCATCAAAGGCAATATTTTAAAAACCCTGCTTTACAGGCTTTGTTGCTACACATGTTGGTAGTGTCTGTTGACCTTTTATATTGGTTAGTTTATTTTTTATTTTATTTTTTTCCCCATGACTAGGGAATGTTGTTTGCATTTGGTCACAACTGTAGAATCCTGCAGTGAGCAGGTGATAATACATCATCTCTTTTCTCTTTTGGCCCCATCTTGTCACGCGGAGAGAACGCCGGTGTCGTGCATGAAATGCAACAAACATAAACAAGTGTGGAGTCTTTTTGTCATTTATCCCATCATGCTTTGTAATGGATTTAAACGTGTTTATTATTGACTTGTTTTAGGTGCACGGACGTAATATCCACAAAGTTCAGTGAACAGGTCGTGTTATGTGTGACTGTGTGTGTTGACATTTTGTATTGGTTAGATGTTTTTTTTTTTTTTTGCATTATGACTAGGAAAGGTTGTTTGCTTTAGGTCATGATTGCATTCAAAGCATAATCAAAATCATTGATCTGAAATACTCGCCAAAATGGCTGCATCAAAGGCAATATTATAAAAACTCCTGGTTTACAGGCTTAGTTGCCACACGTGTTGGTAGTGTCTGTTGACCTTTTGTATTGGTTAGTTTATTTTTTATTTTATTTTTTGCACCATGACTAGGGAATGATGTTTGCATTTGGTCACGACTGTAGAATCCTGCAGTGAGCAGGTGATAATACATCATCTCTTTTCTCTTTTGGCCCCATCTTGTCACGCGGAGAGAACGCCGGTGTCGTGCATGAAATGCAACAAACATAAACAAGTGTGGAGTCTTTTTGTCATTTATCCCATCATGCTTTGTAATGGATTTAAACGTGTTTATTATTGACTTGTTTTAGGTGCACGGACGTAATATCCACAAAGTTCAGTGAACAGGTCGTGTTATGTGTGACTGTGTGTGTTGACATTTTGTATTGGTTAGGTGTTTTTTTGTTTTTTTGCATTATGACTAGGGAAGGTTGTTTGCTTAAGGTCATGATTCCATTCAAAGCATAATCAAAATCATTGATCTGAAATACTCGCCAAAATGGCTGCATCAAAGGCAATATTATAAAAACTCCTGGTTTACAGGCTTAGTTGCCACACGTGTTGGTAGTGTCTGTTGACCTTTTGTATTGGTTAGTTTATTTTTTATTTTATTTTTTGCACCATGACTAGGGAATGATGTTTGCATTTGGTCACGACTGTAGAATCCTGCAGTGAGCAGGTGATAATACATCATCTCTTTTCTCTTTTGGCCCCATCTTGTCACGCGGAGAGAACGCCGGTGTCGTGCATGAAATGCAACAAACATAAACAAGTGTGGAGTCTTTTTGTCATTTATCCCATCATGCTTTGTAATGGATTTAAACGTGTTTATTATTGACTTGTTTTAGGTGCACGGACGTAATATCCACAAAGTTCAGTGAACAGGTCGTGTTATGTGTGACTGTGTGTGTTGACATTTTGTATTGGTTAGGTGTTTTTTTGTTTTTTTGCATTATGACTAGGGAAGGTTGTTTGCTTAAGGTCATGATTCCATTCAAAGCATAATCAAAATCATTGATCTGAAATACTCGCCAAAATGGCTGCATCAAAGGCAATATTATAAAAACTCCTGGTTTACAGGCTTAGTTGCCACACGTGTTGGTAGTGTCTGTTGACCTTTTGTATTGGTTAGTTTATTTTTTATTTTATTTTTTGCACCATGACTAGGGAATGATGTTTGCATTTGGTCACGACTGTAGAATCCTGCAGTGAGCAGGTGATAATACATCATCTCTTTTCTCTTTTGGCCCCATCTTGTCACGTGGAAGAGAAGGCCGGTGTCGTGCATGAAATGCAACAAACATAAACAAGTGTGGAGTCTTTTTGTCATTTATCCCATCATGCTTTGTAATGGATTTAAACGTGTTTATTATTGACTTGTTTTAGGTGCACAGACGTAATATCCACAAAGTTCAGTGAACAGGTCGTGTTATGTGTGACTGTGTGTGTTGACATTTTGTATTGGTTAGGTGTTTTTTTGTTTTTTTGCATTATGACTAGGGAAGGTTGTTTGCTTAAGGTCATGATTCCATTCAAAGCATAATCAAAATCATTGATCTGAAATACTCGCCAAAAATGGCTGCATCAAAGGCAATATTTTAAAAACTCTGCTTTACAGGCTTTGTTGCTACACATGTTGGTAGTGTCTGTTGACCTTTTATATTGGTTAGTTTATTTTTTATTCTATTTTTTTCACCATGACTAGGGAATGTTGTTTGCATTTGGTCACGACTGTAGAATCCTGCAGTGAGCAGGTTATAATACATCATCTCTTTTCTCTTTTGGCCCCATCTTGTCACGCGGAAGAGAACGCCGGTGTCGTGCATGAAATGCAACAAACATAAACAAGTGTGGAGTCTTTTTGTCATGTATCCCATCTTGCTTTGTAAAGGATTTAAACGTGTATATTATTGAGTTGTTTTAGGTGCACAGACGTGTTGTGTGTTGACATTTTCTATTGGTTAGATTTTTTTTGTTTGGTTTTTTTTTTCATTATGACTAGGGAAGGTTGTTTGCATTAGGTCATGATTCCATTCAAAGCATAATCAAAATCATTGATCTAAAATACTCGCCCAAAATGGCTGCATCAAAGGCAATATTATAAAAACTCCTGGTTTACAGGCTTAGTTGCCACACGTGTTGGTAGTTATATCAGAAGGTGCTGTGTGCCAAATTGTGGTGTGAAAATTCACGGAAGTCTGATCGGTGCTCACCTGCATGGTGTTCTCTGGAGTAAGACGATTGAACTTGGGTTTTTTTTTTTTTCCTGTCAACTTTAAAATAGTCATCCCCTCGGTATTTGTCTTCTCGGCTTGCACTTGGCGACTGGATGACAAAACAAGTGTTAACTTGAAAAAGTGTGGAGGGAAAACTGTTGTTTATATGTGATGGGTAAAGGATGCCTCAGTGGGCGTATGGCACACTCACTATCTGTATTGACACGGTATTGAGATGTCAACAGGATACTTTCCGTGAAATTTAAAATTGCAATTTAGTAAACTAAAAAGGCCGTATTGGCATGTGTTGCAATGTTAATATTTCATCATTGATATATAAACGATCAGACTGCGAGGTGGCTAGTAGTGGCTTTCAGTAGGCCTTTAAGTTTGTGCTTATGAATTCTACCAAGCAAGCACGTGTTTGTCTTCACGTCCTTTCACCCGGACTCGTGCACACGTAAAGCAAGACATGTTTCGTGCCCTTGGCAACCACAAAAGGAGAACATTATTACAGATATCGCTCAGGCGCTTGGGTGCCTGCCTGCGTCCATACGTGGCGAAGGCGCGTGGGAGATGATGAATATGTCGCCGGCTGCTGAATGCAACCTTGTGTGGGATCTATAAATTCCTGTGTGTTTTTTTTTATATCAGGGACGTGTTTAAAGAGAAAGCCAACAGGATCAAACGGCGCTCCGAGCCCCCAGCCCACTTCTCCCTGGTGGTCCGCGGACGTTCATGCACGCGTGTGATCCTGCGCGGTCCCATCCCTGCGCTTGTAAATCCGTGCTGAGAAAATGGAGTTGAAGGTTTTGCAATAGCTTTTAATCCCCCAGTTTGTCAGAGTTATGCTTTCCCGGTGACCTTTCGGCAGCTTAAATCACACACCAGGCCCCCTTTTGTGACGTTTTTAACTTTTTAAATTTTACTTTTTTTTACTGAAAGAGAAACCCAAAATGTACATAAAAATAAAGAATGTGGGATTTACAATATTAACTATGAACCATAAAACCCTAAATATTGATGACATATGAACTTCACACATCCTCTCGGTCGACATGTTTTAACTAGCATTATATTGTCAAAGTACAGTCCATAGTGGATCTAGCATAATATTGTGGAAGTCCAGTCCATAGTGGATCTAGCATAATATTGTGAAAGTCCAGTCCATAGTGGATCTAGCATAATAGTGAGAGTCCAGTCCATAGTGGATTTAGCATAATATTGTCAAAGTCTAGTCCATAGTGGATCTAGCATAATATCGTCAAAGTCCAGTCCATAGTGGATCTAGCATAATATTGTGAGAGTCCAGTCCATAGTGGATCTAGCATAATATTGTCAAAGTCCAATCCATAGTGGGTCTAGCATAATATTGTCAAAGTCCAGTCCATAGTGGATCTAGCATAATATTGTGAAAGTGCAGTCCATAGTGGATCTAGCATAATATTGTGAAAGTCCAGTCCATTGTAGATCTATTTTAATATTGTTAAAGTCCAGTCCATAGTGGATCTAGCATAATATTGTGAGAGTCCAGTCCATAGTGGATCTAGCATAATATTGTCAAAGTCCAGTCCATACTGGATCTAGCACAATATTGTCAAAGTCCAGTCCATAGTGGCTCTAGCATAATATTTTGAAAGTCCAGTCCATAGTGGATCGAGCATAATATTGTGAAAGTCCAGTCCATAGTGGATCGAGCATAATATTGTGAAAGTCCAGTCCATGGTGGATCTAGCATAATATCGTCAATGTCCAGTCCGTAGTGAATCTGAGATCATAGTGTGAAAGTGCAGTCCATAATGGATCAAGCATAATATTTTGAAAGTCCAGTCCATAGTGGATCCAGCATAATATTGTGAAAGTCCAGTCCATTGTGGATCCAGCATAATATTCTGTAAATCCAGTCCATAGTGGATCTAGCATAATATTGTGAAAGTCCAGTCCATAGTGGATCCAGCATAATATTGTGAAAGTCCAGTCCATAGTGGATCTAGCATAATATTGTCAAAGTCCAATCCATAGTGGATCTAGCATAATATTGTCAAAGTCCAGTCCATAGTGGATCTAACATAATAGTGAAAGTCCAGTCAATAGTGGATCGAGCATAATATTGTGAAAGTCCAGTCCATAGTGGATCTAATAGTGTAAAAGGTTACTAACAAAGGACGCGCACGAGGCGGATAACAAACAAAAGGGTCTTTAGCATGGAAGCTAGCAAGAAACAAAAAGGGGCCTAGCGTGGATAACTAGCGGGTAGCAAACAGGAAAACAGAAGTCTTTACTTGTAGAGTGAAAACAAAACGGAAGCAGGGAACAAAAAACAGTAAGCTACAAACAGATACCGAAAGATAGCTTACCGCTACGCTGCAATGACTCGACACGGAAATCATCGACAAAACAATAATCCAGCGCTGACTGGAAGACAAAGCAGGAACAAATAAGAGCGAGCTGATCGACACCAGGTGTGGCCAGGTGCCAATCAGCCGCGGCTGAGGGGAAAACAGCGCACAGGGGGGAAAAAAACAGGAAACAGACAAAATAAGAGCGCTGACAGGAACTACAAACAGGAAATATTAAACACACACAGAGGAAAAACTAAAGTGAAGTGAATTATATTTATATAGCGCTTTTTTTGCTAGTGACTCAAAGCGCTTTACATAGTGAAACCCAATATCTAAGTTACATTTAAACTTGTGTGGGTGGCACGGAATGAGAATCAGCACCTCCAAGTCCGAGTCCATGGTTTTCACCCAGAAAAGGGTGGAATGCCATCTCCGGGTTGGGGAGGAGACCCTGCCCCAAGTGGAGGAGTTCAAGTAACTAGGAGTCTTGTTCACGAGTGGGGGAAGAGTGGATCGTGAGATCGACAGGCGGATCGGTGCGGCGTCTTCAGTAATGCGGACGTTGTACCGATACGTTGTGGTGAAGAAGGAGCTGAGCCGGAAGGCAAAGCTCTCAATTTACCGGTCGATCTACGTTCCCATCCTCACCTATGGTCATGAGCTTTGGGTCATGACCGAAAGGATAAGATCACGGGTACAAGCGGCCCAAATGAGTTTCCTCCGACGTTTAGCGGGTCTCTCCCTTAGAGATAGGGTGAGAAGCTCTGCCATCCGGGAGGAACTCAAAGTAAAGACCCGGTTCCTCCACATGGAGAGGAGCCAGATGAGGTGGTTCGGGCATCTGGTCAGGATGCCACCCGAACGCCTCCCTAGGGAGATGTTTAGGGCACGTCCAACCGGTAGGAGGCCACGGGGAAGACCCAGGACACGTTGGGAAGACTATGTCTCCCGGCTGGCCTGGGAACGCCTCGGGATCCCCCGGGAAGAGCTAGACGAAGTGGCTGGGGAGAGGGAAGTCTGGGTTTCCCTGCTTAGGCTGTTGCCCCCGTGACCCGACCTCGGATAAGCGGAAGAAGATGGATGGATGGATGGATGGGTGGCACTGAGAGAAGTTGGGTAAAGTGTCTTGCCCAAGGACACAACGGCAGTGACTAGGATGGCGGAAGCGGGAATCGAACCTGCAACCCTCAACACAAACAAACTCAGTGGCAAGCCTGACAGCACCCTTTTTACAAGCCACAGGGTACAAAGCGTAGGAAAAAAAGTATCAATCAATCAATCAATGTTTACTTATATAGCCCTAAATCGCTAGTGTCTCAAAGGGCTGCACAAACCACTACGACATCCTCGGTAGGCCCACATAAGGGCAAGGAAAACTCACACCCAGTGGGACGTCGGTGACAATGATGACTATGAGAACCTTGGAGAGGAGGAAAGCAATGGATGTCGAGCGGGTCTAACATGATACTGTGAAAGTTCAATCCACAATGGATCCAACACAGTCGCGAGAGTCCAGTCCAAAGCGGATCCAACACAGCAGCGAGAGTCCCGTTCACAGCGGAGCCAGCAGGAAACCATCCCAAGCGGAGGCGGATCAGCAGCGCAGAGATGTCCCCAGCCGATACACAGGCAAGCAGTACATGGCCATCGGATCGGACCACAAGGGAGAGTGGGACATAGAAGAAAAAGAAAAGAAACGGCAGATCAACTGGTCTAAAAACGGAGTCTATTTAAAGGCTAGAGTATACAGATGAGTTTTAAGGTGAGACTTAAATGCTTCTACTGAGGTGGCATCTCGAACTGTTACCGGGAGGGCATTCCAGAGTACTGGATCCCGAACGGAAAACGCTCTATAGCCCGCAGACTTTTTTTGGGCTTTGGGAATCACTAATAAGCCTCCACTAATAAGTAGCGGCTTATAGTCTGGAATTGATCATTTATAAGCCTACAAGAACTGGAGTACAAAAGGTTTATGGAAGCGCCTTCAGTCACGTTGACAATAATGACTGTATTGACTCGGTTTTTCGACTACAGTAACCTGTACTGTACACTTACATTTATGTGGTGCGGTGCCCTTGAGCAAGCGTGTAATAAACATCACAGGGTCCCGACATCAAGCGCTCTTATTAGATCCCGCGTCAGAAGTGAGGACTGAGCTCACTCGGGCGGCCGATAACCTCCCCAAACAATCCCCTCGCTGAAGGCCAGGTGTCCGCAGTGAAGAAGTGCGAGCGAGCCCAGGATCCAATAACGTGTCCATCAGCAGTCCGAGGTGACAGTCTTAGTGTCGGACTGTCAGCTAAACCTAAAGAGAAGAGAAGGGAGTGGGAAAAAGAACACATCTCCATAACCTTGGTGCCTTTCCACATTTGACCTCCATGTTTTAGTGTTTCTCGAAAGCAGGGGTCCCCAACCTTTTTGAAACCAAGAGCTACTTCTTGGGTACTGATTAATGCCAAGGGCTACCAGTTTGATACACACCTAAATAAATTGCCAGAAATAGGCGATTTGCTCGATTTAATAAATAAATCTATATACCGGTACAAATAAAAAAATGGGTACTTCAGTCTGTCATTCCGTCGTACATTTTTTTTTTCCTTTACGGAAGGTTTTTTTGTAGAGAATAAATGAAGAAAAAAACACTTAATTGAACGGTTTAAAACACGAGAAAACAGGAAAAAAATTTAAATTAAATTTTGACTCTTTAAAATTAAAAATTCTACTGAAAAAAAGACTGATTTGAATATCCATCCATCCATCCATTTTCTACCGCTTATTCCCTTTCGGGGTCACGGGGGGCGCTGGCGCCTATCTCAGCTACAATCGGGCGGAAGGCGGGGTACACCCTGGACAAGTCGCAACTTCATCGCAGGGCCAACACAGATAGACAGACAACATTCACACTCACATTCACACACTAGGGCCAATTTAGTGTTGCCAATCAACCTATCCCCAGGTGCATGTCTTTGGAAGTGGGAGGGGCCTATCCCCAGGTGCATGTCTTTGGAAGTGGGAGGGGCCTATCCCCAGGTGCATGTCTTTGGAAATAGGGAGGAAGCCGGAGTACCCGGAGGGAACCCACGCATTCACGGGGAGAACATGCAAACTCCACACAGAAAGATCCCGAGGCTGGATTTGAACCCAGGACTGCAGGACCTTCGTATTGTGAGGCAGACGCACTAACCCCTCTGCCACCGTGAAGCCCTGATTTGAATATTTTAGAAAAAATAAAAAAATAATTTATGGAATATCCTTAATTTTTCCTGATTAAGATTAATTCAAAACATTTTAATGACATGTTTCAAATGGGTTCAAATCCAATCTGCACTTTGTTAGAATATATAACAAATTGGACCAAGCTATATTTCTAACAAAGACAAATCCTTATTTCTTCTAGATTTTCCAGAGCAAAAATGTTAAAAGACTTTGAAATAAGATTTAAATTTGATTGGGGTGGGGCGGCATAGCTCGGTTGGTAGAGTGGCCGTGCCAGCAACTTGAGGGGTTGCAGGTTCGATTCCCGCTAGTGCCATCCTAGTCACTGCCGTTGTGTCCTTGGGCAAGACACTTTACCCACCTGCTCCCAGTGCCACCCACACTGGTTTGAATGTAACTTAGATATCGGGTGTCACTATGTAAAGCGCTTTGAGTCACTTGAGAAAAGCGCTATATAAATATAATTCACTTCACTTTAGTTTTTCCTCTGTGTGTGTTTAATATTTCCTGTTTGTAGTTCCTGTCAGCGCTCTTATTTTGTCTGTTTCCTGTTTTTTCCCCCCCCGTGCGCTGTTTTCCCCTCAGCCGCGGCTGATTGGCACCTGGCCACACCTAGCTAGGTGTGGCCACTATGTAAAGCGCTTCGAGTCACTTGAGAAAAGCGCTATATAAATATAATTCACTTCACTTCTACAGATTTTGTAGATTTGCCAGAATATTTTTGGGGGAATTTTAATCATAATAAGTTTGAAGAAATATGTCACAAATATTCTTTGTCGAAAAAACAGAAGCTAAAATGGAGAATTAAATAAAAATATATTTATTATTCTTTACAATAAAAAAAGAAAAACATTTATTTGAACATTGATTTTAATTGTCAGGAAAGAAGAGGAAGGAATTTAAAAGGTATATGTGTTTAAAAATCCTAAAATCATTTTTAAGGTTGTCTTTTTTTCTCTAAAATTGTCTTTCTGAAAGTTATAAGAAGCAAAGTAAAAAAAAAAAATGAATTTATTTAAACAAGTGAAGACCAAGTCTTTAAAATATTTTCTTGGATTTTCATATTCTATTTGAGTTTTGTCTCTCTTCGAATTAAAAATGTCCAGCAAAGAGAGACCAGCTTGCTAGTAAATAAATACAATTTAAAAAATTCGGGCAGTTCACTGGTAAGTGCTGCTATTTGAGCTATTTTTAGAACAGGCCATTGGGCGACTCATCTGGTCCTTATGGGCTACCTGGTGACCCCTGGTCCACAGCTCCATATTCTCTCCTGCAGAGCCTCCATCCAATGATCGCGTCGCTTCCTTTTTTCACTTTCTTTCTTTTTTTAACTTGAACACAAGCATGCCAGAGTGACTCAAGGGTATTGAGATGATGTCATCCATCTATTGAGAGGGCGCGGCGTGGAATGCTTTCCAGCTTTTTGTTATTTAACATCAAATCGTACACCCTCTCAATCAACACACACAGTCATGCTCATTTCTCAGGTTTATTTCAAGTTACACCTGGCCCATTAAAGACCTACTGAAACCCACTACTACCCACCACGCAGTCTGATAGTTTATATATCAATGATGAAATATTAACATTGCAACACATGCCAATACGGACGGTTTACTTTACTAAATTGCAATTTTAAATTTCCCGCGGAGTATCCTGTTGAAAACGTCGCGGTATGATGACGCGTGCGTGTGACGTCACCGGTGGTAGCGGACAGTTCTTCCAGCACCGATCACAGCTAAAAGTTGTCTACTTTAATCGCATAATTACACAGTATTCCGGACATCTGTGTTGCTGAATCTTTTGCAATTTGTTCAATTGATAATGGAGACGTCAAAGAAGAATGCTGTTTGTTGGAAAGCGGTGTATTGTAGCCGACAGTAGCAACACAAACACAGCAGGTGTTTCTTTGTTTGTTTCCATTTTCTACCGCTTATTCCCTTTTGGGGTCGCGGGGGGCGCTGGCGCCTATCTCAGCTACAATCGGGCGGAAGGCGGGGTACACCCTGGACAAGTCGCCCCCTCATCGCAGGGCCAACACAGATAGACAGATAACATTCACACTCACATTCACACACTAGGGCCAATTAAGTGTTGCCAATCAACCTATCCCCAGGTGCATGTCTTTGGAAGTGGGAGGAAGCCGGAGTACCCGGAGGGAACCCACGCAGTCATGGGGAGAACATGCAAACTCCACACAGGAAGATCCCGAGCCTGGATTAGAACCCAGGACTGCAGGAACTTCGTATTGTGAGGCAGACGCACTAACCCCTCTGCCACTAACCCCTCTTTGTTTGTTGTGAAGCTTTAATATGGAACAGAGCGGTCAAGCGAACATGGGTCCCTACCACATGTCAACCAGCAAGTTTCGGTAAGAAAATGGTGGTACTAAGTCGGCTCTTACCGTAGACATGAGCGGAGCTTGTGTCGTTCCTTCTGCAGCTGTCAAAGAGGCAGCTGCGACTTTCTTGGCTCCTGCGTGGCTTCCCTCAGAGACACTGGCGGTCACCACACCCCTCCGACTTTCAGATATCACTAAAATACTAGTAACACAATACGCAGATAAGGGATTTTCCAGAATTACCCTCGTAAATGTGTCTAATAACATCTGAATCGCTCCCACTGCCCTTGTCTTTTTTTTTTTCCTTCCAGTCCTTCACTCTAACTATCCTCCTCCACTAATCTTTCATCCTCGCTCAAATTAATGGGGAAATTGTCGCTTTCTTGGTCTGAACCGCTCTCGATGCTGGTGGCCATGATTGTAAAGAATGTGAGGATGTGAGGAGCCCTCACACCGGTGACGTCACACGCACATCGTCTGCTACTTCCGGTACAGGCAAGGCTTTTTTATTAGCGACCAAAAGTTGCGAACTTTATCGTCGATGCGATGTTTTCAACTAAATCCTTTCAGCAAAAATATGGCAATATCGTGAAATGATCAAGTATGACACATAGAATGGACCTGCTATCCCCGTTTGAATAAGAAAATCTCATTTCAGTAGGCCTTTAATCCATCGTATAAATTTAGAGTTTTTTTGTTGCAGACAATTAATAATAAAAAAAAAAAGATTAAAGTTAAAGTACCACTGATAGTCACACACTCACACCAGGAGTGGTGACGTTATCTGCATTTGACCCACCCCCTGGGAGGTGAGGGGAGCAGTGAGCAGCAGTGGTGGCCACACTCGGAAATCATTTTGGTGATTTGGTGACCCTTGATGCTGAGTGCCAAGCAGGGAGGTAATGGTCTCCAATGTTATATAGTCTTTGGTATGAATTGGCCGGGGTTTGAACTCACGACCTACCAACCTCAGGTCACCGAGCAGGTTACTGTATTTTCCAGACCATAGGGCGCACCGCCATTGAATGGTCAATTTGAGATATTTTTGTATTTATGAGGCGCACCGGATTAAAAGGTGCATTAAATGAGTCATATTATTATTATAAATGTTAAAGACTTCCTTGTGGTCTACATCAGTGGTCTCCAACCACCGGTACTGCGGCTCGATTGGTACCAGGCCGCAGAATTTTTTTTTATTATATGTATATATATATATATATATATATATATGTATATATATATATATATATATATATATATATATATATAAGTAGATGGCAGTCAAACATAAGAGATACGTGTAGACCAGCGGCCCCCGAACTACGGCCCACGGGCCAGATTCGTCCCGCCACCGCGGAAAGTCCCAAATCTGTCCTTTCTAATCCATTTACTACCACTTTTTGCTTGTTACTCTCAGAGTCTCCTTGGCACATTGTTTAAAAATGCATTTTCCAATTGATGACGTGATATCATATATATGTTATATATATGAAGTAGTTTTGTGATTTTTCCCATATACATTTATATATATATATATATATATATATATATATATATATATATATATATATATTTATTTATAAATGTATATGGGAAAAATCACAAGACTACTTCATATGTATATATATATATATATATATATATATATATATATATATATATTTATACATTTATATATATATATTTATAAATGTATATGGGAAAAATCACAAGACTACTTCATATATATATATAAATATATATATATATATATATATATATATATATATATATATATATATATATATATATATATATATACATATATATATATATATATGGTGGTCATGGTCTTTTGTTCAAAAAATACAAGTAAAAACGGGGGCAGCTGGGGAAGCGAGCATGTATCTTTTGAAAATGTACACTGTTGAAATATATATCAAAGTTTTTTTTTTTATTTTGTTTTTTTCCCCCCAGGTCGAAAAGAAAGTTCTTAAGTATTACGTAGATTCACCCGGCCACTACATTAGGTACACCTGCACACAAGATTGATTCAGACTCTGCATTTAAAAAAAAAATAAATGCTTTTGCAATTTTTATGTCACTGCACGTTGCACGGAGGTGATATTTCATGCATATGCCGAGATTAGATGAAAAATAATACTTTATCCTGCCTTTTCGCTGGCTTGGATGTCAAAACGTAGCCAGAGGGTGTGAAATATCGTCATGAGAAGAATCAAAAAGTGCATCTAAGATCAGGACAGAATGTATGAACCTTGCAATGACACACTTTCACATTGTTGAAATGGTAAATGGGTTATACCGTATTTCCTTGAATTGCCGCCAGGTATGTAGTATGCGCCTGCCTTGAATTACTGCCTGGTCAAACTCGTTTTGCAAAATATTATTTTTATTAGCGCATGTCTAGAATTTCCGCAGGGTCAAACTCGTCACGTCACGAGTGACACTTCACCTGTCATCATTTTCAAAATGGAGGAGGCTAATTTCAATCATTTGAATTCGCATGAAAGGAAGAAGATTAAGAGCTATTCAGTAAGATTTAAGGTCCAAGCTATTGAATATGCTAAAAAGAACAGTAAGCAGCTATGTTTTATTATCCCGATCGTTTGGTCTGCACATTTTACCGGCGATGCTAAGGCAGACATGGCACAGAGATGTATGGATATCCTGCAGATGCATTTCCAATGATAAAGTCAACGAAATCACAAAGGTGAGTTTTGTTGATGTTATTGACTTATGTGCTAATCAGACATATTTGGTCTCGGCATGACTAACAGGTAATCGATGCTAACACACTATTTGAGCGTCAGTAGCTATTCGCTCAATAGCTTCAGTTTCTTCTTCAATTTCGTTTTCGCTATCTGCCTCCATACTCCAACCATCCGTTTCAATACATGCGTAATCTGTCGAATCGCTTAAGCCGCTGAAATCCGAGTCTGAATCCGAGCTAATGCCGCTATATCTTGCTGTGGTAACCGCCATGTTGGCATCACTAAACGACGTCACAGGAAAATGGACGATGGATTTAAAGATAGCGAAAATCAGGCACTTTTAAGGGGAACATTATCACAATTTCAAAAGGGTTAAAAACAATAAAAATCAGTTCCCAGTATTTTTGGAATTTTTTTTCAAAATTTTACCGGTCCCGGAATATCCCTAAATAAAGCTTTAAAGCGCCTCATTTTCGCTATCTTCGAAACCACTGTCCATTTCCCTGTGACGTCATACAGGGCTGCCAATACAAACAAACAATGGGAATACCACAGCAAGATATAGCGACATTAGCTCGGATTCAGACTCGGATTTCAGCGCCGTAAGCAATTCAACAGATTACGCATGTATTGAAACAGATGGTCGGCGTATGGAGGCAGATAGCGAAAACAAAATTGAAGAAGAAATTGAAGCTATTGAGCGAATAGCTATTGACGCTATTCGGCCATAGCGTGGGTGTACCTAATGAAGTGGCCCATAGCATGGCTGCCTTATTAGCATCGCCGGTAAAATGTGCGGACCAAACGATCAAGACTTTCGCATCTTGTGACACTGGAGCAACTTAAATCCGTCGATTGGTAAGTGTTTGTTTCGCATTAAATGTGGGTATCTAGTTTCAAATGTACATACAGCTAACGTAAATAGCATGTTAGCATCGATTAGCGTAGCATGTTAGCATTGATTAGCTGGCAGTCATGCCGTGACCAAATATGTCTGATTAGCACATAAGTCAACAACATCAACAAATCTCACCTTTGTGATTTTGTTGACTTAATCGTTGCAAATGCATCTGCAGGTTATCCATACATCTCTGTGCCATGTCTGTCTTAGCATCGCCGGTCAAATTTGAAGACACTCCGGTACATTCAATGGGGGGTCTGGCGGCAGATTTCTTGCCAGTGGTGCAACTTGAATCCCTCCCTGTTAGTGTTGTTACACCCTCTGACAACAACCCGACGAGGCATGATGTCTCCAAGGTTCCAAAAAATAGTCCAAAAAACAGAAAATAACAGAGCTGAGACCCGGTGTTTGTAATGTGTTGAAAATGAATATGGCGGGTGTGTTACCTCGGTGACGTCACGTTCTGACGTCATCGCTAAAAGACAGATAAACAGAAAGGCGTTTAATTTGCCAAAATTCACCCATTTAGAGTTCGGAAATCGGTTAAAAAAATAGTCTTTTTTCTGCAACATCAAGGTATATATTGACGCTTGCATAGGTTTGGTGATAATGTTCCCCTTTAAAGCCTTTTTTCGGGATATTCCATGATGGGTAAAATTTTAAAAAAAATTCGAAAAATAAAATAAGCCACTGGGAACTGATTTTTATCGGTTTTAACCCTTCTGAAATTGTGATAATGTTCCCCTTTAAACATATTCAAAGGTTTCCATGCCTCAGCCATCCCTGGTAGTTTCTTTCCCTTCCTGTGCGTCGCCTGCATTGAACATACACACTTTTCTTGAGTAATGAACTCTCCTTCGCACTTCAAGATAAATTACAGCCTTTAATACCCGGTAACTTCTATTACAAGCTCCATAAACCTTTTTTTGTAAACATTGTTGTCGCCTTGACGGCTGCACATACCGGACCAATCTCACCGGAACAGCTGCAGAATCAATCATTCAATCAATCAATGTTTACTTATATAGCCCTAAATCACTAGTGTCTCAAAGGGCTGCACAAACCACTACGACGTCCTCGGTAGGCCCACATAAGGGCAAGGAAAACTCACACCCAGTGGGACGTCGGTGACAATAATGACTATGAGAACCTTGGAGAGGAGGAAAGCAATGGATGTCGAGCGGGTCTAACATGATACCGTGAAAGTTCAACCCATATTGGATCCAACACAGTCGCGAGAGTCCAGTCCAAAGCGGATCCAACACAGCAGCGAGAGTCCCGCTCATAGCGGAGCCAGCAGGAAATCATCCCAAGCGGAGGCGGATCAGCACCGCAGAGATGTCCCCAGCCGATATACAGGCAAGCAGTACATGGCCACCGGATCGGACCGGACCCCCTCCACAAGGGAGAGTGGGACATAGGAGAAAAAGAAAAGAAACGGCAGATCAACTGGTCTAAAAAGGGAGTCTATTTAAAGGCTAGTGTATACAAATGAGTTTTAAGGTGAGACTTAAATGCTTCTACTGAGGTGGCATCTCGAACTGTTACCGGGAGGGCATTCCAGAGTACTGGAGCCCGAACGGAAAAAGCTCTATAGCTCGCAGACTTTTTTTGGGCTTTGGGAATCACTAATAAGCCGGAGTCCTTTGAAGGCAGATTTCTTGCCGGGACATATGGTACAATACAATCGGCAAGATAGGATGGAGCTAGACCGTGTAGTATTTTATACGTAAGTAGTAAAACATTAAAGTCACATCTTAAGTGCACAGGAAGCCAGTGCAGTTACATTTAAACCAGTGTGGGTGGCACTGAGAGCAGGTGGGTAAAGTGTCTTGCCCAAGGACACAACGGCAGTGACTAGGATGGCGGAAGCGGGAATCGAACCTGCAACCCTCAAGTTGCTGGCACGGCCACTCTACCAACCGAGCTATACCGCCCCACTTCAAGATATATTACAGCCTTTCATAACTTCTATTACAAGCTCCATAAACCTTTTTTTGTAAACATGTTGTCGCCTTGACGGCTGCACATACCGGACCGATCTCACCGCGACAGCTGCAGAATCAGTTCCTAGGGCACTAATTAGCTTATCAAATCTAGAATTCCATTTAGGTTCCAGAAGCCGCACTTACCTGATGGTGGTGTGTGTAGCCTAGGTCGAGTCATGAATCTGTTTTCCCTCTCTCTGTCTGGGTGAAACTCCCCAGATTGTTTTTCAACGCTTTGGCAAAGGCACATGTTATTGCTTCTATCAGCGTGTCACCTTTCTTCTCTCATTTCCATACATATTTTTGCCACCCGCCGCCGACGCCTCTTATGCAAAAACGACTTGTTACCTGCTTCCTGCGCCCTCCACCGTAGCATCCGCTCTATCTCCCTTGCCGAACCGGTGCTTCGTTTAATTTGATCACAATATGGATTTTTAATTGGGTCTTGGCTGATTTAATTGGACAGCCATGGATGCAAGGTGTGATCAATATTGAGTCCGATGTCTTTCCTGGTTGCCTTTTCCCCCCGGTTTGGGGTTTTCCATAGTCGCAGAGGTCACGGCGGCGATGAAGTGTCGGATTCAACAAGGCGGTGTTGCAAAGATTGCTTTGGAAATCTGCAGACTATCAGCTGTAATTATGCGCTTATCTTCTGTTGTGGTCAGAAGGCAAAGCTTGATTAGGTTTCTTTATCTTAAAAGTCTTCCCTTCTGGTATCAACTCTCAACCTCGCTCTTGGCCAGTGAAACGTGGAGATAATGTTGAATTGGGCGTTGTTTCCCCAGCGCCGTTTTCACTCAGGCTATTGAGATTACACGATAGGAACTAGGATGCCATCTAAACATGAATAATGCTTTGCCAGCTTTTTTTTTTTTTTCATAGCCTATAAATATGTGTTGTATTGCAAATAACAAGTCAACAAAATGTGCCATATAATAATTATACCATTGTATGCTAATTATAGTAGGGCAGGGGTGTCCAAACACTGAATAATCAAAGCAAGCGGGGGCCATTTATTTAAAAAACCAATATACATTTAGGCCTCCACTCAGGCTTGATCCCGGCCGGGGACCCCAAAAGGTTTTGGTGAAAATGAAATGTTGAAAATGTGTCATTCAGTATTATTATTTGTATTATTATTCAAGTTTTAAATCTCTAGATCAGGGGTGTCCATCTCAAATACAGAGTGGGCCAACATTTAAAACTGAACAAAGCCGCGGGCCAAGGTTGAAGAAATTAACCTTTTAATAGGGACCCAAACAAGTTTTGCAATGAATATTGAACAAGCAAGGCTTGTTCAATATTCAGTAGGGCAGCACGGTAGGACAAGGGTTGGTGCATCTGCCTCACAATACGAAAGTCCTGAGTAATCCTGGGTTCAATCCCGGGCTCGGGATCTTTCTGTGTGGAGTATTTGGGCTTCCTCCCATGGAACAGGCAGAGCTTATACAACATAATAATGCAAAATCGACTTTCAAAAAACATCAGTGGTATATTAAACAAAATTTAATTTAAAAAAAATTAATGGCTCATTTCTATTTGCAGCCTTCTGAGGTAAATATCAACATTAAATTTTTCCACAGGCTAATAAATTCAAAAATAAAATAAAAATGAGGTGGGCTGGGTTTGGTAGTAGCAGGGGGTTTATATTGTAGCGTTCCGGAAGAGTTAGTGCTGCAAGGGATCCTGGGTATTTGTTCTGCTGTGTTTATTAATCCAATCCTATCCACTTTATTTATATAGCACATTTAAACAACAATAACGTTTCCAAAGTGCTGCACAGCCATGTTAAAAACAATATTAAAAAAAAAATATATATATATATATTATGCTCCACCAATGACTGAATAAAAACAAAAAATAAATAAATATAAAACCAATAAAAACAAATATGATTAAAAACTATTTTAAAGGGTAAAATCAATTAAAACAGTAAAATAGAAATCAAAGTGTATAAAAAACACAGAGGACTACAGAGGACAGAGGACCACACAACTCACGTAGTGTTAAAAGCCAAAGCATAAAAGTGGGTCTTAAGACGAGACTTAAAATGTTTATGTTGTGTTACGGTGCGGGCGTTCTCCCGAAATGTGTTTTGTCATTCTTGTTTAGTGTGGGTTCACAGTGTGGCGCATATTTGTAACAATGTTAAAGTTTTTTATACGGCCACCCTCAGTGTGACCTGTATGGCTGTTGGCCAAGTATGTGTTTGTGAAAGCCGCATATATTATGTGACTCGGCCAGCACGCTGTTTATATGGAGGAAAAGAGGACCTGACGGCATGTTGTTTGGGTGGAAATTGGGACAATGGTTGCCCAGGGAGATTTTCGGGAAGGGCACTAAACTTTGGGAGTCTCCTGGGAAAATCGGGAGGCTTGGCAAGTACGAGTAATAGCGGTGAATGTGGTGTTACCGGCGGGCCAGCTCTAATGTTAGTTTGATATTGCCTCAAGGGCCAAATGAAATTGCTCGGCGGGCCAAATTTGGCCCCCGGGCCAGAGTTTGACACCCATGCTCTAGATCAACATTAGGTCTATCTGTCAATATGACGTTTTAAAAGATTTAAGTTGTATGCTATTTTTATCAAAGAAAAAACATGTTTTTTTTATTGAAAAAAACACAATGCAATATTTTCAGTAGAATGTTTGAGATTGTATAACAATTGGAGCCGGAAAAAGTTCAAAAACTCATAACACCATTGATTTTAATTCATTATTACTTTTTGTGCAATGACACTTAAAAACAAAACACACTGATCCAAAAGGGTCCTACTCATTAAAGTGTTAACAAATAAATTATATATATATTTTTTTACTGTTTACTTTTAACACAATGGTCACGAGATCAACTTCAGATCTATCTATAAGTTGTTTTTTTTGTTTATGTTTTTTGTTTGTTCGGTTTAGGCCATCCATCCCTTCCATCCATTTTCTACTGCTTATTCCCTTTTGGGGTCGCGGGAGGTGCTGGCGCCTATCTCACCTACAATCAGGCGGAAGGCGTATACACCCTGGACAATTTGCCACCTCATCCCAGGGCCAAAACAGATAGACAGACAGCATTCATCGGTTTTAGGCCATTCTTTAAAAAAAA
This sequence comes from Nerophis ophidion, assembly GCF_033978795.1. Classification (NCBI taxonomy): domain Eukaryota; kingdom Metazoa; phylum Chordata; class Actinopteri; order Syngnathiformes; family Syngnathidae; genus Nerophis; species Nerophis ophidion. Next base: position 65,267,482 of record NC_084620.1, read on the forward strand.
ACAAAAAACAGCTCGGTTTTTTATATGACAAACACAAAATATCCAACATTTGCCACAAAAAATATAAAAATATCTCAAAGTGGAATATTAAATGTGACGTAATTCGAGCCTTGAATTGGTCAATAATTAATAATTGATTTTGAGTCACTATTTTTTTTTTAAAGAAAGAAACAGCCTGCATGGCAGCTTTGTGCTATTAGAGCACAAACATTTCACCTGTTTGCTCTTGTACACCACTTTTTATGTTTTTTCATTTTTTCCATAGTATTTTTAAAATGTCTCGTGGGGCCGTTAAAAAATGACCTGCGGGCCACAAATGGCCCCCGGGCTGCACTTTGGACACCCCTGATGTAGGGTAACCATATTTGGATTAGCAAAGATCAAATTGTACGATTTACGTAAAGATGACCTCGAATTTTTTTGCAATAAAAAACCCTATTTTCCGGACAGTAGGGCGCACCGGATTATGAGGCGCAGTGCCGATAATTGGGTCTAGTCAGGTCTATTTTCGTACAAAAGGCACACCGCATTATAAAGCACATTATAGGAGTCAAATAAATATATTTTTTAAAAATATAAAACAGTTACTTGTGGTCCACATAACATGTAATGGTGGTTATTTGGTCAAAATGTTGCAACGATCATATTTTACGGATCATCTTCAAGCCGCTTTCTGACAGTCGCTTACGGACGCGCCGTTTTGTGGGCGGTTTTATTTACGTGGCTCACCTTCGACAACGTCCTCTCCCCGTCATCTTTTTTATAGCGGTGTAGCGTGCAAGGACGAGAGTGGAAGAAGTGTCAAAAGATGGCGCTAACTGTTTTGACGACATTCAGACTTTACTTCAATCCATAACCGAGCAGCATCTCCTCATCCGTGGCTCACTAGTGCGTTCCGTTAAAAAACGTCCGACCGGAACTCTTCAACTAAAGGCCTTCGTTGGTCACATGCGTGGACAGCCCCTTTTAGCTGTTATTTCCAAAATGGTGTACATTACTAAATTGGGGTCATATGGCCACATATGTGGACACTTAGAGTATACTGCCCTTTGTTGGTGTTAGAATAATAATAATAATAATAATGGATTAGATTTATATCGCGCTTTTCTATTGTTAGATACTCAACGCGCTCACAGTGAAGTGGGAACCCATCGTTCATTCACACCTGGTGGTGGTAAGCTACATCAGTAGCCAAAGCTGCCCTGGGGTAGACTGACGGAAGCGTGGCTGCCAGTTTGCGCCTACGGCCCCTCCTTAGAAGAGTATAACATACAATGGAATTTGGAAAAAAGTGTAAAAATAACGATTAGCATGAAGTACACGTTTGTGTACTTATGGATTAAGTACATCATATCAAAAGATGATTCTTAGTTTTATTCTAATTAGGGTGCAATAAGCAAAGAGACATAAAAAAAAAGCATGTAAACAAACAGCTTGGGCCTTAAGAGCTTAATAACTAAAGTTTATGATGTAGCTGGGCCATATAAATGATTTTGGAGGGCTACATAAAATGAAGTGTCTGTCTCTGTCTGGCCCTCGAGCCTTTATTTTGACATGCAGGCCTAAAGGGACCCTCACAGTAAAACCGAGGTACACAGTGTAGCAGCCAGAGGTGGGTAGAGTGGCCAGAAATTGTACTCAAGTAAGAGTACTGTTACTTTAGAGATTTATAACTCAAGTAAGAGTAAGGAGTAGTCACCCAAATATTTACTTGAGTAAAAGTAAAAAGTATGTTGTGAAAAAACGACTCAAGTACTGAGTAACTGATGAGTAACCTGATTACGGCAACAAATAATGCACAAAAACATAAAACTAGCAATGAGCAAATTCAGAGCCAGGAATATCTCTTAAGCAACTAAAACAATAATATATATTAAATAATAGTACATTAAAATAAAATAAATAAATGGCACATTGAGCCACAATAACTTAACAGCACCATAGGCTCAGTAGGCATTCATTGATTGATTGATTGATTAAAACTTGTATTAGTAGTTTGCACAGTACAGTACATATTCCGTACAACTGATTACTAAATGGTAACACCCCAATAAGTTTTTCAACGTTTATCAATTACTTAGTAAATGACCAAGTCGAGGTGATCTACCTCATGTATACATATATACATACACACACATATCATTTATACACACACATATCATACATATATATATATATGTATATATTAGAATTAGCCGCTAAACGTTTGGAAAAACATGAATTTAGTCGAGAGCATTTTCCAACAATGCAACATACTGTAGTTACTAGTTAAAGGCCTACTGAAACCCACTACTACCGACCACGCAGTCTGATAGTTAATACATCAATGATGAAATATTAACATTGCAACACATGCCAATACGGCCTTTTTAGTTTACTAATTTGCAATTTTAAATTTCGCACGGAAGTATCATGCTAAAACGTGGCAGTATGATGACACGTGCGGGTGACGTCACGCATTGTAGAGGACATTTTGTTCCAGCGCAGTAGTCTCTTTTCATCGCATAATTCCACGTGGACGTCTGTGTTGCTGAATCTTTTCCAATTTGTTCAATGAATAATAGAGACGTCAAAGAAGAAAGCTGTAGGTGGGAAGCGGTGTATTGCGGCCGCTTTTAGCAACACAAACAGCTGGTGTTTCATTGTTTACATTCCCGAAAGATGACGGTGAAGCTTTACTATGGAACAGATACTGTAAATGTTGATACTGTAGTTACTAGTTAAAGGCCTACTGAAACCCACTACTACCGACCACGCAGTCTGATATTTTATACATCAATGATGAAATATTAACATTGCAACACATGCCAATACGGCCTTTTTAGTTTACTAATTTGCAATTTTAAATTTCGCACGGAAGTATCATGCTAAAACGTGGCAGTATGAGGACACGTGCGCGTGACGTCACGCATTGTAGAGGACATTTTGTTCCAGCGCAGTAGTCTCTTTTCATCGCATAATTCCACGTGGACGTCTGTGTTGCTGAATCTTTTGCAATTTGTTCAATGAATAATAGAGACGTCAAAGAAGAAAGCTGTAGGTGGGAAGCGGTGTATTGCGGCCGCTTTTAGCAACACAAACAGCTGGTGTTTCATTGTTTACATTCCCGAAAGATGACGGTGAAGCTTTACTATGGAACAGAGCGGTCAAGCGAACACGGTTGGATTGGACTACACACACAAAGTATATACATATATATATATATATGTGTGTGTGTGTGTATACATACATTTATATATACAGTATATAATTTATATTTATTTATTTTGCCGTTATTGTTCACATGTTGAAGGTGTTTTAATGAATATACATGCATGTTTAACATATAGATTCCTATCTTTCATGAAGACAAGAATATAAGTTGGTGTATTACCTGATTCTGATGACTTGCATTGATTGGAATTAATGTCCACATTTTCAAATGGAGGAGAAAAAAATGTCCTCTTTTCTGTCTAATACCACATGAAAGTCATTGGTTTTTGGCATCTTATTTGTCCAGCTTCCATATTCGTTTTTATACACTTTACAAGAAATACATTGGCGGCAAACTCCGTGGCTTGCTAGCTTGTTTGCGCTGGCTTTCGGAGACTCTTATTTTGTTAGCGCAGGCGCGATGGAGCGATGCTTTTATTGTGAAGACAGGAACTGTGCGATCGGTCTTTAGGCTTTTGATGGGAAGTACGGTTGAAATGAAAAGTGTCTTTTTTCCTTTACACTTTTGATTGATTGATTGATTGAAACTTTTATTAGTAGATTGCACAGTTCAGTACATATTCCGTACAATTGACCACTAAATAATAACACCCCAATACGTTTTTCAACTTGTTTAAGTCGGGTCATGTGACCGCCTGGCTCTGTTTGATTGGTCCAACGTCACCAGTGATTGCTTCACCTTTGAAGGTCCGTCGTTAACCAAAACAAACATTAATAGATCGATAAAAAAAAAAGTAGCGAGCTGAATGTAGATAAATGGAGCGGAGTAAAAGTAGCGTTTCTTCTCTATAAATATACTCAAGTAAAACTAAGAGTATGTTGCATAAAAACTACTCGTAGAAGTACAATTTGTCCCAAAAGTTACTCAAGTAAATGTAACGGAGTAAATGTAGCACCTCTGACGCTACCACCACTATTAAGTTATATAAGCGTTGCTTTTTCCATATTCAGTGTTAAAGCAAATCAGTGTAGCAAACTGAGCAATAATTAACGTTTTATTAATGCACTTTCTCTTGCTACTTCAAGGCTTGAATGCTTGAGTCCTTCATCATTGTTATTTTATTTTCAAATGTATTATTAGCCTGTGGAAAAAGTGTTGATATTTACCTGAGAAAAGCTGCAAATAAAAAGAGGCATTCAATTTTTATTTACATTTTATTTGATATGCCATTGAAATTGTTTTATTATTATTATTTAAAACTCAAGTTTGCATGTCACCATAAAGCAGGGGTAGGGAACCTCTGGCTCCAGAGCCAGATGTGGCTCTTTTGATGACTGCATCTGGCTCTCGGATAAATCTTAGCTGACATTGCTTAACACGATAAGTAATGAATAATTCCGCTGGTAATCACAGTGTTAAAAATAACGTTCAAATTATAAAACCTTCTCATCCATTTTCTATCGCACCTGTTCAAGAAGTGCATCAATGGTAAGAAGTATTATATTTATTAGTGGTTAGCTTTAGAATAACATCCATCCATCCATCCATCTTCTTCTGCTTATCCGAGGTCGGGTCGCGGGGGCAGCAGCCTAAGCAGGGAAACCCAGACTTCCCTTTCCCCAGCCACTTTGTCTAGCTCTTCCCGGGGGATCCCGAGGCGTTCCCAGGCCAGCCGGGAGACATAGTCTTCCCAACGTGTCCTGGGTCTTCCCCGTGGCCTCCTACCGGTTGGACGTGCCCTAAACACCTCCCTAGGGAGGCGTTCGGGTGGCATCCTGACCAGATGCCCGAACCACCTCATCTGGCTCCTCTCGATGTGAAGGAACAGCGGCTTTACTTTGAGTTCCTCCCGGATGGCAGAGCTTCTCACCCTATCTCTAAGGGAGAGGAAACTCATTTCGGCCGCTTGTACCCGTGATCTTATCCTTTCGGTCATGACCCAAAGCTCATGACCATAGGTGAGGATGGGAACATAGATCGACCGGTAAATTGAGAGCTTTGCCTTCCGGCTCAGCTCCTTCTTCACCACAACGGATCGGTACAACGTCCGCATTACTGAAGACGTCGCACCGATCCGCCTGTCGATCTCACGATCCACTCTTCCCCCACTCGTGAACAAGACTCCTAGGTACTTGAACTCCTCCACCTGGGGCAGGGTCTCCTCCCCAACCCGGAGATGGCATTCCACCCTTTTCCGGGCGAGAACCATGGACTAATCCCGTGGTCACCAAACCGGAACCCCTCAACGCCTTGACTGCGCCTAGAAATTCTGTCCATAAAAGTTATGGACAGAATCGGTGACGAAGGACAGCCTTGGCGGAGTCCAACCCTCACTGGAAATGTGTTCGACTTACTGCCAGCAATGCGGACCAAGCTCTGGCACTGATCATACAGGGAGCGGACCGCCACAATAAGACAGTCCGGTACCCCATACTCTCTGAGTAAAAAAGAATAAGAGACGTATTATACTCTAAATGCGTGCATTTTTAAGTAAGACCAACATTTTTAGTTGTATTCATCCATCCATCCATTTTCTACTGCTTATTTCCTTTGGGGTAGCGGGGGGCGCCGGTGCCTATCTCAGCTAAAATCGAGCGGAAGGCGGCATACACCCTGGACAAGTCGCCGCCTATATGGCTCTCACGGAAATACATTTTGAAATATCTGGCTTTAATCAATCAATCAATCAATGTTTACTTATATAGCCCTAAATCACTAGTGTCTCAAACCACTACGACATCCTCGGTAGGCCCACATAAGGGCAAGGAAAACTCACACCCAGTGGGACGTCGGTGACAATGATGACTATGAGAACCTTGGAGAGGAGGAAAGCAATGGATGTCGAGCGGGTCTAACATGATACTGTGAAAGTTCGATCCATAATGGATCCAACACAGTCGCGAGAGTCCAGTCCAAAGCGGATCCAACACAGCAGCGAGAGTCCCGTTCACAGCGGAGCCAGCAGGAAACCATCCCAAGCGGAGGCGGATCAGCAGCGCAGAGATGTCCCCAGCCGATCCACAGGCGAGCAGTACATGGCCACCGGATCGGACCGGACCCCCTCCACAAGGGAGAGTGGGACATAGGAGAAAAAGAAAAGAAACGGCAGATCAACTGGTCTAAAAAGGGAGTCTATTTAAAGGCTAGAGTATACAAATGAGTTTTAAGGTGAGACTTAAATGCTTCTACTGAGCTCTCTCAGCCAAAAAGGTTCCCGACCCCTGCCATAAAGTCATATAAGCCTTGCTTGTTCAATATTCAATGCAAAACTTTTTTGGGTCCCTATTAGAATTTTAATTTGTTCAACCTTGGCCCGCCGCTTTGTTCAGTTTTAAATTTTGGCCCACTCTATATTTGAGTTCGACACCCCTGGCCTAAAGGGACCCTGACAGTAAAACCGAGGTACACAGTGTAGCAGCCCAGGATTACGTTGCACTCCTGCTAATTAGCGTGGTCCATTAAGCCATCACACTATACATGGATTTACTTTCACTTTCGAATCAGCTTCCATTCAAGAGGCTTTTTGGAATTATCTGAAGTTGTTCCCGTTTTTTTTTTTTAGATTTGTAGCCAAAGTGCAGTTGTGACCTCACGTCATGTGATCTGGACAAGTCGCTCTTTTGTCGGGCCGCCACCGGCGCACTTTGCCGGTAACTAATCATGCCAGGTGAGGCTTCAGTGCTGAGGGCGTGATGGACGACCATGCGGCAAGTGCAGAGGAAGCTGGCGTGTGCGTGTGCGGGCTTGTTTGCTTCCCCTCCAAAGACGACAGGAAATGTAAGAAGCTTAGCAGCGGACTCCGCGGGGACGAGTCCGTCACTTGTGTTCGGGAGCTAAATATATTTCATTTCCTGTAATGAGACTTAATGAAATGTATGCACGCTCTGTTTGTGTGTTTGTGTGTGTCATCAATGGACTGACACTGATCCCAATTAAACAGCAGGATCTTGCAAATGAATAACGCCCAGATGGAATATATTAAAACTGGGGTGTCAAACTCAAACACAGAGTGGGCCAAAATTCTAAACGGAACAAAAGCCGCGGGCCAAAGTTGAACAACTTAACCTTTTAATAGGGACCCGAACAAGATTTGCATTAAATATTGAACAAGCAAGGCTTATATAACTTTAGTGACATGCAAAATCCAGTTTCAAATAATAATAATAATAAAAAAATATCAATGGCATATCAAATAAAATTTTAATAAAAATGTAATGCCTTTTTTTTCTATTTGCAATCTTCTGAGGTAAATATCAAAATTTTTCCCACAGGCTAATAATACATTTGTAAATAAAATAACAATAATGAATGAACCAAACATTCAAGCCTTGAAGCAGCAAGAGAAAATGCATGAATAAAACGTTAATTATTGGTCAGTTTGCTGGTAGTTTCCCGGAAGATATAGTGCTGCAAGGGGTTGTGGGTATTTGTTCTGTTGTGTTACGGTGTGGATGTTCACCCGAAATGTGTTTTTTTTTTTTTTTTTTATTGTAAGAACAAAAGCTTTATTTTTTGAGGTTTTTTGATCTGCATTGCTGTATGTATATTTTATGTACATCATTTGTAATTAACATTGAGGAATAAATGCAAGAATCCCAAGTAATTTAAAATAAAAAAAAACTGTTAAATAATGAGGTGCAAATACACTGAGTAGCCTGAAAGGGCTGTTTACAACCTTTACATGGCTGCCTAAAGGGTGCTCATTTTCCAAAGTGTTGTAAGCATTATATTTTGCCTTCTTCCGGCTTTAAGCACCTTAACTATGTTCCACGTAACGCACACACAAATACACATGCACACACTAGGGCCCTAGGCTTTGTGTGATTCTTAAGAGGTTTTTTTGTGTGGCCCCATTTCAGGGTTTTTTTTTTTTTGGAAATGTGTTTGTCATTCTTGTTTGGTGTGGGTTCACAGTGTGGCGCATATTTGTAACAGTGCTAAAGTTTTTTATACGGCCACCCTCAGTGTGACCTGTATGGCTGTTGACCAAGTATGCTTTGCATTCACGTGTGTGTGTGTGTGTGTGTGTGTGTGTGTGTGTGTGTGTGTGTGTGTGTGTGTGTGTGTGTGTGTGTGTGTGTGTGTGTGTGTGTGTGTGTGTGTGTGTGTGTGTGTGTGTGTGTGTGTGTGTGTGTGTAAAAGCCACAAATATTATGTGACACGCTGTTAGTATGGAGGAAAAGCGGACGTGACGACAGGTTGTAGAGAACGCTAAAGGCAGTGCCTTAAATGCACGCCCCCAATATAGTTGTCCAGGTGGAAATCGGTAAAAATTCGGGAGATTGGTTGCCCCGGGAGATTTTCGGGAGGGGCACTGAACTTCGGGAGTCTACCGGGAAAATTAGGAGGGTTGGCAAGTAGGAGTATTAGCGGTGAATGTGGTGTTACAGCCGCACCGATGCTGTATAACACCGGCGGGCCAGCTCTAATGTTAATTTGATATTGCCTCAAGGGCCAAATTAAATTACACGGCGGGCCAGATTTGGCCCGCAGGCCACAGTTTGACACCCATGGAATATATTAAAACAGGGGTGTCAAACTCAAATACAGAGCGGGCCAAAATTATAAACTGAACAAAAGCCGCGGGCCAAAGTTGAACAACTTAACCTTTTAATAGGGACCCAAACAAGTTTTGCATTGAATATTGAACAAGCGAGGCTTATATAACTTTATTGTGACATGCAAAATCCAGTTTTGTTGGTATATTGTAGCGTCCTGGAATAGTTAGTGCTGCAAGGGGTCCTGGGTGTTTGTTCTGTTGTGTTGATTTTGTGTTACAGTGCGGATGTTCTCCCGAAATGTGTTTGGGGCGGTATAGCTCGGTTGGTAGAGTGGCCGTGCCAGCAACTTGAGGGTTGCAGTTCCGATCCCCGCTTACGCCATCCTAGTCACTGCCGTTGTGTCCTTGGGCAAGACACTTTACCCACCTGCTCCCAGTGCCACCCACACTGGTTTAAATGTAACTTAGATATTGGGTTTCACTATGTAAAGCACTTTGAAAAGAAAAAGCGCTATATAAATATAATTCACTTCACTTGTCATTCTTGTTTGGTGTGGGTTCACAGTGTGGTGCATATTTGTAACAGTGTTAAAGTTGTTTGTACTGTCACCCTCCGTGTGACCTGTATGGCTGTTGACCAAGTAGGCCTTGCATTCACTTGTGTGTGTGTAGAATCTGCATATATTACGTGACCGGGCCGGCACGCTGATTGTATGGCGGGAAAGCGGACATGACGATAGGTTGTAGTGGACGCTAAAAGCAGTACCTTTAAAGGGGAACATTATCACAATTTCAAAAGGGTTAAAAACAATAAAAATCAGTTCCCAGTGGCTTGTTGTATTTTTTGAAGTTTTTTTCTAAATTTTACCGGTCTCGGAATATCCCTAAATAAAGCTTTAAAGTGTCTTATCTTCGGCTCTCTGCAAAGACACTGGCCATTTCCCTGTGACGTCACACAGTGCTGCCAATGTAAACAAACAATGGGAATACCACAGCAAGATATAGTGACATTAGCTCGGATTCAAACTCGGATTTCAGCAACGAAAGCGATTCAACAGATTACGCATGCATTGAAACAGATGGTTGGAGTATGAAAATATTGAAGAAAAAACTGAAGCTATTGAGCGAATAGCTATTGACGCTATTCATAGCCATAGCATGGCCGAATAGCTGCGTTAGCATCGCCGGTAAAATGTGCGGACCAAACGATCAGGACTTTCGCATCTTTTGACACTGGAGCAACTTAAATCCGTCGATTGGTAAGTGTTTGTTTCGCATTAAATGTGGGTGGAAGGAAACGTAATATAGTTGCAAATGCATCTACAGGTTATCCATACATCTCTGTGCCATGTCTGCTTTAGCACCGCCGGTAAATATCATGTTAGCATCGATTACCGTAGCATGTTAGCATCGATTAGCTGGCAGTCAACATCAACAAAACTCACCTTTGTGATTTCATTGTCTATCGTTGCAAATGCATCTGCAGGTTATCCATACATCTCTGTGCCATGTCTGCCTTAGCATCGCCGGTAAAATGTGGAGACACTCTGGCACATTCAATGGGGGTCTGGCGGCAGACACTTTGGCATCTTCGGGCCAGTGGTGCAACTTGAATCCCTCCCTGTTGGTGTTGTTACACCCTCTGACAACACACCGACGAGGCATGATGTCTCCAAGGTTCCAAAAAATAGTCAAAAAAACGGAAAATAACAGAGCTGAGACCCGGTGATTGTAATGTGTTGAAAATGAAAATGGTGGGTGTCTTACCTCGGCGACGTCACATTCTGACGTCATCGCCTCCAGCGCAATTAACAGAAAGGCGTTTAATTCGCCAAAATTCACCCATTTAGAGTTCGGAAATTGGTTAAAAAAATAGATGGTCTTTTTTCTGCACCATCAAGGTATATATTGACGCTTACATAGGTCTGGTGATAATGTTCCCCTTTAAGGAAATTCGAGAGAATGGTTGCCCCGGTAGATTTTCGGGGAGGGGGGGGCACTGAAATTCGGGAGTCTCCTGGGAAAATCGTGAGGGTTGGCAAGTATTAGAATTAGCTGTGAATGCACCACCGCTGTATAATACCGGCGGGCCAGCTGTAATGTTAATTTAATATTGTCTCAAGGGCCAAAATAAATTACATGGCGGGCCAGAGTTTGGCACTCATGTATTAAAAGATGGGTCGGTCATACATTCAGCCGCTAAAGCTTTGGAAAAACATGAATTTAGTCGAGAGTATGTTCCAACAATGCAACATACTGTAGTTACTAGTTAAAGGCCTACTGAAACCCACTACTACCGACCACGCAGTCTGATATTTTATATATCAATGATGAAATATTAACATTGCAACACATGCCAATACGGCCTTTTTAGTTTACTAATTTGCAATTTTAAATTTCGCACGGAAGTATGCTAAAACGTGGCAGTATGAAGACACGTGCGCGTGACGTCACGCATTGTAGAGGACATTTTGTTCCAGCACAGTAGTCTCTTTTCATCGCATAATTCCACATGGACATCTGTGTTGCTGAATCTTTTGTAATTTGTTCAATGAATAATGGAGACGTCAAAGAAGAAAGCTGTAGGTGGGAAGCGGTGTATTGCGGCCGCTTTTAGCAACACAAACAGCTGGTGTTTCATTGTTTACATTCCTGAAAGATGACGGTGAAGCTTTACTATGGAACAGAGCGGTCAAGCGAACACGGTTGGATTGGACCACACACACAAAGTACAGTGTGCTATGCAGCGATCATTTTTAAAGATCTTGTTTCGAAGAGGGTCCCTTGCGAATAGCAGAGGTGGGCATTGCCACCACCGGTCGACCGGTGCTGAAGAAAGGTGCGGGGCTGACCATGAGGTTATACAGGTACAACCATATAATCTCACTAAAACACTAGTAACACAATAAGCAGGTAAGGGATTGGGTGTAAAAGCAGCTTCCATGAAATGCTAAGTCATTCACAAACAAGGATGGGGTGAGGGTCACCACTTGGTAAGCAAATTGTCGAGCAGTTTTAGAACAACATTTCTCAACGAGCTATTGCAAGGAATTTAGGGATTTTACAATATGGTCCGTAAAATCATCAAAAGGTTCAGAGAATCTGGAGAAATCACTGCATGGAAGCGATGATATTATGGACCTTTGATCCCACAGGCGGTACTGCATCAAAAACCAACATCAGTGTGTAAAGGATATCACCACATGGGCTCAGGAACACTTCATAAAACCACTGTCAGTAACTACAGTTGGTAGCTTCTTCTGTAAGTGCAAGTTAAAACTTTACTATGCAAAGCGAAAGCCATTTATCAACAACACCCAGGAAAACCACCGGCTTTGCTGGGCCGGAGTTCATCTAAAATGGACTGATGCAAAGTGAAAAGGTGTTCTGTGGTCTGACGAGTCCAGATTTCAAATTATATTTGGAAAATGTGGACGTGGTGTCCTCCGGAACAAAGAGGAAAATAACCATCCGGATTGTTATAGGCTCAAAGTTCAAAAGCCAGCATCTGTGATGGTATGGGGGTGTATTAGTGCCCAAGGCATGGGTAACTTACACATCTGTGAAGACACCATAAATGCTGAAAGGTCCATACAGGTTTTGGAGCAACATATGTTGTCATCCAAGCAATATTATCATGGACGCCCCTGCTTATTTCAGCAAAACAATGCCAATCCACGTGTTACAACAGCGTGGCTTCGTAGTAAAAGAGTGCGGGTATTTTCCTGGCCTGCCTGCAGTCCAGACATGTCTCCCATCGAAAATGTGTGACGTAAAATACGACAGCGGAGACCCCGGACTGTTGAACAACTTAAGCTCTACATCAAGCAAGAATGGTAAAGAATTCCACTTTCAAAGCTTCAAAAATTAGTTTCCTCAGTTCCCAAACGTTTATTAAGTGTTGTTAAAAGAAAATGTGATGTAACACAGTGGTGAACATGCCCTTTCCAAACTACTTTGGCACGTGTTGCAGCCATGAAATTCTAAGTTAATTATTATTTGCAAAAAAAGAAAAAGTTTATGAGTTTGAACATCAAAAATCTTGTCTTTGTAGCATATTCAACTGAATATGAGTTGAAAATGATTTGCAAATCATTATATTCCGTTTATATTTACATCTAACACAATTTACCAACTCATATGGAAAACATTTGTATGCACGTACAACACTTAATACCTTTAGTCTGTCAGTATGTGGAATTAAATCATGGAATGGATCGAACAATGTACTAAAATGATCCACTTCAAGAAACTCTTCAAACTTAAAGTTTTTTACAAAGTACACAGAAGAAGAACCATGATAAACATTCTGAATTTATTTCATCCATTCATTCATTTTCAATATAATCGTACTTATCTCACCATATGAAAAGTAACTTCACAGAGTATTAATTTATTTTTATTGTGATTACTTATGGAGTATATTGTGAATAAATTGAAATCAGGAAGTGAACAAAAGTTTTAGCAACTGTTATGTAAAAGAAAAGGGGTAGGATTAAATAAGCTCTGCTTCTTCCTACTCCTTTTCGAACATGTTGAATGGAAAAACTGATAATTTTCACGTGTGATGTTGTATTCATGCACGTTCCAAATAAACTCAAACTAAACAGAAAACTAGTTTAAAAAAATTAGCATGCTAATGTTAGCAAAAGTTCCAATAAAACACATTTGCAGCGGCGCCATTGTTTCTTTCAAACAATGTTATGAATCCAACCTCCCGAGATCCTCTTGTTTTTATTTGTCTAAAACAAATGATGAAATATTCATCGAGTTATCCCTCTATTAGATTCCGCAATGAGTTTATCCGGAGTTCACGGCGTCCCCGAGACGGCGAACAATACATAACAAACAAACAATAAAGGTCCCGTCACATAGACAAGGGAAAGCACATTCACTGTGTCCGGGTTAGTTATTACCTCATTCTTGTGAGAATCCTGCGTTCGTTTTTGTGTTTGTTTTTTAAACATCTGTTGGAGTTTCCCTGACATGCCACAGGAATGTGATCACAAATCAAATGTTTTCATTGGTTTCCCCTAAAAAAAATAACACCCACAAAATATAATAAAAAGTAATGGAAAATAAACGCATAAAAATATGTCAAACTCAAGGCTCATGTTACTGCGAACATTTGGAAACATTATTTGTCAATAAATTGGCCCTAGTGTGTGAATGTGAGTGTGAATGTTGTCTGTCTATCTGTGTTTGCCCTGCGATGAGGTGGCGACTTGTCCAGGGTGTACCCTGCCTTCCGCCCGATTGTAGCTGAGATAGGCGCCAGCGCCCCCCGCGACCCCGAAAGGGAATAAGCGGTAGAAAATGGATGGATGGATGGATTTGTCAATAAAGTCCCTTTTATTGTCTTGCTAAATGTATTTGTTTTTTCCATTTTGACATAAAAATATATGTACTTCATGAAATTGTATACCTTTTAAAACATTAACAGTACCTAATATTGTAACAACAATTATATTAACACACTTTACAAACTTCAATCAATGTTTACTTATATAGCCCTAAATCACTAGTGTCTCAAAGGGCTGCACAAACCACTACGACATCCTCGGTAGGCCCACATAAGGGCAAGGAAAACTCACACCCAGTGGGACGTCGGTGACAATGATTACTATGAGAACCTTGGAGAGGAGGAAAGCAATGGATGTCGAGCGGGTCCAACATGATACTGTGAAAGTTCAATCCATAATGGATCCAACACAGTCGCGAGAGTCCAGTTCAAAGCGGATCCAACACTGCAGCGAGAGTCCCGTTCACAGCGGAGCCAGCAGGAAACCATCCCAAGCGGAGGCGGACCAGCAGCGCAGAGATGTCCCCAGCCGATACACAGGCAAGCAGTACATGGCCACCGGATCGGACCGGACCCCCTCCACAAGGGAGAATGGGACATAGAAGAAAAAGAAAAGAAACGGCAGATCAACTGGTCTAAAAAGGGAGTCTATTTAAAGGCTAGAGTATACAAATGAGTTTTAAGGTGAGACTTAAATGCTTCTACTGAGGTGGCATCTCGAACTGTTACCGGGAGGGCATTCCAGAGTACTGGAGCCCGAACGGAAAACGCTCTATAGCCCGCAGACTTTTTTTGGGCTTTGGGAATCACTAATAAGCCGGAGTCCTTTGAACGCAGATTTCTTGCCGGAACATATGGTACAATACAATCGGCAAGATAGGATGGAGCTAGACCGTGTAGTATTTTATACGTAAGTAGTAAAACCTTAAAGTCACATCTTAAGTGCACAGGAAGCCAGTGCAGGTGAGCCAGTACAGGCGTAATGTGATCAAACTTTCTTGTTCTTGTCAAAAGTCTAGCAGCCGCATTTTGTACCAACTGTAATCTTTTAATGCTAGACATGGGGAGACCCGAAAATAATACGTTACAGTAATCGAGGCGAGACGTAACAAACGCATGGATAATGATCTCAGCGTCTTTAGTGGACAGAATGGAGCGAATTTTAGCGATATTACGGAGATTAAAGAAGGCCGTTTTAGTAACGCTTTTAATGTGTGACTCAAAGGAGAGAGTTGGGTCGAAGATAATACCCAGATTCTTTACCGTGTCGCCTTGTTTAATTGTTTGGTTGTCAAATGTTAGAGTTGTATTATTAAATAGAGTTCGGTGTCTAGCAGGACCGATAATCAGCATTTCCGTTTTTTTGGCGTTGAGTTGCAAAAAGTTAGCGGACATCCATTGTTTAATTTCATTAAGACTCCAACTGACTACAATCCGGCGTGTTGGTCAGCTTTAGGGGCATGTAGAGTTGGGTGTCATCAGCATAGCAGTGAAAGCTAACACCGTATTTGCGTATGATGTCACCTAGCGGCAGCATGTAGATGCTGAAGAGTGCAGGGCCAAGGACCGAACCCTGGGGAACTCCACACGTTACCTTAACGTAGTCCGAGGTCACATTGTTATGGGAGACACACTGCATCCTATCAGTAACATAAGAGTTAAACCAAGACAGGGCTAAGTTTGACATACCATTTCGTGTTTTGATACGTTCTAATAAAATCTTATGATCGACGGTATCGAAAGCAGCGCTAAGATCGAGGAGCAGCAACATAGATGACGCATCAGAACTTCCCTTTTGTCAAAATATTAATAAATACTTAAATATAAACCTGACTTATGATTTACAGCAAGATATCCATCAAATTCACGGTAAAAGAAAATAGGGCTAATTTTAGTGTTGCCAATCAGTCTATCCCCAGGTGCATGTCTTTGGAACCCACACAGTCACGGGGAGAACATGCAAACGCCACACACAAAAACCACTAGCCCTATAATTGACCCTTCTTACCGTGAGACACAAACACAAACTATCAGGTTCAAACACTGATGACATTTATTAAACAAGACAAGAAGCAAGGAATTAAACAGAGACAGAACTCAATTTAGCTCAATTGAGGAGAAACGTGCAGACGCTGTCCCACGCTCTGACGAAAGAGTGTACGCCTCTTTTATTTGGACTTTCCCTGATTAGTGTGTGAATTATATTTATATAGCGCTTTTCTCTAGTGACTCAAAGCGCTTTACATAGTGAAACCCAATATCTAAGTTACATTTAAACCAGTGTGGGTGGGACTGGGAGCAGGTGGGTAAAGTGTCTTGCCCAAGGACACAACAGCAGTGACTAGGATGGCGGAAGCGGGAATTGAACCTGCAACCCTCAAGTTGCTGGCACGGCCGCTCTACCAACCGAGCTATGCCGCCACAGCTGTTACATGGCAACAGCTGTTTCTAAGGGAAGGGGGTCGTAAACAGCCATCGCCTTTGGTTACAAAACAGTTCAAAGAAAAGGTGCCTGGAGGGAGGTCAAGCCCTGTCTCCTCTCCGCTTTGTAGATCTCGGGTAAAGATAAAATCTTCCTGTGGATTACAATAGAAGAAAGAAACTGACGCCTTCATGTCGCTTCCGAACGTACCCAGCGGACTTTTACAAGCCTTCTGCTTGGCAGGATCAAAGACAGCTTTTGTCCTCTCGCGGGGCGAGATGAACTCAATGGAACACAAAGTTCTCTGATAACTTAGATACAATTATTCTGACACAAACCACTGCACCACCGCGCTGCCCTGTCACCCATACTAGCAGCCGCAGAACGCCTGTGTTCCCGAGACATTTTTCAACATGAAAGTATTTGTACAACCTTTCACTGGACAACTCACAACAACGTGTTCCTTCAAGCCAGCTATCAAAAATGAGCCTTAAATGTTCCGTAACTGGTAAATAGCTGCTCGCGAGCCGTTCCAAAACACTCAAAGACACAGCGTGGTTCGTTTCCCTGCAGTTTGCAGTGACGCACATTGACATAACTCCTCGATGTCTGAAACAGCTTGCCAGAAAAATAGAAGAAAACATGTGAACAGCATGTGAACTAGATAGATAGATAGATAGATAGATAGTACTTTATTTATTCCGTCAGGAGAGTTCCTTCAGGAAAATTACAATTTTCAGCACAATCCCATTCAAGATCAGACAAACATTACAGGGAGACAGAACAGGATCGCTGACGGGTCTGCCGGCTTCCAGCGCCCCTTACAAAAAAAGATGACATACAGGTAAACTAGGCTAATGCTTTAACACAAAGCCCCTAAAACAATAAAGGTAGGCTGTGAATTTAAATGTACAATATTTGATTTAGACTTAGTAATAATATCATAAATTTCAGAGTTTTTGCATGCTTGTTGCAATGTTTGCAAATGCAGTGTACACTTTTTCACAGTAAAGTCATGTGTTTTTTTACGTATTATAACCAGTCATTTAATTATCTGCTGTTTGCAGGAATCCACTGCATTTACTTAGTTTGGATTTTACGGTGTTTTATTGGCACTATTTAACATGCCATGTTTACTTTTTGCCTCATTATTGTCTAGAGCAGGGGTCGGGAACCTTTTTTGGCTGAGAGAGCCAAGAAGCCAAATATTTTAAGATGTATTTCCGTAAGAGCCGTAAAATATTTTTTTAACCATGAACACAACTAAACGCGTGCATTTTTAAGTAAGACTATTATTTTTAGAGTATAACAGGTCTCTTATTCTTTGTAATAACATTGTTATTCTGAAGCTAACTGTGGAGGGGGCGTGGGCTACGGGGTGTTGCCAGGACCGGCCTCGAAATCAGCGACAGGTGCGTAGACGGCCCACCTGGGCCTTGTTACCTAATCACCTGTCGCTATGTTATAAGCAGCAGCCAGGAGGAGCGACGGGGTCGGGGCTGGAGCCAGAGCGCGAGCCAGAACGAAAGAGAAAAAGACAATTGCTGGAAAGCAACTGAGAGACTTATTGAAAAATGAAACAATACTGTAACCCTGAAACAGAGTCTCAAGTCGGTGCTTGGTGGTCTGAAGAACCCCCCAGGAGGGCAAGCCCCACACTAACCAATAATAAATAAATAACTTCTTACCATCGACGCAGCTTCTTGAACAGGTGCGGTAGAAAACGGAGGGATGGATTAAAAATGCATGAGGATGTTTTATATTTTGAACATTATTTTTAACACTGATTACAAGTGGAATTATTCATTATTTATCGTGTTAAGCAGAGTCAGCTCAAATTTACCAGTCATCAAAAGAGCCACATCTGGCTCCCGAGCCAAAGATTCCCTACCCCTGGTCTATAGTGCTGTGTGTATGTATGTGTTTATGTATGTGTGTGTGTGTTGTCTTCTATTCTTCTATTATTGTTTGTTTTGTTTAGTTTTGTACAAAACTCTGTGCTTGCCCACTTGCCTGAGCATGCAAAGGGCTATTCAAATAAAGTTTTAACTGCTTGCCATACTTTTTAAACGGTAATTTCGTAAACTGTAAATTGTATTTATAAAGTGGTTTTCACAGATTAAAATCACAAAGTGCTTTGCTAACATGGGTGAATAAAAACAAATTAAAACAACAGAGGCAACATTGTAAAAAAAAATGACAAAAAATAGTGGATTAAAATGAAAAACCTGATAGTATCGATGCATATTGTTTCCAGGCGTTCGAGGGCTGTATACAATAATGTGGTGGGCCTGATTCGGTCCCCAAGCCTTGAGTTTGACAAATTCTTAAAAAAAAAACACTGCATTTTTTACAATAAAATTCTGGCGACTGAGTTGTCTGTTTTTTTACTGTAAAATATTTGTGTTTTTTTGTTTTCATTTTACCTTAAAACAAATAAGACACTGTATAGCTCGGTTGGTAGAGTGGCCGTGCCAGCAACTTGAGGGTTGCAGGTTCGATTCCCGCTTCCGCCATCCTAGTCACTGCCGTTGTGTCCTTGGGCAAGACACTTTACCCACCTGCTCCCAGTGCCACCCGCACTGGTTTATATATAACTTAGATATTGGGTTTCGCTATGTAAAGCGCTTTGAATCACTAGAGAAAAGCGCTATATAAATATAATTAACTTCACTTCACATTTTACGGACCAAAGGGCGCACCGGATTATAAGACAAACTGCCAATAAGCGGGTGTAGTCTGGTCTATTTTCGCACAAAAGGCGCAACATGTTAAATGGCCCATTAATGAATTCATATTTTTATTATTTTTTTCAAAATGTAAAACACTTTCTTGTGGTCTACATACATGTAATGGTGGTTCTTTGGTCAAAATATTACTGATCATCTTCGAGCCGCTTTCTGACAGTCGCTTCCTGATGTGCCGTCTTGCAGGCGGTCTTATTTACGTGGCTCACCTTCGGCAGCGTCTTCTCCCCGTCGTCTTTGTTGTAGCGGTGTAGCGTGCAAGGACAAGAGTGGAAGGAGTGTCGAAAGATAGAGCTAACTGTTCTAATGACTTTCAGACTTTACTTCAATCAATAACGGAGAAGCATATCCTCATCCGCCGGAAATGTGTCCCGTGAAAAACCGTCCGACCGGAACTCTCTGATAACTAAAGTTCCTTGGGTGAATAATGTAAACTCACCACACCAGTATGTTTTAGCGCTTTCATGGCAGATATAAGTGAGAACTGTACACTACTTTATATTAGAAATGGCAAAAGCAGAGGATGAATGTCCCATAGCAAGAAGATAAAGAAAAATAAAAAGCTTATCGACTACAATGGCGGACACGGGCACATTTCTAGGATTTATGCAGATACCAAATACAGATCAGCAGGCACCTGAAGGAAAGAACAGTAGCTTTTGCATAATATTGCGAAACAAAACATCAGATAATATGTCGTACGTTATACACACACCATAATAATACTCGTATGTTGAAGCACAGTACAAGTGGTGCGGCTTCATAGCTTTCCAAAGTCGTACTAAAACATTTTGATGGATTTTTCAGCACCATGTGTAATGTTATATACTTTTAATGAAACATATGAAATGTTGGCGTTTTTTTACTTGAGTCATATTGCCGTCATAGTGCAGTCTATATGTTTCTCTTATGTGTGACTGCCATCTACTGGTCACACTTATCAATACACCATGTACCAAATAAAATAGCTTTAAGGTCGGTAAGCAAAACCAGAATTGTTCCTTACATTGGGCGCACCGGGTTATAAGGCGCACTGTCCAGTTTTGAGGAAAAAAAGTGAAATAAATAAGTGTGCCTTTTAGTCCGGAAAATTGGGTACAAAAAAAAGTGGATTAAAATAAATACCTTTGCTTTATCGATGCATATTATTTCCAGGCGTTCAGCGGGCCGTATAAAATAACGTGGTGGGCCTGATCTGGTCCCCAGGCCTTGAGTTTGACAAGTTATAAATAATGTTGGGAAAAAAAAACACTGCATATTTTACACAAAAAATCTGTAAAAATACGGACAAATTACTGTAAATCTACAGTTTTTTTTTTGTTTTATCTAAAAAAAAAAAAAAAAAAATCAAATCAACTTTATTTATAAAGAACATTTAAAATTTACCACAGGGGTAGCCAAAGTGCTGTACAATGGGCAGGTTAAAAGATAATACGAGAACCGAGCAAACACAACACAAACAGCACACGATAAAAAAATAAATAAAAATAAAACATAAAAACAGATTCACAGCAGGTGTATTATGGGGCGCCATTGCAGAATGTATATCACTGTGTTAAAAGCCAAGGAATAAAAGTATGTTTTTAAGAGGGATTTAAAAACAGGAAGAGAGAAGGCTTGTCTAACACTCAGACTCGCTCATAAGAATCAAATGCAGAGGCTAACTTATATCTGCAGTATATTTATAATATAACTGCTATTTGGCCCTCAATAAAAATGAGTCTGGCATCCCTGCTTTAATCACCATAAATGATTCCCGGGCGCGGCACTGCTGCTGCTCACTGCTCCCCTCACATCCCAGCGGGTGATCAAGGGGATGGGTCGAATGCAGAAGACGAATTTCAGCACACCTAGTGTGTGTGTGACAATCATTGGTACTTTAACTTTAAAAGGGAACATTATCACCAAACCTATGCAAGCGTCAATATATACCTTGATGTTGCAGAAAAAAGACCATGTATTTTTTTAACCGATTTCCGAACTCTAAATGGGTGAATTTTGGCGAATTAAACGCCTTTCAGTTTATCAGTCTTGTAGCGATGACGTCAGAACGTGACGTCACCGAGGTAATACACCCGCCATTTTCACGTTACAAACACCAGGTCTCAGCTCTGTTATTTTCCGTTTTTTCGACTATTTTTTTGGAACCTTGGAGACATCATGCCTCGTCGGTGTGTTGTCGGAGGGTGTAACAACACTAACAGGGAGGGATTCAAGTTGCACCACGGGCAAAAAATCTGCCGCCAGACCCCCATTGAATGTGCCAGAGTGTCTGCACATTTGACCGGCGATGCTAAGACAGACATGGCGCAGAGATGTATGGATAACCTGCAGATGCATTTCCAACGATTAAGTCAACGAAATCACAAAGGTGAGTTTTGTTGATGTTGTTGACTTATGTGCTAATCAGACATTTGGTCGCAGCATGACTGCCAGCTAATCGATGCTAACATGCTATTTACGCTAGCTGTATGTACATTTGAAACTAGATACCCACATTTAATGCGAAACAAACACTCACCAATCGACGGATTTAAGTTGCTCCAGTGTCACAAGACGCGAAAGTCCTGATCGTTTGGTCCGCACATTTTAACCGGCGATGCTAAGGCAGACATGGCACAGAGATGTATGGATAACCTGCAGATGCATTTGCAACGATTAAGTCAACGAAATAACAGAGGTGAGTTTTGTTGATGTTGTTGACTTACGTGCTAATCAGACATATTTGGTCGCAGCATGACTGCCAGCTAATCGATGCTAACATGCTATTTACGCTAGTTGTATGTACATTTGAAACTAGATACCCACATTTAATGCGAAACAAACACTCACCAATCGACGGATTTAAGTTGCTCCAGTGTCACAAGATGCGAAAGTCCTGATCGTTAGGTCTGCACATTTTACCGGCGATGCTAATAAGGCAGCCATGCTATGGGCCACTTCATTAGGTACACCCATGCTATAGCCGAATAGCGTCAATAGCTATTCGCTCAATAGCTTTAGTTTCTTCTTCAATTTTGTTTTCGCTATCTGCCTCCATACTCCGACCATCTGTTTCATTACAAGCGTAATCTGTTGAATCGCTTAAACCGCTGAAATCCGAGTCTGAATCCGAGCTAATGTCGCTATATCTTGCTGTGGTAACCGCCATGTTGTTTGTATTGGCAGCCCTGTATGACGTCACATCGCAAATAGTGAAAATCAAGAACTTTAAAGCTTTTTTTAGGGATATTCCGGGAGGTGTAAAATTTTGAAAAAAACTTTGAAAAATAAAACAAGCCACTGGGAACTGATTTTTATTGTTTTTAACCCTTTTGAAATTGTGATAATGTTCCCCTTTAAGGGGTGGGGATTGGGTATTTTATCCAGGGCTAGCTGCAGTGTGCTCAAACCCCCACCAGGTGGCATCTGTGAGCAGATAATACCGCATCATCTCTGTCTTGTTCAGACTCATCCCTCACTCTTGAGGCAAAACACGTCCGCCACCTCAACTTGTATCTCCGATTGAAGCGTGAGGACGTTTGTGTCGGACACCTTAGCGGATTTGCGCCTTATGTTACGGCTTTTCCCTCTGATTAAGCCCTCTTCCGGATTTACCGTCTGTGGGAAATAATGGGGAACACAGTGAACGTGGAGGTTTTAAGCCATTACTCATGGCTTTTATTGGCACCGGCTCTTGCTGGCGTTCAGCCAGCGACCGGCGAAGGGAGCGCCGCACGTCGACAGCGGCGAGGGACGGGGGAGGACGAGCGGCACGGCAGCCGCCGCCTGTAGGTGTCGTGAGGATAACGGCAAAGGAAATGGTTTATTAATTTATAAGGCATAAGGCTTGTGTGGAGGAGAACAAAAATGAATTAAAACAAAACAAGAGCTAACTTCAAGCATCGCTGCAGAAAAGCTCATCCCCAAGGCGGCGGTCCCAAATAAACCAGTCGCCAACGTAATCTGCCATAAAAACGAGGGACAGTACCTCAGCATTATCAGACTGCTTTGGCAATGTTGTTGTTTTCATGTGTTCACAAGTGTGCATTTATGTCATGATTGTTACAAAACAGATACCAAACGACCGGAGCACCAACTGAGATCTGGATAAAGTTCGGGGGAATTAATGATGCTCAAGCACAGGATACAGAAATGGTCACGCGTCCAAAGGCAAAACCTAGTAACTCACTTCTAGCTGATTTTGAGAAAACACAGGAAAACAAATCCATCTTGATGCTGTCTCACAAAGATCTACAAAGTCATCAATCGTATAGATCAGGGGTCGGGAACCTCTTTGGCTGACAGAGCCATTCAAGCCAAATATTTAAAAAAGTATTTCCGTGAGAGCCAAATAATATTTTTTTAAGACTGAATACAACTAAATGCGTGCATTTATAAGTAAGATAAAAATTTTTAGAGTATAAAAAGTCTCTTATTGTTTTGAATAACATTATTTTGAAGCTAACCAACAACAAATAAAATACTTCTTACCATTAAGGTACGGTAGAAACCGGATGGATGGATTAAAATGCATGAGAATGTTTTATATTTTGAACGTTACTTTTGACACTGTGATTACCAGCGGAATTATTCATTACTTATCGTGTTAAGCAATGTCAGCTAAGATTGATCTGAGAGCCAGGTGCAGTCATCAAAAGAGCCACATCTGGCTCTAGAGCCATAGGTATGGATCATGGGTGTCAAACTCTCGCCCGCGGGCCAAATATGGCCCGCCATGTAATTTCATTTGGCCCTTGAGGCAATAATAAATTAACATTAAAGCTGGCCCGCCGGTATCATATAGTGGCGGTGCCGCTGTATCACCGCATTCAACGCTAATTCTCATACTTGCCAACCCTCCCGATTTTTCCAGGAGAATCCCGAATTTAAGTGGCTCCCTCCGAAAATCTCCCATTTTCCCGAATTTCCACCCGGACAACAATATTGGGGGGCGTGCCTTAAAGGTACTGCTTTTAACATCCTCTACAACCTATCGTCACGTCCGCTTTTCCTCCATACAATCAGCGTGCCGGCACAGTCACGTGATATATGTGGCTTCTACACACACACACAAGTGAATGCAAAGCATACTTGGTCAACAGCCATACAGGTCACACTGAGGGTGGCCGTATAAACAACTTTAACACTGTTACACCACACTGTGAACCCACACCAAACAAGAATGACAAACACATTTTGGGTGAACATCCGCACCGTAACACAACATAAACACAACGGAACAAATACTAACTCTTCAAAGACGCTACAATATACCAACAAAACTCGATTGTGCATGTCACTATAAAGTTATATAAGCCTTGCTTGTTCAATATTTAATGCAAAACTTGTTTGGGTCCTTATTAAAAGGTTAATTTGTTCAACTTTGGCCCGCGGCTTTGTTCAGTTTAGAATTTTGGCCCACTCTGTATTTGAGTTTGACACCCCTGGTATAGATGTTTTTTTGCCGATTGAGCCATGGATGGAATCTGCTCTCATGAACGTGTGCCCTTTCTCCAGATATTCTATCACAATCTCGGGTGGGCCCCATTCTGAGTTTGCACATTGGGCAAGAGCCGTGTACCGCGTCCAGTTTTTATTTTGACCGGCCCAAAAGAGTATGCAAGGGGAAGAATCAAGAACAATACATTTAATGAATGTGTTTGCAACGTCCTGGGCCAATCTTCCAAATATCCCCCTCATGCCATAATATCACATAATCAGGTTGACCGTCGGCCCCCATTGGTGCAAATGTCTCATTAAAGACAATAAGGCGACTGACAAAGAAGCTCCGATTGGTCCCTTGAGATACTAGGTTTTTCTGTTGTAGGTCCTGCCATGCGCGTAACAGCTTACTTACGGAACAAATTACAATATCGCCTACACTAATGTAAAGGATATCACCTAGGAACTCCAAAATTATTATCAGCTCAGTTTTGACCAATATTGAGTTACTGGGTTTTGCCTTTGGACGGGAGTGGTGCACAAGTGCATCCATCCGTTTTTTTTGTACCGCGTGTCCCGTTTGGGGTCGCGGGGGGTGCTGGAACCTATCTCAGCTGCTTTCGGACGGAAGGCAGGATACACCCTAGACAAGTCGCCGCCTCATCGCAGGGCCAACACAGATAGTGTTGCCAGTCAACCTATCCCCCCAGGTGCATGTCTTTAGAGGTGGGAGGAAGCCGGAGTACCCGGAGGGAACCCACGCAGTCACGGGGAGAACATGCAAACTCCACATAAAAAGACCCCGAGTGCAGAATCGAACCCAGGACCTTTGTATTGTGAGGCAGACGCTCTAACCCCTCCTCCACCGTGCTGCCGCACTTTTGCGGTACCTCTGCAAAATTGAAAAGTAAATAAGCATGATTTTTTGTTTTATAGTTGCAAGATAACCTAAAATGCTAACGTTTATTAGCACGTCAGTACTTACAAGGGGTCATTGATTGATTTATTGATTGAAAATGTTATTAGTAGATTGCACAGTTCAGTACATATTCCGTACAATTGACCACTAAATGGTAAGTTTTTCAACTTGTTTAAGTCGGGGTCCACGTCAATCAATTCATGGTACAAATATATACTATCAACATAATACAGTCATCACACAGGTTAATCATCATAGTATGTACATTGAATTATTTACATTATTTACAATCCGGGGGGTGGGATGAGGAGCTTTGGTTGATATCAGTACTTCAGTCATCAACAATTGCATCAACAGAGAAATGTGGACATTGAAACAGTGTAGGTCTTACTTAGTAGGATATGTACAGCCAGCAGAGAACATAGTGAGTTCAGATAGCATAAGAACAAGTAAATACATTAGAAAAACATTTGATTATTTACATTAGGTTATTTATAATCCGGGGAGATGGGATGTGAATGGAGGAGGGTATTAGTAAAGGGTTGAAGTTGCCTGGAAGTGTTGTTTTAGAGCGGTTTTGAAGGAATATAGAGATGCACTTACTTTTACACCTGTTGGGAGTGCATTCCACATTGATGTGGCATAGAAAAAGAATGAGTTAAGACCTTTGTTAGATCGGAATCTGGGTTTAACGTGGTTTGTGGAGCTCCCCCTGGTGTTGTGGTTATGGCGGTCATTTACGTTACGGAAGTAGTTCTACATGTACTTCGGTATCAGGGAGGTGTAGCGGATTTTATAGACCAGGCTCAGTGCAAGTTGTTTTACTCTGTCCTCCACCCTGAGCCAGCCCAATTTGGAGAAGTAGGTTGGAGTGAGGTGTGATCTGGGGTGGAGGTCTAAAAGTAACCGGACTAGCTTGTTCTGGGATGTTTGGTGTCTAGATTTGAGGGTTTTGGAGGTGCTGGGGTACCAGGAGGTGCAAGCGTAATCGGAAAAAGGGTTGAATGAGAGTTCCCGTTAGAATCTTCAAAGTGCTTTTGTTGACCAGAGAGGAGATTCTGTAGAGGAATGTCGTTCTTTGGTCGACCTTTTTGATTACCTTGATTGGCCTCTAGAATGGAACCTAGGTAGGTGATCTCATCTTTCCTGGTGATAACAATGTCACCCATCCATCCGTCCATCCGTACTGATACAAAACCCAAAACCAGTGAAGTTGGCATGTTGTGCAAATGGTAAACAAAAACAGAATGCAATGATTTGCAAATCCTTTTCAACCTACATTCAATTGATTAGACTGCAAAGACAATAAATGTAACGTTCAAACTGGAAAATTGCATTTTGTTGCCAATATTAACTCATTTGGAATGTGATGCCTGCAACATGTTTCAAAAAAAGCTGTTAAAGTGGGAAAAAAGACTGAGAAAGTTGAAGAATGCTCATCAAACACTTATTTGGAACATTCCACGGGTGAACAGGTGGGTGCCATGATTGGGTATAAAAGCAGCTTCCATGAAATGCTCAGTCACTCACAAATAAGGACGGGGCCAGGGTCACCACTTTGTGAACAAATGCCTGAGCAAATTTTTGAACAGTTTAAGAACATTTCTCAACCAGCTATTGTAAGGACTTTAGGGATTTCACTATCTACGGTCCGTAATATCATCAAAAGGTTTAGAGAATTTGGAGAAATCACTGCACTTGAGTGTTTACATTACGGACCTTGGATCCCTCAGGTGGTACTGCAACAAAAAGCGACATCAGTGTGTAAAAGATATCACCACATGGGCTCAGGAAGACTGTCATGTCTTGTGCTCATGTTTTGTTTAGTTACGTTCTGTTTTGCTTAAGACTCCATTGTGCCCTGCTTTTGCACTTCCTTGTTTGCTTTGTTTCCATGCCAACCCATTAGTTTTCACCTGTCCCCATGTCATGCACCTGTTTTCAATCACCATAGTATTATTTAAGCCACAGTTAGCAGGTAGTCAGCCTGGCTACATCACCTCCTGCACACATGATATCCATGCTGTTTTTTCCCATACCCTTTCTCGTCACAGTAAGTGTTTTTGTTTTAGTTGTTCATAGTAATGCCATCGTGCAAGTTTTACTTTATGTCCATAGTTTATGCCATAGTGCAAGTGTTTGTTCCCATAGCCGAGTTGTGTACCTCCATTGTAAGCGCCTTTTGTTTGTTCCTGTTTTTAGTTAGTGTTAAAATAAAGAAATGTCTTTACCTTCACGCCGTTTCCACTCCATTCGCTTTGCACCTCGGGAAAAAAATCCACGCCCAAGTCCTAGTCTTGACAAAGACTTCATAAACTCACAATCAGTAACTACAGTTGGTCGCTACATCTGTAAATGCAAGTTCAAACTCTACTATGCAAAAACAAATGCATTTATCAACAACACCCAGAAATGCTGCCGGCTTCGTACACTGGCCTGCCTGTAGTCCAGACCTGTCTCTCATTGAAAATGTGTGGCGCATTATAAAATGGTCAAATAAGACGACGTAGACCTCGGGCTGTTGAACAACTTAAGTTGTACATTAAGCAAGAATGGGAAATAATTCCACCAGAAAAACTTCAAAAATGGTCTCCTCAGTTCCTAAAAGTTAACTGAGTGTTGTTAAAAGGAAAGGCCATGTAACACCGTGGTAAAAATACCTCTGTGCCAACTTTTTTGCAATATGTTGCTGCCATTAATATCTGAGTTAATGATTAGCTGCAAAAAAAAAAATACGTTTCTTAAATCAAACATGAAATATCTTGTCTTTGCAATTTAATATAAGTTGAAAAGGATTGGCAAATTTTTTTTTCTGTTTTTACTTACAAATTACACAAGTTAATCAACAAACTGGCATCCAATGTTATTAAAACGTTTGGATTTTGTATCGAGAATCGGTTTGAATCGGGAACGGGATCGTCAGCCCGAAAAGATTCACAGCCGTAATACTTAGCATTCTCGCAAGATAGCGCCAATAATATTTACGACTAATTTTTAATACCGACAACATTTTCTATATTGTTAGCACGTTCACTTAGTATTCTGGTGAAATGGCGATTGATTTGAGTTGTTTGTAAACAAACTTGGCTGAAATGCTATCATGTTCAAGTGTGACTGAAATGTTGGCGTCTTTATTCAGTGAATAACTTCACAGAAGAACGTAATTAGCCTTAGGTGTCGGAGACGGCGCGTTATAAATATTTCCTCTCATTTACACAAACTGCCGGAGTCGCGTTAACGCGACGATAAGGAAGTGGCAGGGGGGGGGATTTTTTTTTTTTTTTTTTTTTCCTCTCTCTTTTTTTTTTTTAACAGGTTAGGTGTCACAAGCAGGTGCAGGGAAAATGTCAGGCAATTTGGAAACTTTCAAACTATTCCTCATTGCACATGCAGCTATAATTAGCTCCTTCCCTGCAGGCGGGTACGCTCAGTCCTTGTTTGACATGCACAGACTCCCCTCCCCAAATCCTCGCCCGGGTCAACTCTTCCTCGCCACCCACCCCCTCGTATCCCTCGCTTTAGCCGCCATTGACATCTAAAGCAGGGGTAGGGAACCTGTGGCTCTTTTGATGACTGCATTTGGCTCTCAGATAAATCTTAGCTGACATTGCTTGACACAGGGGTGTCCAAAGGGCGACCCGGGGGCCATTTGCGGCCCGCAGCTAATTGTTTACCGGCCCCCCACACATTCAATCATCCATCCATCTTCTTCCGCTTATCCAAGATCGGGCCGCGGGGGCAACAACCTAAGCAGGGAAGCCCAGACTTTCCTCTCCCCAGCCACTTCGTCTAGCTCTTCCCTGGGGATCCCGAGGCGTTCCCAGGCCAGCCGGGAGACATAGTCCTCCGCGTGGCCTCCTACCGGTTGGACGTGCCCTAAACACCTCCCTAGGAAGGCGTTCGGGTGGCATCCTGACCAGATGCCCGAACCACCTCATCTGGGTCCTCTCGATGTGAAGGACCAGCGGCTTTACTTTGAGTTCCTCCCGGATGGCAGAGCTTCTCACCCTATCTCTAAGGGAGAGCCCCGCCACACGGCGGAGGAAACTCATTTCAGCCGCTTGTACCCGTGATCTTATCCTTTCGGTCATGACCCAGAGCTCATGACCATAGGTGAGGGTGGGAACGTAGATCGACCGGTAAATTGAGAGCTTTGCCTTCCGGCTCAGCTCCTTCTTCCCCACAACGGATCGGTACAACGTCCGCATTACTGAAGACGTCGCACCGATCCGCCTGTCGATCTCACGATCCACTCTTCCCCCACTCGTGAACAAGACTCCTAGGTACTTGAACTCCTCCACTTGGGGCAGGGTCTCCTCCCCAACCCGGAGATGGCACTCCACCCTTTTCCGGGCGAGAACCATGGATTCGGACTTGGAGGTGCTGATTTTCATTCCGGTCGCGAACCGATCCAGTGAGAGCTGAAGATCCTGGCCAGATGAAGCCATCAGGACCACATCATCTGCAAAAAGCAGAGACCTAATCCCACGGCCACCAAACCGGAACCCCTCAACCAACGCCTTGACTGCGCCTAGAAATTCTGTCCATGAAAGTTATGAACAGAATCAGTGACAAAGGACAGCCTTGGCGGAGTCCAACCCTCACTGGAAACGTGTTCGACTTACTGCCGGCAATGCGGACCAAGGTCTGGCACTGATCATACAGGGAACGGACCGCCACAATCAGACAGTCCGGTACCCCATACTCTCTGAGCACTCCCCACAGGACTTCCCGAGGGACACGGTCTAATGCATTCTCCAAGTCCACAAAGCACATGTAGACTGGTTGGGCAAACTCCAATGCACCCTCAAGAACCCTGCCGAGAGTATAGACCTGGTCCACAGTTCCACGACTCTACTGTACTGTGCAATCTACTAATTACAAGTTTCAATCAATCAATGATTTATTTTTTATTTTTTTGCCATTGCTCAAAACAAAAAATAATGACAAAACAATCCATGTTATAATGAATAATTTTCAAAGCTCCAATTAGTTCAAAAAGTTCGTTTTAAAATGTTTTATGTGGTAAATATTGCACTTATTGTGTAGTTGCCATATAAAAACTAAGTTTTCTTTGACAAAATAGCATAAAACAAACAAAATAATAGTTTAAACGTAAAATTGACATATATATTTGAAGTTCATCTCGTAACGTAAGTGTTGAAAGTAAAAAATAAAAATAATAATAAAAGACATGCACCTGGGGATAGGTTGATTGGCAACACTAAATTGGCCCTAGTGTGTGAATGTTGTCTGTCTATCTGTGTTGGCCCTGCGATGAGGTGGCAACTTGTCCAGGGTGTACCCCGCCTTCTGCCCGATTGTAGCTGAGATAGGCGCCAGCGCCCCCCGTGACCCCGAAAGGGAATAAGCGGTAGAAAATGGATGGATGGAATAAAAATGTATTACTTTATGAGTGGGGCAACTTTTGGATCCCAAATATATTTAGTGGTATTTTAATTATCTTTTCACTGTGATTACTCAAAAATATTAAATAATTAAAATCAATGGTGTCCTGCATTATTGATCTTTTAGGGCTTTCATTACTAAAAACTGCATATTTCAGTTTTACTATTAAAAAAACAAAGATGTTTTTGACAGAAAACCCATAGAACCTTTTTTTTTTAAAGTTGATATAGAGATTTACTGTAGGTGTTAAATAAAAGATAATACAAATTTGGCTTATTTTTAACATTTTAATAACTGAGAACACTAAATGGTCCCTAGTGTGTGAATGTGAGTGTGAATGTAGTCTGTCTATCTGTGTTGGCCCTGCGATGAGGTGGCGACTTGTCCAGGGTGTACCCCGCCTTCCGCCCAATTGTAGCTGAGATAGGCGCCAGCGCCCCCCGCGACCCTAAAAGGGAATAAGCGGTAGTAAATGGATGGATGGATAGAGACCCCTAAAGGTAAAATATATTTTTTTAAATCTACATATTTTGTTATGGTTTAAAAATGAAAAATTTCAAAATGGCCCCCACATTATTGAATCTTTCCGTCTGTGGCCCTCAGTGGAAAAGGTTTGGACACCCCTGGCTTAACACAATAAGTAATGAATACCGTTTTTTTTCGGAGTATAAGTCGCTCCGGAGTATAAGTCTTACCTGCTGAAATTGCATAATAAAGAAGGGGAAAAACATATATACTGTAAGTAAATTTATTTGATAAAACTCAATACCAAGAATAGACATTTGAAAAGCAATTTAAAATAAATAAAGAATAGTGAACAGGCTGACTAGAGGAAGAGAGGAGGTTTGTCTAACACTCCGACTCAGCGCTCTTATTTTATGTTTCCTGTTTTTGTTCCCTTATGTGCTGTTTCTCCTCAGCTGCGGCTGATTGGCACCTGGCTACACCTGGTGTCAATCAGCCCGCTCCTATTTGTACCTGTTTTGTCTTCCAGTCAGGGCTGGATTATTGTCACGTATTGCATGCCGCTTCTGTATGATATTGTCTCTCTCGTCGCTCCTGTCGTGTTGTATCTTTGCAGTGTAGCGATAAGCTATAATTCGTTAGATGTTTGTATTTTACTGTTTTTTGGTTCCCCGCTTCCTATTTTGTCTTTGTACATATTGCCGTCATAGTGCAGTCTACATGTTTCTCTTATGTGTGACTGCCATCTACTGGTCACACTTATCAATACACCCTGTACCAAATAAAATTGTTTTGAGGTCGGTAAGCAAAACCAAAATTGTTCCTTACCTTAGCCGCACTGGGTTATAGGGCGCACTGTCGAGTTTTGAGAAAAAAAGTAAAATAAATAAGTGTGCCTTTTAGTCCAGAAAATACGGTACAAAAAATAAATAAATAAAAATAAATAAAACATAAAATCAGGTTCACAGCAGGTGTATTATGGGGATGAATATCACTCTGTGTTAAAAGCCAAGGAATAAAAGTATGTTTTTAAGAGAGATTTAAAAACAGGAAGAGAGGAGGTTTGTCTAACACTCAGACTCAGCGCTCTTATTTTGTCTGTTTCCTGTTTTTTTCCCCTGTGCGCTGTTTGTCCTCAGCTGCGGCTGATTGGCACCTGGCTACACCTGGTGTCAATCAGCCCGTTCCTATTCGTACATGCTTTCTCTTCCAGTCAGGGCTTGATTATTGTCACGTTAGCATGTCGCTTCTGTATGGTATTGTCGCTCTCGTCGCTCCTGTCGTATCGTATCTTTGCTGCGTAGCGATAAGCTATAATTCGTTAGATGTTTGTATTTTACTCTTTTTTGGTTCCCTGCTTCCTATTTTGTCTTTGTACAACATGTAACGACTTCTGTTCCCTGTTCTGTTTATGCTAGCCTCAATGCTAAGCATTTTGTTTTTGCTGGCTTCCATGCTTAGCTCCGTTTATTTTCTAGTTCCCTTTTTGTTTGTTACCCACCTACGTGCATGCTTTATGTTTGTACCCTTTGTTTGGTTTTGTTCTAGTATTTTATAGTAAAACCTTGTTTCCTTATTCAATGCCTGCCTCCTTCTCTGCAACTTGGGGTTCGTCACAAAATAACTCTGACACTATTCTCGGTGTTGGGTTTTATCAAATAAATTTCTCCCCAAAATAAGACTTATACCATTGCGACTTATTTATGTGTTTTTTTTCTCCCTTCTTTATTAAAATTACAATTCAGTGTCTTTAAAGGGAAAAACATTGAGTGTTAAACAATGGTAATTTTGACGGGTTTTTACAATTAATTTCAGTCATAGTCTTTTAACCAAAATGTGTTTTAGACATGTGTTAGTCATCTAAATTAATTCAGTTTTAGTCGACGAAATTCCTAAACATTGGTCTTGAAAGGACTTCTGCTCATTATTATTGCAGAGCATCTCAAAAACTGAATTCACAACAGGACCTGCACTCCATCAATATTTCAATAAGAACATTTCACACACACACACAGTACAACGGGCAGCACGGTGGTGCAGGGGTTAGTGCTTTTGCCTCACAATACGAAGGTCCTGAGTTCAATCCCGGGCTCGAGATCTTTCTGTGTTGAGTTTGCATGTTCTCCCCATGACTGTGGGGGTTCCCTCTGGGTACGGGACGAGCGGTAGTAAATGGATGGATGTTGTAACACGTGCTGAATGTGGCTTGGCATTGTCTTGCTGAAATAAGCAGGGGCGACCATGAAAAAGATGGCAGCTTATGTTGTTCCAAAATCTGTATGTACCTTTCAGCATTAATGGTGCCTTCACAGATGTGTAAGTTACCCATGCCTTGGGCACTAATGCACCCCCATACCATCACAGATGCTGGCTTTTGAACTTTGCGTCCGGATGACACGATGTCAAATGTTTCCAAAAACAATTTGAAATGTGGACTCGTCAGACCACAGAACACTTTTCCATTTTGCATCAGTCCATCTTAGATGATCTCGGCCCCAGAGAAGCCGGCGGCGTTTCTGGATGTTGTTGATAAATGGCTTTCGCTTTGCATAGTAGAGCTTTAACTTGCACTTACAGATGTAGCGACAAACTGTATTTAGTGACAGTGGTTTTCTGAAGTGTTCCTTAGCCCATGTGGTGATATCCTTTAGCGATTGATGTCTGTTTTTGATACAGTACCGTCTGAGGGATGGAAGGTCACGGTCTTTTAATGTTGGTTCCCGGCCATTCCGCTTACGTGGAGTGATTTCTCTAGATTCTCTGAACCTTTTGATGATATTATGGACCGTAGATGTTGAAATCCCTAAATTTCTTGCAATTGCACTTTGAGAAACGTTGTTCTTAAACTGTTTGACTATTTGCTCACGCAGTTGTGGACAAAGGGGTGTACCTCGCCCCATCCTTTCTTGTGAAAGACCGAGCATTTTTTGGGAAGCTGTTTTTATACCCAATCATGTCACCCACCTGTTCCCAATTAGCCTGCACACCTGTGGGATGTTCCAAATAAGTGTTTGATGAGCATTCCTCAACTTTATCAATATGTATTGCCACCTTTCCAAACTTCTTTGCCACATGTTGCTGGCATCAAATTCTAAAGTTGATGATTATTTGCACAAAAACAAAAAATGTTTATCAGTTTGAACATCAAATATGTTGTCTTTGTAGCATATTCAACTGAATATGGGTTGAAAAGGATTTGCAAATTATATTTACTTCTAACACAATTTCCCAACTCATACGGAAACGGGGT
The DNA here is from genome assembly GCF_033978795.1 of Nerophis ophidion. Classification (NCBI taxonomy): domain Eukaryota; kingdom Metazoa; phylum Chordata; class Actinopteri; order Syngnathiformes; family Syngnathidae; genus Nerophis; species Nerophis ophidion. The sequence continues at coordinate 65,302,074 of NC_084620.1, forward strand.
TTGTACATTTAAACAAGTGTGGGTGGCACTGGGAGCAGGTGGGTAAAGTGTCTTGCCCAAGGACACAACGGCAGTGACTAGTATGGCGGAAGTGGGGATCAAACCTGGAACCCTCAAGTCGCTGGCACGGCCACTCTACCAGCCGAGCTATACCAGGCCGTTTAATGACGTGGTGGGCCACATGAAATAATGTGGGAGACCACGTTGAATGATGTGGCGAACTTCTTTATTAATGATGTTGCGGCCCATATTTAATTATAATGGCCCAAATTTGATTATTTGGGAAAACCTTAATAAATAATCCGGCAGGTCACATAATCATACTTGCTAACCCTCCCAAATTTTCCGGGAGACTCCCGAAATTAAGCGCCTCTCCCGAAAACCTCCTGGGACAAATTTTCTCCCAAAAATCTCCCGAAATTCAGGCGTAGCCAGAGGCCACGCCCCCTCCAGCTCCGTGCGGACCTGAGTGACGTGTACAAAGAGCATGCCTGCCCAATGACGTTAAAACTGTAGAATGATTGAGGGCGAGTTCTTGGTTTCTTACGTGGGTTTATTGTTAGGCAGTTTCATTAACGTCCTCACCAGCGCAGTAACAACACACAACAACAGCAGTCACGTTTTCATCTACCATAAAGCAGTTTGTCTGCCGTAAACAGCAATGTTGTGACACTCTTTAACAGGACAATACTGACATCTACTGTACATGCATATGGTTAGAAAAATAGTGACAGAGAATTGAAAACAAGGATGGACAATTCAACCCTTAACTCAACAATGAGTAGATGAGTGTTGTGTGTGTATATATGTGTAAATAAATGCACATTGAAATTCAAGTATTTTTATTTATCCATCCATTCGCTACCGCTTATTCCCTTTTGGGGTCGCGGGGGGCGCTGGCGCCTATCTCAGCTATAGTCGGGCGGAAGGCGGGGTACACCCTGGACAAGTCGCCACCTCATCGCAGGGCCAACACAGATAGACAGACAACATTCACACTCACATTCACACACTAGAGCCAATTTAGTGTTGCCAATCAACTTATCCCCAGGTGCATGTCTTTGGAAGTGGGAGGAAGCCGGAGTACCCGGAGGGAACCCACGCAAATATATATATATATATATATATATATATATATATATATATATATATATATATATATATATATATATATATATATATATATATATATATATAGGGCTTCACGGTGGCAGAGGGGTTAGTGCGTCTGCCTCACAATACGAAGTTCCTGCAGTCCTGGGTTCAAATCCATGCTCGGGATCTTTCTGTGTGGAGTTTGCATGTTCTCCCCGTGAATGCGTGGGTTCCCTCCGGGTACTCCGGCTTCCTCCCACTTCCAAAGACATGCACCTGGGGATAGGTTGATTGGCAACACTAAATTGGCACTGGTGTGTGAATGTGAGTGTGAATGTTGTCCGTCTATCTGTGTTGGCCCTGCGATGAGGTGGCGACTTGTCCAGGGTGTACCCCGCCTTCCGCCCGATTGTAGCTGAGATAGGCGCCAGCGCCCCCAGCGACCCTGAAAGGGAATAAGTGGTAGAAAATGGATATATATATATATATATATATATATATATATATATATAATGAAATAGTTGACTTGGTGAATCTAGCTGTAAACATACTCCTCCCCTCCTAACCACGCCCCACTTCCCAAAATCGGAGGTCTCAAGGTTGGCAAGCACGGGCGGGCCACTTAAATTAAGTGGCCTGCTACTTGAATGACATGGCGGACCACCTTGAATAAAGTGGCGGGCCCACGTAAAAATGAACTGCAGACCTTCACTCATCACACAAAAAAAAAGACGTCATTTTAACAACATGTGCGCGCCCGTGGCGGCGACGCGCCTGTGCAACACGTTTTGTTTTTGTTTTTTAACCTTTTTTTTTTTTTAGCGGGCTGCGTCTGGTCCGCCGCAGCTCTGAGGAAGAAGCTGTCGTCCACGCTGATTGCTGAAGCATTTATCACGCGTGGTGATTATTGATACGTCGCATTGGACCGCCTGGAGGAGGAGAGGCAGAGAGAGAGAGAGAGAGAGAGGGAGGGTAAAGCAGAGAGAGAGAGAGAGAGAGTTGGTGGCGAGTGTTTTCCTCTCCGCCTGAGCGTCGGTGGTCGCGGTGCTGCGCGCCTGACTAACATGCCGTGCTGCGCACCGTCAGCATCAGCATCAGTATCAGCATCAGCATCAACAACACCCGCGCGCCTTGGACACCCGTGCGCACGCCTCCACTCCGGTCCACGCCGATAACGAACGCCTCCTCACGGGACTCTCTCTCGGGGACCCAACTGTGAGAGGAGAGACAACAACAAACAAACGGACCACCAGGACGCGGAAGAAGAAGTGAAAAGAAGATGGACTCCCAGTGACGCACCGACCTTTTGACGCGGCGCTCGGACTAACGCTTGTGGATTGCATGAAACACAGCAAGGGGCGAATGCTGAATTACGATCCGATTGTCTGAGTTTGGGGGTCGCCCCCCCAACCCCCCTCTCTCCCCGTCCTTCTGTCGCACCCCCTCCTCTTCTCCTTCCTCCTCCATCCCCACGCCGCGCGGCTCCTCGCCGTCCGCACGCCAGGATGCAGCTGCTCCGCGTTGCGTGGGCAATAACCGGAGCTGCGATCTGCTGCTTCCTCGTCCTCCTCATCCACTCCCGCCTGCTCAAAGAAGGTAACCATTCAAAAGAAGCTTCTTTATTTTATTGATGTATTTTTTTTTTTTTTTTTTTTAATTCCTTGCATCTCCAAATCCCAGAATGGAAAGTTCCATCCGGCATGCGAGGCGCACGTTCAACCTCTTGTTTTAAAGCTTCTCAATAGATGGCACTAGAGTCTAGCTGTAGGGTAACATGGAGGTCAAGCCGCTGTCTAACGTCTCATCTCACCTTCCTATGCCTGGAAGATCATCTCCATCTTTATTTACTTGCTTAAAAACAAACAAACAAAAAAAATATATATATGTATATATGCAGTGGGGCAAAAAAGTATTTAGTCAGCCATCGATTGTGCAAGTTCTCCCGCTTAAAATGATGCCAGGTCTGTAATTTTCATCATAGGTACACTTCAACTGTGAAAAAAATCCAGGAATTTTAAATTATGGTGGAAAATAAGTATTTAGTCAACCATTCAAAGCTCTCACTGATGGAAGGAAGTTTTAGCTCAAAATCTCACGATACATGGCCCCATTCATTCTTTCCTTAACACGGATCAATCGTCCTGTCCCTTTAGCAGAAAAACAGCCCCAAAGCATGATGTTTCCACCCCCATGCCTCACAGTAGGTATGGCGTTCTTGGAACCCAACTCGATATTCTTCTTCCTCCAAACACGACGAGTTGAGTTTATACCAAAAAGTTCTATTTTGTTTCATCCGACCACATGACATTCTCCCAATCATCTGCTGTATCATCCATGTATCCATTTTGGTATAAACTCAACTCGTCGTGTTTGGAGGAAGAAGAATACTGAGTTGGGTTCCAAGAACACCACACCTACTGTGAAGCATGGTGGTGGAAACATCGTGCTTTGGGGCTGTTTTTCTGCTAAGGGGACAGGACGATTGATCCGTGTTAAGGAAAGAATGAATGGGGCCATGTATCGTAAGATTTTGAGCCAAAACCTCCTTCCATCAGTGAGAGCTTTGAATGGTTGACCAATTACTTATTTTCCACCATAATTTAAAATTCCTACAATGTGAATTCCTGGATTTTTTTTTCACTTTTTGTCTCTCACAAATGATGAAAATTACAGACCTCTGTCATTATTTTAAGTGGAAAAACTTGCACAATCGGTGGCTGACTAAATACTTTTTTGCCCCACTGTATATATCATCACTTGCACTTTTATATAAGCCACCACCACAGACGCCTTTCCTTGGCGTTTCATGATTCCGCCTCAAACCGAAGGCCTTTCTCTGACATGCTGCATTCAAAAAAAAAAAAAACTCCTGGTGAAAGTCAAACTCTCCTTGATGAACTAGGCGTCGGTTAAAAAAGGGGCTAATATTCGCTGTAAAGAGCCGAGAGCAAACACTCTCCAGGCGTAATAGTGAGCTTCCGTCCCCGGGCAAATATACAGGTCAAACCGTTTTTCCTTAGCTGTGGAGAGTGCATGACTACCAGGACTTGGAGACCATCCAAGCACACGGAGAGAGGGCAAAAAAAAGAACTTGTGCGTCAGCCAAAATGGAAGTGGAGTTGAGTTTTGTTGTTGTTTTTTGTGCTGGCACATGCCTCAGAAGCCTGGCTTAATGTATAGTGACGTGCTGGTCTTTTTCCACGCCAGGTCAAAAGGACTTGGACGGCATGAACAAATAAGTGTGAATACAGACAGAAATAGTATGGAAATGTGTGGTAAATATAATATCAGACATAAAGGCAGTGTTTTTTCACCGTTGTTGGGCTGCAAGCGCCCCCTAGGGGGCTGTTTTCCAGCTGTGGTACGTATGTAGTTGTAATGCACTTCCCCACCACATGTGGCAGTAATGACAATAACAAACAAACAGAAGAAGTCTGGAGCTAAAGTCAGACATAAGTTTCTTAAGCGCAAAAAGTATGACTAAAGTGGTGAAGCTGTGTATTAACTTGGTCTTTTTTTTGTTGCAAAATGTATATACTATTAATGCTTAATATAATTTAGGTTAGAATGCATTTTTTTACTGTACTTAATGGATTGATTTCATGGTTGATATCTTTTGACAATGTTTATCCTGTTTAACTGTTAGTAGGTTAGATGTAATTAGTGAATACCATTCAAATCGAGAGTAGGATTACTAATGCAGTGTTATAATTGAGTGGGACAGGCGGTAGAAAATGGAATGATGTATGGAAGTTGGAACCCAAGTTACAAAAGGTCAATAACCCCAGCATTAAGGAACAATATCACATATAATGAGATGTTCCATATAGTAGTTATGATTTTTGTTGTACAATTAAAACACTTTGTCGGGGTATACATAGATTTGGCATTGATTGTTTTATTGACATTTTCAAGACGCTTTCTGATAATTTCTTCAGGATTTTTCTTCAGGATTTGTCGTTCAGCCGCCGACTAGTACGGCATGAACAAATAAGTGGAAATCCGGACAAAAATTGAATGGAAATGTTGGAAATTCAGGATATCAGACACAAAGGCAGTGTTTTTTCACAATTTTTGGGCTGCAAGCGCCCCCTAGGGGGCTGTTTTCCAGCTGTGGTACGTATGTAGTTGTAATGCACTTCCCCACCACATGTGGCAGTAATGACAATAACAAAGAAACAAGAAGTCTGGAGCTAAAGTCACACAGACGTTTCTTAAGCGCAAAAATTATGACTATAGTGGTGAAACTTTGTATTAACTTGGTCTTTTTTTGTTGCAAAATGTATATACTATAAATACTCAATATCATTTAGGTTAGAATGCATTTTTTTACGGTACTTAATGGATTGATTTTATGGTTGATATCTTTTGACAATGTTTATCCTGTTTAACTGTTAGTAGGTTAGATGTAATTAGTGAATACCATTCAAATCGAGAGTAGTATTACTAATTCAGTGTTATAATTGAGTGGGACAGGCGGTAGAAAATGGAATGATGTATGGAAGTTGGAACCCAAGTTACAAAAGGTCAATAACCCCAGCATTAAGGAACAATATCACATATAATGAGATGTTCCATATAGTAGTTATTATGATTTTTGTTGTACAATTAAAACACTTTGTCGGGGTATACATAGATTTGGCATTGATTGTTTTATTGACATTTTCAAGACGCTTTCTGATAATTTCTTCAGGATTTGATGTTCAGCCGCCGACTAGTACGGCATGAACAAATAAGTGGAAATCCGGACAAAAATTGAATGGAAATGTTGGAAATTCAGGATATCAGACACAAAGGCAGTGTTTTTTCACAATTTTTGGGCTGCAAGCGCCCCCTAGGGGGCTGTTTTCCAGCTGTGGTACGTATGTAGTTGTAATGCACTTCCCCACCACATGTGGCAGTAATGACAATAACAAAGAAACAAGAAGTCTGGAGCTAAAGTCAGACAGACGTTTCTTAAGCGCAAAAATTATGACTAAAGTTGTGAAACTGTATTAACTTGGTCTTTTTTTGTTGCAAAATGTATATGCTATTAATACTCAATATAATTTAGGTTAGAATGCATTTTTTACTTTACTTAATGGATTGATTTTATGGTTGATATCTTTTGGCAATGTTTATCCTGTTTAACTGTTAGTAGGTTAGATGTAATTAGTGAATACCATTCAAATTGAAAGTAGGATTACTAATTCAGTGTTATAATTGAGTGGGACAAGCGGTAGAAAATGGATGGAAGTTGGAGCCCAAGTTCCAAAAGGTTAATAACCCCAGAATTAAGGAGCAATATCAGATATTATGAAATGTTCCATATAGTTGTTCTTATGATTTTTGTTGTACAATTACAACACTTTCTCGGCGTCCATATAGATTTTGCATGGATTGTTTTACTGACATTTTCAAGCCGCTTTCTGAACATTTCTTCAAGATGGGCCGTGTGGTCGCCGACTAGTACGGCATGAACAAATAAATGGAAATCTGGACAAAAATAGAATGGAAATGTGTTGGAAATTAAGGATATCAGACACAAAAGCAGTGTTTTTTATGCCATTGTTGAGCCGCGAGCGCCCCCTAGAGGGCCGCCCCCCAAAAAAAGTCTGTTTCCCAGCTGTGGTACGTGGTTGGAATACACTTTCCCACCACATGTGGCAGTAATGACAATAACAAAGAAACAGAAGAAGTCTGGAACTAAAGTCAGACAAAAGTTTCTTAAGCGCAAAAATGATGACTAAAGTGGTGGAGCTGTGTTTTTATTTGCACTTTATTTTTGTTACAAAATGTATATATTATTAATATTTAATATCAATTAGGTTAGAATGTATGATATTAATGGATTGGTTTCATGGTTCATATATTTTGACAATGTTTATCCTGTTTAACTGTAAGTAGGTTAGATGTAATTAGTGAATACCATTCAAATCAAGAGTAGGATTACTAATTCAGTGTTATAATTGAGTGGGACAAGCGGTAGGAAATGGATGGAAGTTGGAGCCCAAGTTCCAAAAGGTTAATAACCCCAGAATTAAGGAGCAATATCAGATATTATGAAATGTTCCATATAGTTGTTCTTATGATTTTTGTTGTACAATTAAAACACTTTGTCGGCGTCCATATAGATTTGGCATAAATGGTTTTACTGACATTTTCAAGTAGCTTTCTGAACATTTCTTCAAGATGGGTCGTGTGGTCGCCGACTAGTACGGCATGAACAAATAAGTGGAAATCTGGACAAAAATAGAATGGAAATGTGTTGGAAATTCAGGATATCGGACACAAAAGCAGTGTTTTTTCGCCATTGTTGAGCCGCAAGCGCCCTCTAGAGGGCCGCCCAAAAAAATGTCTGTTTCCCACCTGTGGTACGTGGTTGTAATACACTGTCCCACCAGTTGTGGCAGTAATGACAATAACAAACAAACAGAAGTAGTCTGGAGCTAAAGTCAGACAGAAGTTTCTTAAGCGCAAAAATTATGACTAAAGTGGTGGAGCTGTGTTTTTATTTGCACTTTATTTTTGTCACAAAATTTATATATTATCAATATTTGATATCAATTAGGTTAGAATGTATGATATTAATGGATTGATTTCATGGTTCATATATTTTGACAATGTTTATCCTGTTTAACTGTAAGTAGGTTGGATGTAATTAGTGAATACCATTCAAAACAAGAGTAGGATTACTAATTAAATGTTATAATTGAGTGGGACAAGCAGTAGAAAATGGATGGATGGAAGTTGGAGCCCAAGTTCCAAAAGGTCAATAACCCCAGAATTAAGGAGCAATATCACATATAATGAGATGTTGCATATAGTTGTTCTTTTGATTTTTGTTGTACAATTAAAACACTTTGTCGGCGTCCATATAGATTTGGCATAAATGGTTTTACTGACATTTTCAAGTAGCTTTCTGAACATTTCTTGAAGATGGGCCGTGTGGTCACCGACTAGTACGGCATGAACAAATAAGTGGAAATCCCGACAAAAATAGAACGGAAATTTGTTGGAAATTCAGGATATCAGACACAAAAGCAGTGTTTTTTCGCCATTGTTGAGCCACAAGCGCCCCCTAGAGGGCCGCCCAAAAAAATGTCTGTTTCCCAGCTGTGGTACTTGGTTGTAATACACTTTCCCACCACATGTGGCAGTAATGACAATAACAAAGAAACAGAAGAAGTACGGAGCTAAAGTCAGACAGAAGTTTCTTAAGCGCAAAAACGATGACTAAAGTGGTGGAGCTGTGTTTTTATTTGCACTTTATTTATGTCACAAAATTTATATATTGTCAATATTTGATATCAATTAGGTTAGAATGTATGATATTAATGGATTGATTTAATGGTTGATATATTTTGACAATGTTTATCCTGTTTAACTGTAAGTAGGTTAGATGTAATTAGTGAATACCATTCAAATCAAGAGTAGGATTACTAATTCGGTGTTATAATTGAGTGGGACAAGCGGTAGAAAATGGATGGAAGTTGGAGCCCAAGTTCCAAAAGGTTAATAACCCCAGAATTAAGGAGCAATATCAGATATTATGAAATGTCCCATGTAGTTGTTCTTATGATTTTTGTTGTACAATTAAAACACTTTGTCGACGTCCATATAAATTTGGCATGGATTGTTTTACTGACATTTTCAAGTCGCTTTCTGAACATTTCTTCAAGATGGGTCGTGTGGTCACCGACTAGTACGGCATGAACAAATAAGTGGAAATCTGGACAAAAATAGAATGGAAATGTGTTGGAAATTCAGGATATCAGACACAAAAGCAGTGTTTTTTCGCCATTGTTGAGCTCCAAGCGCCCCCTAGAGGGCCGGCCAAAAAAATGTCTGTTTCCCAGCTGTGGTACTTGGTTGTAATACACTTTCCCACCACATGTGGCAGTAATGACAATAACAAAGAAACAGAAGAAGTACGGAGCTAAAGTCAGACAGAAGTTTCTTAAGCGCAAAAACGATGACTAAAGTGGTGGAGCTGTGTTTTTATTTGCACTTTATTTATGTCACAAAATTTATATATTGTCAATATTTGATATCAATTAGGTTAGAATGTATGATATTAATGGATTGATTTAATGGTTGATATATTTTGACAATGTTTATCCTGTTTAACTGTAAGTAGGTTAGATGTAATTAGTGAATACCATTCAAATCAAGAGTAGGATTACTAATTCGGTGTTATAATTGAGTGGGACAAGCGGTAGAAAATGGATGGAAGTTGGAGCCCAAGTTCCAAAAGGTTAATAACCCCAGAATTAAGGAGCAATATCAGATATTATGAAATGTCCCATGTAGTTGTTCTTATGATTTTTGTTGTACAATTAAAACACTTTGTCGACGTCCATATAAATTTGGCATGGATTGTTTTACTGACATTTTCAAGTCGCTTTCTGAACATTTCTTCAAGATGGGTCGTGTGGTCACCGACTAGTACGGCATGAACAAATAAGTGGAAATCTGGACAAAAATAGGATGGAAATGTGTTGGAAATTCAGGATATCAGACACAAAAGCAGTGTTTTTTCGCCATTGTTGAGCTCCAAGCGCCCCCTAGAGGGCCGGCCAAAAAAATGTCTGTTTCCCAGCTGTGGTACTTGGTTGTAATACACTTTCCCACCACATGTGGCAGTAATGACAATAACAAAGAAACAGAAGAAGTACGGAGCTAAAGTCAGACAGAAGTTTCTTAAGCGCAAAAACGATGACTAAAGTGGTGGAGCTGTGTTTTTATTTGCACTTTATTTTTGTCACAAAATTTATATATTATCAATATTTGATATCAATTAGGTTAGAATGTATGATATTAATGGATTGATTTAATGGTTGATATATTTTGACAATGTTTATCCTGTTTAACTGTAAGTAGGTTAGATGTAATTAGTGAATACCATTCAAATCAAGAGTAGGATTACTAATTCAGTGTTATAATTGAGTGGGACAAGCGGTAGAAAATGGATGGAAGTTGGAGCCCAAGTTCCAAAAGGTTAATAACCCCAGAATTAAGGAGCAATATCAGATATTATGAAATGTCCCATGTAGTTGTTCTTATGATATTTTTTGTACAATTAAAACACTTTGTCGGCGTCCATATAAATTTGGCATAGATTGTTTTACTGACATTTTCAAGTCGCTTTCTGAACATTTCTTCAAGATGGGCCTTGTGGTCGCCGACTAGTACGGCATGAACAAATAAGTGGAAATCTGGACAAAAATAGAATGGAAATGTGTTGGAAATTCAGGATATCAGACACAAAAGCAGTGTTTTTTCGCAATTGTTGAGCCGCAAGCGCCCCCTAGAGGGCCGGCCAAAAAAATGTCTGTTTCCCAGCTGTGGTACATGGTTGTAATACACTTTCCCACCACATGTGGCAGTAATGACAATAACAAAGAAACAGAAGAAGTCTGGAGCTAAAGTCAGACAGAAGTTTCTTAAGCGCAAAAATGATGACTAAAGTGGTGGAGCTGTGTTTTTATTTGCACTTTATTTTTGTTACCAAATGTATATATTATCAATATTTTATATCAATTAGGTTAGAATGTATGATATTAATGGATTTGTTTCATGGTTCATATATTTTGACAATGTGTATCCTGTTTAACTGTTAGTAGGTTAGATGTAATTAGTGAATACCATTCAAATCAAGAGTAGGATTACTAATTCAGTGTTATAACTGAGTGGGACAAGCGGTAGAAAATGGAATGATGTATGGAAGTTGGAGCCCAAGTTCCAAAAGGTCAATAACCCCTGCATTAAGGAGCAATATCACATATAATGAGATGTTGCATGACTACCAGTGCGTCAGACAAAATGGAAGTGGAGTTGAGGGTTGTTGTTGTTGGTTTTTTTGGGTGCTGGCACATGCCTCTGAAGCCTGCCTTAATGTATAGTGACGTGCTGGTCTTTTTCCACGCCAGGTCAAAAGGAACGCCGACTTGTACGGCATGAACAAATAAGTGTGAATACAGACATAAATAGTATGGAAATGTGTGGTAAATTCAGGATATCAGACATAAGGGCAGTGTTTTTTCACCGTTGTTGAGCTGCAAGCGCCCCCTATGAATAAATGCGGGAAAATATTGAAACGTTCTATAATGAATAGATAAATATCTAATAAAGTACAGATCTTACATCGGACTATATGATTCTATCCCAGTAGTTAACTAGTACCTACAAACCCCGTTTCCATATCAGTTGGGAAATTGTGTTTGATGTAAATATAAACGGAATACAATGATTTGCAAATCCTTTTCAACTCATATTCAATTGAATGCACTACAAAGACAACATATTTGATGTTCAAACTCATAAACTTAATTTTTTTTTACAAATAATAATTAAATTACAATTTTATGGCTGCAACACGTGCCAAAGTAGTTGGGAAAGGGCATGTTCACCACTGTGTTACATTACCTTTTCTTTTAACAACACTCAATAAACGTTTGGGAACTGAGGAAACTACTTGTTGAAGCTTTGAAAGTGGATTTTTTTCCCATTCTTGTTTTATGTAGAGCTTCAGTCATTCAACAGTCTGGGGTCTCCGCTGTCGTATTTTACGCTTCATAATAACACTTGTCTTGCTGAAATAAGCAGGGGCGTCCATGATAACGTTGCTTGGATGACAACATATGTTGCTCCAAAACCTGTATGGACCTTTCAGCATTAATGGTGCCTTCACAGATGTGTAAGTTACCCATGCCTTGGGCACTAATACACCCCCATACCATCATAGATGCTGGCTTTTGAACTTTGCGCCTATAACAATCCGAATGTTTTTTTCCCCTCTTTGTTCTGGAGGACAACACGTCATCTGTTTTCAAATATAATTTGAAATGTGGGCTCGTCAGACCACAGAACACCTTTCAACTTTGCATCAGTCCATCTCAGGTGATCTCGGGCCCAGCCAAGCCGGCGGCATTTCAGGATATTGTTGATAAATGGCTTTCGCTTTGCATAGTAGAGTTTTAACTTGCACTTACAGATGTAGCGACCAACTGTAGTTACTGACAGTGGTTTTATGAAGTGTTCCTGAGCCCATGTGGTGATAGCCTTTACACACTGATGTCGGTTTTTGATGCAGTACCGCCTGAGGGATCAAAAGTCTTTAATGTTATTACTTACGTGCAGTGATTTCTCCAGATTCTCTGAACTTGTTGATGATTTTACCGACCGGGGATGGTAAAATCCCTAAATTCCTTGCAATAGCTCGTTGAGAAATGTTGTTCTAAAACTGTTCGACAATTTGCTTACAAAGTGGTGACCCTCACCCCATCCTTGTTTGTGAATTACTTAGCATTTCATGGAAGCTGCTTTTATACCCAATCATGGAACCCACCTGTTCCCAATTAGCCTGCACACCTGTGGGATGTTCCTAATAAGTGTTTGATGAGCATTCCTCAACTTTATCAGTATTTATTGCCACCTTTCCCAACTTCTTCGTCACGTGTTGCTGGCATCAAATTCTAAAGTTAATGATTATTTGCAAAAAAAATTGTTTATCCGTTTGAACATCAAATATGTTGTCTTTGTAGCATATTTAACTGAATATGGGTTGAAAATTATTTGCAAATCTTTGTATTTTGTTTATATTTACATCTAACTCAATTTCCCAACTCATATGGAAACAGGGTTTGTAGTAACCTGGCTGTTGCGATCCGCGACTCGGATCTTCACATATTATTGTTTATTTTTCCATCTTTTTTCTCATTCTCCGTTTGATCCGTTTAGTCCATCACCATGGTTACTTGTTAGTTTCAGCTGTTACTCCCGGTTCCTGCACACCTGTTCTCTGTTAATCACCTTCGCTTTACAAGCCTTCCTTTTTTCATTCTTCTGCCTGGGACTCTAGTTTGCTCGCACGCAACTATACGTCTGTTTTGATCGTTTGCTTTCACGCTATTCCTGCTATTTTCGCGAGCTCTCATGCTACGCGCCTCGTTATTAGCTCACATGCTAAATGTTTTATTTACTCTTTTTTTGTGTGCCAACGTGCCAGTTTAATTTCCTAATTTGTATCTCCTAGTTCCCATACTAGCGTCGTTGGTTTGCCTTTTCTTAGCTCCAGTGTTTTTGTTAGCTCTCCTTCTGTTATTTAGAATAAATTGGTTATATTTTCGGTTCGCAGCCGAGTGTGAAGCGAGCGGAATGAGAATCAGCTCCTCCAAGTCCGAGTCCATGGTTCTCGCCCGGAAAAGGGTGGAGTGCCATCTCCGGGTTGGGGAGGAGACCCTGCCCCAAGTGGAGGAGTTCAAGTACCTTGGAGTCTTGTTCACGAGTGAGGGAAGAGTGGATCGTGAGATCGACAGGCGGATCGGTGCGGCGTCTTCAGTAATGCGGACGTTGTACCGATCCGTTGTGGTGAAGAAGGAGCTGAGCCGGAAGGCAAAGCTCTCAATTTAACGGTCGATCTATGGTCATGAGCTTTGGGTCATGACCGAAAGGATAAGATCACGGGTACAAGCGGCCCAAATGAGTTTCCTCCGCCGGGTGGTGGGGCTCTCCCTTAGAGATAGGGTGAGAAGCTCTGCCATCCGGGAAGAGCTCAACGTAAAACCGCTGCTCCTCCACATCGAGAGGAGCCAGATGAGGTGGTTCGGGCATCTGGTCAGGATGCCACCCGAACGCCTCCCTATGGAGGTGTTTAGGGCACGTCCAGCTGGTAGGAGGCCACGGGGAAGACCCAGGACACGTTGGGAAGACTATGTCTCCCGGCTGGCCTGGGAACGCCCTGGGATCCCCCGGGAAGAGCTAGCCGAAGTGGCTGGGGAGAGGGAAGTCTGGGCTTCCCTGCTTAGGCTGCTGCCCCCGCGACCCGACCTCGGATAAGCGGAAGATGATGGATGGATGGATGGTTATATTTTACCTTTGTTGTGTTCTTCGTTTTGACGCATTCTCGAGGGAATCGAACCCGAACAGGCGTGACGCTGGCTCATGTCAAGTTCCTTGCTCAATTAAATAGGATTGTATCATTTCACTCCACATATTGATCATGTATCGTGATTTGCTTGTCTTTTCAAAAAGAAAACAAGACAAATGGTGACTTGTAAATGATGAATTCTAGATATCAGACACTTATGATTATCAGAGGCTGTGGATCTCAGCATCTCAATATAAGTGCTGTTCTGTTTCTGTAACTCGCTCATATGAAGTTTATTGGGTCTTAATGCTTTCTGTAATGGTTCTTCACATATTGATATGCACAGCTTCCTTTAACGTGTTCCGACATGCTTGTCTTTACCAAAGTGGCCACCGACCAGTATGACAAACATGTCGCTTCAAGCTGTGGTTATGTGAGAAATTGTCTAGAGACCGGAGGCCGTCAGCGTCCACTTTTACCCACTTGTGATCTTCCCTGACGATGTGCATTATAGTTTGCATTCAAGCTTGACACTGAGGAGCTTCTAACTATGTGCCGCTGGTGGTGGTGGTGGTGGGAGGAGGAGGAGGAGGAGGAAGGGACGTGTGGTCGGTAAACAGATTTAGTGTTCACTTTGTGGCGAGATAAATGGCCAAGGTCAAAAGCGCCGAATAGTTTCAACTGTGATAGTTGTGGATTCAAAGGAGCCCATTGGGACGCGGGTAATGGATGTACATGCCTACTGTAATAACCTTTTTAGTAGTGCCTCATTGCCAAGTACACCATGGACAGACCGAGCGACATGTGGTTTTACTCTCCTTTCTCGCAAATTGACCATCTGTATATTTTATGGTGACGGTGATAAGTCATCAGAAGACAGACTGTGTAAAAAAAAAACACATTTTTGAAACTGAAGAGTTGAGATTTAGCATGGCAAAATGTGAATATACTGTATATATATATATATGTCTTGATTGGATTATCCAGAGAATAGTGCTCGATACCGTGGTAGAGCGCAATATGTAGGTGTGGGAAAAATCACAAGACTACTTCATCTCTACAGAACTGTTTCATGAGGGGTTCCCTCAATCATCAGGAGATCTCCCCTCATGAAACAGTTCTGTAGAGATGAAGTAGTCTTGTGATTTTTCCCACACATACATATATATATATATATATATATATATATATGTATATATATACATATATATATGTATATATATATATATATATATATCCATCCATCCATCCATCATCTTCCGCTTATCCGAGGTCGGGTCGCGGGGGCAACAGCCTAAGCAGGGAAACCCAGACTTCCCTCTCCCCAGCCACTTCGTCTAGCTCTTCCCGGGGGATCCCGAGGCGTTCCCAGGCCAGCCGGGAGACATAGTCTTCCCAACGTGTCCTGGGTCTTCCCCGT
This sequence comes from Nerophis ophidion, assembly GCF_033978795.1. Lineage (NCBI taxonomy): Eukaryota > Metazoa > Chordata > Actinopteri > Syngnathiformes > Syngnathidae > Nerophis > Nerophis ophidion. The sequence goes on from NC_084620.1 coordinate 65,317,439, forward strand.
GGCCTCCTACCGGTTGGACGTGCCGTAAACACCTCCCTAGGGAGGCGTTCTGGTGGCATCCTGACCAGATGCCCGAACCACCTCATCTGGCTCCTCTCGATGTGAAGGAGCAGCGGCTTTACTTTGAGTTCCTCCCGGATGGCAGAGCTTCTCACCCTATCTCTAAGGGAGAGCCCCGCCACACGGCGGAGGAAACTCATTTCGGCCGCTTGTACCCGTGATCTTATCCTTTCGGTCATGACCCAAAGCTCATGACCATAGGTGAGGATGGGAACGTAGATCGACCGGTAAATTGAGAGCTTTGCCTTCCGGCTCAGCTCCTTCTTCACCACAACGGATCGGTACAACGTCCGCATTACTGAAGACGCCGCACCGACCCGCCTGTCGATCTCACGATCCACTCTTCCCTCACTCGTGAACAAGACTCCTAGGTACTTGAACTCCTCCACTTGGGGCAGGGTCTCCTCCCCAACCCGGAGATGGCACTCCACCCTTTTCCGGGCGAGAACCATGGACTCGGACTTGGAGGTGCAGATTCTCATTCCGGTCGCTTCACACTCGGCTGCGAAACGATCCAGCGAGAGCTGAAGATCCCGGTCAGATGAAGCCATCAGGACCACATCATCTGCAAAAAGCAGAGACCTAATCCTGCGGTTACCAAACCGGAACCCCTCTACGCCTTTACTGCGCCTAGAAATTCTGTCCATAAAAGTTATGAACAGAATCGGTGACGAAGGACAGCCTTGGCGGAGTCCAACCCTCACTGGAAATGTGTTCGACTTACTGCCGGCAATGCGGACCAAGCTCTGGCACTGATCATACAGGGAGTGGACCGCCACAATAAGACAGTCCGATACCCCATACTCTCTGAGCACTCCCCACAGGACTTCCCGAGGGACACGGTCGAATGCCTTCTCCAAGTCCACAAAGCACATGTAGACTGGTTGGGCAAACTCCCATGCACCCTCAAGAACCCTGCCGAGAGTATAGAGCTGGTCCACAGTTCCACGACCAGGACGAAAACCACACTGTTCCTCCTGAATCCGAGGTTCGACTATCCGACGTAGCCTCCTCTCCAGTACACCTGAATAAACCTTACCGGGAAGGCTGAGGAGTGTGATCCCACGATAGTTGGAACACACCCTCCGGTCCCCCTTCTTAAAGAGAGGAACTACCACCCCGGTCTGCCAATCAATGGTACCGCCCCCGATGTCCACGCGATGCTGCAAAGTCTTGTCAACCAAGACAGCCCCACAGCATCCAGAGCCTTAAGGAACTCCGGGCGGATCTCGTCCACCCCTGGGGCCTTGCCACCGAGGAGCTTTTTAACTACCTCAGTGACCTCAGCCCCAGAAATAGGAGAGACCACCACAGATTCCCCAGGCACTGCTTCCTCATAGGAAGACGTGTTGGTGGGATTGAGGAGGTCTTCGAAGTATTCCTTCCACCTATCCACAACATCCGCAGTCGAGGTCAGCAGAACACCATCCGCACCATACACGGTGTTGATAGTGCACTGCTTCCCCTTCCTGAGGCGGCGGACGGTGGTCCAGAATCGCTTCGAAGCCGTCCGGAAGTCGTTTTCCATGGCTTCCCCGAACTCTTCCCATGTCCGAGTTTTTGCCTCCGCGACCGCTGAAGCTGCACACCGCTTGGCCTGTCGGTACCTGTCCACTGCCTCCGGGGTCCTATGAGCCAAAAGGACCCGATAGGACTCCTTCTTCAGCTTGACGGCATCCCTCACCGCTGGTGTCCACCAAGGGGTTTTAGGATTGCCGCCCCGACAGGCACCGACTACCTTGCGGCCACAGCTCCAATCTGCCGCCTCGACAATAGAGGTGCGGAACATGGTCCACTCGGACTCAATGTCCAGCACCTCCCTCGTGACATGTTCAAAGTTCTTCCGGAGGTGGGAATTGAAACTTTGTCTGACAGGAGACTCTGCCAGACGTTCCCAGCAGACCCTCACAATGCGTTTGGGCCTCCCAGGTCTGTCCGGCACCCTCCCCCACCATCGCAGCCAACTCACCACCAGGTGGTGATCGGTAGAAAGCTCCGCCCCTCTCTTCACCCGAGTGTCCATAACATGAGGCCGCAAATCCGATGACACAACTACAAAGTCGATCATGGAACTGCGGCCTAGGGTGTCCTGGTGCCAAGTGCACATATGGACACCCTTATGTTTGAACATGGTGTTTGTTATGGACAAACTGTGACGAGCACAAAAGTCCAATAACAAAACACCACTCGGGTTCAGATCCGGGCGGCCATTCTTCCCAATCACGCCTCTCCAGGTTTCACTGTCGTTGCCAACGTGAGCGTTGAAGTCTCCCAGTAGGACAAGGGAATCACCCGGGGGAGCACTTTCCAGTACTCCCTCGAGCGTTCCCAAAAAGGGTGGGTACTCTGAACTGCTGTTTGGTGCATAAGCACAAACAACAGTCAGGACCCGTCCCCCCACCCGAAGGCGGAGGGAGGCTACCCTTTCGTCCACCGGGTTGAACTCCAACGTACAGGCTTTGAGCCGGGGGGAAACAAGAATTGCCACCCCAGCCCGTCGCCTCTCACTGCCGGCAACGCCAGAGTGGAAGAGGGTCCAATCCCTCTCGAGAGAAGTGGTTCCAGAGCCCTTGCTGTGCGTCGAAATGAGTCCGACTATATCCAGCCGGAATTTCTCGACTTCGCGCACTAGCTCAGGCTCTTTCCCCCCCAGTGAGGTGACGTTCCACGTCCCAAGAGCTAGCTTCTGTAGCCGAGGATCGGACCGCCAAGTGCCCTGCCTTCGGCTGTCGCCCAGCTCACAATGCACCCGACCTCTATGGCCCCTGCTATGGGTGGTGAGCCCATTGGAGGGGGGACCCACGTTGCCTCTTCGGGCTGTGCCCGGCCGGGCCCCATGGGAACAGGCCCGGCCACCAGGCGCTCGCCATCGTGCCCCACCTCCGGGCCTGGCTCCAGAGGGGGGCCCCGGTGATCCGCGTCCGGGCGAGGGAAATCTGGGTCCATGATGTTTCTTCTTCATAAAGGTCTTCGAGCTGCTCTTTGTCTGATCCCTCACCTAGAACCTGTTTGCCTTGGGAGACCCTACCAATGTTGTCCGGGGGCTTTATGCCCCCGGACAACATAGCTCCTAGGATCATTGGGACACGCAAACTCCTCTACCACGATAAGGTTGCAGCTCAGAGAGGTATATATATATATATACCTCTCCTATATATATATATACATGTATATATATATATATATACATATATATATATGTATATATATATATATATGTATATATATATATGTATATATATATATATATATATATATATATATATGTATTGATGTATATATGTATATATATGTATATATATATATATGTATATATATATGTATATATATATATATATATATACATACATATATATATATGTATATATATGTATATATGTATATATATATATATATATATATATGTATATATATATATATATATATATATGTATATATATATATATATATGTGTATGTTTATATACATAACCTACTCAGTGTCCTAGTGGTTAGAGTTTCCGCTCTGAGATCGGTAGGTTGTGAGTTCAAACCCCGACCGAGTCATACCAAAGACTATAAAAATGGGACCCATTACCTCCCACTCAGCATTGAGGGTTGGAATTGGGGACTGAATCACCAAAAATGATTCCCGGAAAAATGATTACCAGGCGCAGCCACTACTGCTGCTCATTGCTCCCCTCACCTCCCAGGGGGTTTTCAAGGGTGATGGGTCAACTGCAGAGAATAATTTCCCCACACCTCGTGTGTGTGTGTGTGACAATCATTGGTACTTTAACTTTAACTTAACTAACTTAACTTATATCTGCCATGAAAGCGATAAAACACACCGGTGTAGTGAATTTACATTATTCAACCAAGGAACTTAAGTTATTAAAGAGTTCCGGTCAAACGTTTTTTTCACGGCTTTTTTTATTTTCAAACAAAGAAAGCTGTCTGAATTTGTCTTTATATTCAAGTTATCATGCTGTGATTTGACTTGTCCGGCCCACTTTGGAGTAGATTTTTTCTCCATGTGGCCCCCCCCATCTAAAATGAGTTCGACACCCCTGCTTTAGGGACTTCATTAAAATGATTGAAAAAGTAGCATAAAATAAGAATATAACTTCTACCTGATTTCACTCCACACCAAGTCCGACATCCTATTTTCCCTTCCCCTTCAAGAGAATTCACGTTTTTTGTTTTTTTTTAATCCCCCGGACGCACTAAATTAAAGCAGGTTATCAGCCTAACTGTATGAATACACACATCTGTGCCTCTTTGGACCATTACACAAACCCGTGTGGTTTCTAGGATCAATAACTGCAGGGCGGTGGACTGTGCGTGAGCCCCTTTTGTGGAAGGGCCGCCGGTACAGGTGGAGCACACCTCACAGTGCCGAGGAATGTTTTATGATTGAAGGAGAAAGGAAGCTGAACTCGCGTTCAACTTTCTGATTGGAGCAGACTCCATTTCGGCAAAACGCTTGGCTTTGAAGTGTGGAGCTGCTTTGGGGGTTGACTTAAAACAGAGTGGAAAGTAGTTCTGGTGCAGGTTTGTTGGGGATTCTCTTGATTAAACTCATGGTTTCACTCAAATTGGATTTGCATATGACATATGCATTAAAAAAAGTTGATGTTTTTAATAAGAAATGTACCGCTTTTTTCCCCCCGGACAATAGAGTACACCGGTAGATAAGCCACACCCACCCAGTTTTAGGGGAATATAATTTTTCCATATATTAGCTGCAGATATATAGATTGTGAAACTACTTATTTACATAGAAACATTCAGTAAATGTTTATTTACATACCTTTATTGTCTCCAACCGGCAGTAAAACGGCAGATCAAACAAAACAGAAGTCATCGTCGTGGACCCAATAGCTGCGCTAGCTAGCTCTCCAATCAGCTTAACAGACTCAATAACTCCACGGTGACGTTTTTAGTGAATTTATAGAGAGATTTGTTAATCCGAAACAATACATAAAGAATCCAATCCAATCCACTTTATTTATATAGCACATTTAAACAACAATAACGTTTCCAAAGTGCTGCACAGCCATGTTAAAAACAATTGTAAAAAATAAATAAATAAATAAAATAAAATTTAAAAAAAGTATATATATATATATATTATGCTCCACCAATGACTGAATAAAAACAAAAAATAAATAAATATAAAACCAATAAAAACAAATATGATTAAAAACTATTTTAAAGGGTAAAATCAATTAAAACAGTAAAATAGAAATCGAAGTGTATAAAGAATGCCATTTTAAGTTAATAATACTAACACAGACACTGGCAAACCTGTTAGCTTATTAGCTAATGCTAATTACGCTAGCTTCATTACATTACGATACAATTATTATGTGCAAATATGCATGAAAACACCCCTACAGACCAAACACTTGTTCTTTGAAGTCAGAATTATTTAAATGATCGCTGCAAATGACACTTCTCTTGCTCCCATTCTCCCATTTGTTGCAGAATATTTAAATACGATTTTTTACATGAGGAAAATCAAAATATATTTAAAAATTCTAATTGATTACATTAAGATTATCCATCCATCTATTTCGTACCGCTTATTTCCTTTGGGGTGTGGGGGGGGTGGGGTGCTGGTGCCTATCTCAGCTACAATCGGGCGGAAGGCGAGGTACACCCTCGACAAGTCGCTAGCTCATCGCAGGGACAACACAGACATTAAGATTAGTTTGACTAAAAATAATGAAATAGTTTTTAAAACTAAGTAAATTACTAGAAATACAATTTAAAATCTTGGCAAGTGGCAAATAATTTGAGAAAACCAAAATATCTTATTTTAATATTTGTTTTCATCAATTTTAACATATTTCTATTCATACTAAAATTAAATGTTTTTAATCATTAAAAAAAATGTTTTATTGATACGAATATTAATATTAGCCAATGACTAAAAATTAGTAAATATCTCTTAAAAATATGTAAATTACCAGACATTTTTACATTTTTTTATTCATGGTAAAATTTAGATTGGCCAATAACTAAAAAATATAAGTAGCTCTTAGAACTAAGTAAATTTCTAGAAATCAAAGTTTAAATTTTGGCAAGTGGCAAATAATTTGCAAAACTAAAATAGCTTATTTTAATATTTGTTTTGATCAATTTTAACATATATCTATTTATACCAAAATTGAAATTAGACAATGACTAAAAGTATATAAATAGCTCTTAACATTAGGTAAATTACCAGAAATACAATTTTAAATATCACAAGCGGGGATAGCGACGTCACCTGCTGCATGAAATAGCAAATTAGACTGCGAAGACGAATAACAAACAATGGCAGGCTTAAATAGAGGGATAATCAAAAGGCAGGTGACACAAATGCGTTACTATGGAAACGGAACAAAACAGGAAGTGCCACCAGGAACTAAGGAAGACAAAATACTAACAGGATGTCATACAAAACAAAACAAAAACCAGAATATGCCATGATCCGAGCAGCAGATCATGACACATTCAAGCCAACATGTTTCCCGGTTTGGACAATTCCCTAATTACCTGGAATTACCAGGAATTTCCCCTTGTTGAAAAATGAACGGGCAATATAAAAGCCTCTCCTTATCCCAAATGTCTTAACTTATTTGTACCGTTCCAACATCGACACACTCTTCTCACTCTGGACATTCAAGCCAACATGTTTTCTTGGTTTGGAAAACTCCTTGATCACCTGGAATTACCAGGAATTTCTCCCTATTAAGAATGAACGGGCAATATAAAAACCTCTCCATATCCCACATTTCTCAACCGATTTGAGCTGTTCCAACATCCACACACTCTACTCACCCTGGACATTCAAGCCAACATGTTTCCCGGTTTGGAAAATTCCTTGATTACCTGGAATTACCAGGAAATTTTCCCTATTAAAAATGAACAGGCAATATAAAAACATTTCCATATCCCACATTTCTCAACCGATTTGAGCTGTTCCAACATCGACACACTCTACTCAACCTGGACATTCAAGCCAGCATGTTTCCCCGGTTTGGAAAATTCCTTGATTACCTGGAATTACCAGGAATTTCTCCCTATTAAGAATGAACGGGCAATATAAAAACCTCTCCATATCCCACATTTCTCAACCGATTTGAGCTGTTCCAACATCCACACACTCTACTCAACCTGGACATTCAAGCCAACATGTTTCCCGGTTTGGAAAATTCCTTGATTACCTGGAATTACCAGGAATTTTTCCCTATTAAAAATGAACAGGCAATATAAAAACATTTCCATATCCCACATTTCTCAACCGATTTGAGCTGTTCCAACATCCACACACTCTACTCAACCTGGACATTCAAGCCAACATGTTTCCCCGGTTTGGAAAATTCCTTGATTACCTGGAATTACCAGGAATTTCTCCCTATTAAGAATGAACGGGCAATATAAAAACCTCTCCATATCCCACATTTCTCAACCGATTTGAGCTGTTCCAACATCCACACACTCTACTCACCCTGGACATTCAAGCCAGGATGTTTCCCGGTTTGGAAAATTCCCTAATTACCTTGTATTACCAGGAATTTCCCCTTGTTGAAAAATGAATGGGTAATATACTAGCCTCTCCTTATCCCAAATTTCTTAACTTATTCGTACCGTTTCAACATCGACACACTCTACTCAACCTGGACATTCAAGCCAACATGTTTCCCGGTTTGGAAAATTCCTTGATTACCTGGAATTACCAGGAATTTCTCCCTATTAAGAATGAACGGGCAATATAAAAACCTCTCCATATCCCACATTTCTCAACCGATTTGAGCTGTTCCAACATCCACACACTCTACTCAACCTGGACATTCAAGCCAACATGTTTCCCGGTTTGGAAAATTCGTTGATTACCTGGAATTACCAGGAATTTCTCCCTATTAAGAATGAACGGGCAATATAAAAACCTCTCCATATCCCACATTTCTCAACCGATTTGAGCTGTTCCAACATCCACACACTCTACTCAACCTGGACATTCAAGCCAACATGTTTCCCGGTTTGGAAAATTCCTTGATTACCTGGAATTACCAGGAATTTTTCCCTATTAAAAATGAACAGGCAATATAAAAACATTTCCATATCCCACATTTCTCAACCGATTTGAGCTGTTCCAACATCCACACACTCTACTCAACCTGGACATTCAAGCCAGCATGTTTACCGGTTTGGAAAATTCCCTAATTACCTTGTATTACCAGGAATTTCCCCTTGTTGGAAATGAATGGGCAATATACAAGCCTCTCCTTATCCCAAATGTCTTAACTTATTCGTACCGTTTCAACATCCACACACTCTACTCACCCTGGACATTCAAGCCAACATGTTTACCGGTTTGGAAAATTCCTTGATTACCTGGAATTACCAGGAATTTCTCCCTATTAAGAATGAACGGGCAATATAAAAACCTCTCCATATCCCACATTTCTCAACCGATTTGAGCTGTTCCAACATCCACACACTCTACTCAACCTGGACATTCAAGCCAACATGTTTCCCGGTTTGGAAAATTCCTTGATTACCTGGAATTACCAGGAATTTTCCATATTAAAAATGAACAGGCAATATAAAAACATTTCCATATCCCACATTTCTCAACCGATTTGAGCTGTTCCAACATCCACACACTCTACTCACTCCGGACATTCAAGCCAGCACGTTTCCCCGGTTTGGAAAATTCCTTGATTACCTGGAATTACCAGGAATTTCTCCCTATTAAGAATGAACGGGCAATACAAAAACCTCTCCATATCCCACATTTCTCAACCGATTTGAGCTGTTCCAACATCCACACACTCTACTCACCCTGGACATTCAAGCCAGCATGTTTCCCGGTTTGGAAAATTCCCTAATTACCTTGTATTACCAGGAATTTCCCCTTGTTGAAAATGAACGGGCAATATACAAGCCTCTCCTTATCCCAAATGTCTTAACTTATTCGTACCGTTTCAACATCGACACACTCTACTCACCCTGGACATTCAAGCCAACATGTTTCCCGGTTTGGAAAATTCCTTGATTACCTGGAATTACCAGGAATTTCTCCCTATTAAGAATGAACGGGCAATATAAAAACCTCTCCATATCCCACATTTCTCAACCGATTTGAGCTGTTCCAACATCCACACACTCTACTCAACCTGGACATTCAAGCCAACATGTTTCCCGGTTTGGAAAATTCCTTGATTACCTGGAATTACCAGGAAATTTTCCCTATTAAAAATGAACAGGCAATATAAAAACATTTCCATATCCCACATTTCTCAACCGATTTGAGCTGTTCCAACATCCACACACTCTACTCACTCTGGACATTCAAGCCAACATGTTTCCCCGGTTTGGAAAATTCCTTGATTACCTGGAATTACCAGGAATTTTTCCCTATTAAAAATGAACAGGCAATATAAAAACATTTCCATATCCCACATTTCTCAACCGATTTGAGCTGTTCCAACATCCACACACTCTACTCACCCTGGACATTCAAGCCAGCATGTTTCCCGGTTTGGAAAATTCCCTAATTACCTTGTATTACCAGGAATTTCCCCTTGTTGAAAAATGAACGGGCAATATAAAAGCCTCTCCTTATCCCAAATGTCTTAACTTATTTATACCGTTCCAACATCCACACACTCTACTCACTCTGGACATTCAAGCCAGCATGTTTCCCCGGTTTGGAAAATTCCTTGATTACCTGGAATTACCAGGAATTTCTCCCTATTAAGAATGAACGGGCAATATAAAAACCTCTCCATATCCCACATTTCTCAACCGATTTGAGCTGTTCCAACATCCACACACTCTACTCACCCTGGACATTCAAGCCAGCATGTTTCCCGGTTTGGAAAATTCCCTAATTACCTTGTATTACCAGGAATTTCCCCTTGTTGAAAATGTACGGGCAATATACAAGCCTCTCCTTATCCCAAATGTCTTAACTTATTTGTACCGTTTCAACATCGACACACTCTACTCACCCTGGACATTCAAGCCAACATGTTTCCCGGTTTGGAAAATTCCTTGATTACCTGGAATTACCAGGAATTTCTTCCTATTAAAAATGAACGGGCAATATAAAAACCTTTCCATATCCCACATTTCTCAACCGATTTGAGCTGTTCCAACATCCACACACTCTACTCACTCTGGAAATCCAAACCAACATGTTTCCCGGCTTGGAAAATTCCTTGATTACCTGGAATTACCAGGAATTTCTCCCTATTAAAAATGAACGGGCAATATAAAAACCTCTCCATATCCCACATTTCTCAACCAATTTGAGCTGTTACAGCATCCACACACTCTACTCACTCTGGACATTCAAGCCAACATGTTTCCCTGCTTGGAAAATTCCTTGATTACCTGGAATTACCAGGAATTTCTCCCTATTAAAAATGAACGGGCAATATAAAAACGTCTCCATATCCCACATTTCTCAACCGATTTGAGCTGTTCCAACATCCACACACTCTACTCACTCCGGACATTCAAGCCAGCATGTTTCCCCGGTTTGGAAAATTCCTTGATTACCTGGAATTACCAGGAATTTCTCCCTATTAAGAATGAACGGGCAATATAAAAACCTCTCCATATGCCACATTTATCAACCGATTTGAGCTGTTCCAACATCGACACACTCTACTCACCCTGGACATTCAAGCCATTATGTTTTACCGGTTTGGAAAATTCCCTAATTACCTTGTATTACCAGGAATTTCCCCTTGTTGAAAAATGAATGGGCAATATACAAGCCTCTCCTTATCCCAAATGTCTTAACTTATTCGTACCGTTTCAACATCGACACACTCTACTCACCCTGGACATTCAAGCCAACATGTTTCCCGGTTTGGAAAATTCCTTGATTACCCGGAATTACCAGGAATTTCTTCCTATTAAAAATGAACGGGCAATATAAAAACCTTTCCATATCCCACATTTCTCAACCGATTTGAGCTGTTCCAACATCCACACACTCTACTCACTCTGGAAATCCAAGCCAACATGTTTCCCGGCTTGGAAAATTCCTTGATTACCTGGAATTACCAGGAATTTCTCCCTATTAAAAATGAACGGGCAATATAAAAATGTCTCCATATCCCACATTTCTCAACCGATTTGAGCTGTTCCAACATCCACACACTCTACTCAACCTGGACATTCAAGCATTACGCGTATCGACGTTTTGACGGAAATTCACACGTAGTTTCTCCCAGGAATTGTCATTTCTAGTTTCAATTCATGTTCTGCCGAACAACTGACAAATTTAGTTGTTTTTTTTGTTTTCCTTAACCACTCAAGGCAAATCCTACTGTTGATGTCGATTTATCATATCCGCTGTTGGGTTTGTTCACTAAGAAGAAATCAAAGGTGCAGCGTGGAAAAGGTAAAAGCATTAAAGTGCGGCATTCTGACTTGCAGATGTCGGAGCTTCAACCCCGGCAGCAACAGCGGCGTCAGTCATTAAGTCTTTCTTCCTCTTTCTTGGCCATCTATAATTCATCTTCAGGAGAAAAAAAAAAAAAACGGGATTTTACAGATCTCAGCCTTGAAGCACAGTTCCAGGCTCCAGAGACAGAAAGATAATGTGCTTGTATTTAATGCCGCAGTAATACTCTTTTGGCATACAGAAGCCATGCGGAGACCTCAAATCTTCTCTGATGTCAAATCCCCGGTACATGCCGGCCGGCGCCACATACACCGATTTGAATTGAGCGCCAGTTATCTCTTAACGGGCAGTATCAGCGGAAATCCATGAGGGCAAAAACACATGAATCAATGCCTTAATTGATTCATTACTTAAAGGGTTCGTTAATTAAGGTGGCTGCGATTAATCAATCACAGCAGAGACCTGTGGCGGTGTGTTCAAGGTAATCAAAGCTTCTTCAAATGACCCCCCTGTGTCTTGGGGCACTTGTCGCCCATCGGTGTGTGTGTGTGTGTGTTCTTGTATTTCTACCCTTCTTGAGATATCAACAAGGAAAAGTACCTTCCATATGAGGACAGCTGAACAAGTTAGGGCATAAATCATGGTCCCAATAGGGAAAACCATTGCATCTGATAGAGAATGTCTCCTTTCTGGGTGGTCCGAAAAAGTTGACTTTGTCAGTTTTAAAACTGCTCCCCCACTGATCAACATATGAAATAACAAGTGTGTGTAACACATTTGAAGTGCTCCTCTCTGGCCAACATTGCAATAACAAGTGTGTGTGTAAGAAATTGAAATGCACCCCCTTTGGCCAATATTTTTAAAAAAAAAGGAAAAAAAAGAGAATATATATATATATATATATATATATATATATATATATATATATATATATATATCTCGACATACTGTAATAATTTGAAGTAAATCATGAAGATTAAAATCCAATTAGGAACAAAAAAATAAAAATACATAAATAAACTAAAAGCAGTCTTGTGTCGACTTCTTTCTTAAAAATTGGGAAGAATTTCTCATATTCTTTCTGTTTCTGTAATATTCCTTTTTAATGCAAAATATTGACATTTGTCATATACAATTCAGACTTATCACAATACTGCCATCTTTTTTTGTTCTTGTAAAATAGTGACATTTTTGGAGTAAATTTTGGACTTTGGTCACTACTAAATTTCCGATTATTATTATAGTATCGCAAACATGTAAAAGTTTTCTTATAAAATTGTGACTTTTAGTCTGTGATTTCCGTGTGGTCCGAAAAAGTTGACTGTGTGCCAGTTTCAAAACTGCTCCCCCACTGGTCAACATATGAAATAACAAGTGTGTGTAAAAAATTTGAAGTTCTCCCCCTCTGGCCAACATTTTAATAACAAGTGTGTGTGTAAGAAATTGAAATGCACCCCCTTTGGCCAATATAAAAATAAATCAATTAAAAAAAAATAATAATAAAAAAAAAAATATATATATATATATATATCGACATACTGTAATAATTTGAAGTAAATCATGAAGATTAAAATCCAATTAGAAACAAAAAAATAAAAATACATATATTAACTAAAAGCAGTCTTGTCGACTTTTTTCTTAAAAATTGGAAACTATTTCTCATATTCTTTCTGTAATATTGCAATATTTTCTCGTAAAATTATTACTTTTTAACGCAAAATGGTGACGTTTGTCATATACAATTCAGACTTATCACAATACTGCAATCTTTTTTTGTTCTTGTAAAATAGTGACATTTTTGGAGTACATTTTTGACTTTTGTCACTATTTTGCCGAGTATATTTCCAATTATTATTATAATATTGCAAACATGTTAAAGTTTTCTAATAAAATTGTGACTTTTAGTCAAAAGTTAGGACATGGTCCCAATACGGAAAACCATTGCATCTGATAGAGAATGTCTGATTTCCGTGTGGTCCGAAAAAGTTGACTGTGGGCCAGAATAAAAACTGCTCCCCCACTGTTCAACATATGAAATAACAAGTGTGTGTAAAAAAAAAATTGAAGTGCTCCCCCTCTGGCCAACATTGTAATAACAATTATGTGTGTAAGAAATTGAAATGCACCCCCTTTGGTCAATATAAAAATAAATCAATTTAAAAAAAAAAAAAAAGATACATATATATATATATATATATATATATATATATATATATATATATATAGAAAAATATCGACATACTGTAATAATTTGAAGTAAATCATGAAGATTAAAATCCAATTAGAAACAAAAAAATAAAAATACATATATTAACTAAAAGCAGTCTTGTCGACTTCTTTCTTAAAAATTGGAAACGATTTCTCATATTCTCTCTGTTTCTGTAATATTGCAATATTTTCCCCTTAAATTATTACTTTTTAATGCAAAATGGTGACATTTGTCATATACAATTTAGACTTATCACAATACTGCCATCTTTTTTGTTCTTGTAAAATACTGAAATTTTTTGAGTAAATTTTTGACTTTGTCACTATTTTGCCAAGTAAATTTCCGATTATTATTATAATATTGCAAACATGTAAAAGTTTTCTAATAAAATTGTGACTTTTAGTCACAAGTTAGGACATGGTCCCAATACGGAAAACCATTGCATCTGATAGAGAATGTCTGATTTCCGTGTGGTCCGAAAAAGTTGACTGTGTGCCAGTTTCAAAACTGCTCCCCCACTGGTCAACATACGAAATAACAAGTGTGTGTAAAAAAATTTAAATGCTCCCCCTCTGGCCAACATTTTAATAACAAGTGTGTGTGTAAGAAATTGAAATTTGGCCGATATAAAAATAAAATATATATATATATATATATATATATATATATATATATATCAACATAGTGTAATAATTTGAAGTAAATCATGAAGATTAAAATCCAATTAGAAACAAAAGAATAAAAATACATATATTAACTAAAAGCAGTCTTGTTGACTTCTGTCTTAAAAATTGGGAGCAATTTCTCATATTCTTTCTGTTTCTGTAATATTGCAATATTTTCTCGTAAAATCATTACTTTTTAATGCAACATGGTGACATTTGTCATAAACAATTTAGACTTATCACAATACTGCCATCTTTTTTGTTTTTGTAAAATAGTGACATTTTTGGAGTACATTTTCCTTTTGTCACTATTTTGCCAAGTAAATTTCCGATTATTATTATTATTAAATAGAAAACATTTGAAAGTTTTCTTATAAAATTGTGACTTTTTTTTCGAGTAAAATTACGACTTTTTTCTCAAAATTGCCAAAATACTAAGTTTTCCTTGTAAAATTGTGACTGTTGAGTAAAATTCCATTTTTTTACCATAATATTGCACACATGTTCAGTTTTTCTTGTAAAATGTTGTCTTGCATTGGGTAAGATTATGATTTATTATAATACTGCGGAAATTTTAAAAAATTTTAAAATGTTCTTGTAAAACTGTGACCTTTTTCTTTTGAAATTCCAACTAATTTTTCAGAACAAGCTTTTTTTGTTCTTGTAAAATAGTGAGATTCTTTGAGTACATTTATGAATTTAGTCATAATGTTGCCAAGTAAATTTCCTATTATTATTATGATATTGCAAATATTTTAAAGTTTTCTTATAAAATTGTGACTTTTTTTGAGTAAAATTACGACTTTTTTTGAGTAAAATTACGACTTTTTTCTCAAAATTGCCAAAATACTAAGTTTTCCTTGTAAAATTGTGACTGTTAAGTAAAATTCGATTTTTTATCATAATATTGCACACATGTTCAGTTTTTCTTGTAAAATTTTGTCTTGCATTGGGTAAAAGTACGACTTATTATAACACTGCCAAAATTAAACAAAAAAATTCTTGCGAAACTGTGACCTTTTTCTTGTGAAATTCCAACTCCCTTTTCAGAAAAAGCTTTTTTGTTCTTGTATAATAGTGACATTTTTTTTGTAAATTTATGACTTTTGTCACAATTTTGCCAAGTAAATTTCCGATTATTATTATCATATTGCAAACATTTTAAATTTGTCTTATAAAATTGTGACTTTTGTCGAGTAAAATTACGGCTCTTTTCATAAAATTGCCAAACTGTTAAGCTTTCCTTGTAAAAATTCCAACTTTTACCATAATATTGCACACATGTTCAGTTTTTCTTGTAAAATTTTGACTTGCATTGGGTAAAAGTATGACTTATTATAACACTGCCAAAATTTAAAAAAAATTCTTGTAAAACTGTGACCTTTTTCTTGTGAAATTCCAACTCCTTTTTCAGAACAAGCTTTTTTGTTCTTGTATAATAGTGACATTTTTTTAGTAAATTTATGACTTTTGTCACAATTTTGCCAAGTAAATTTCCGATTATTATTATAATATCGCAAACATAATTTAAAGTTTTCTTATAAAATTGTGACTTTTTTCGAGTAAAATTACGACTTTTTTTTCAAAATTGCCAAAATACTAAGTTTTCCTTGTAAAATTGTGACTGTTGAGTAAAATTCGATTTTTTTTATCATAATATTGTACACATGTTCAGTTTTTCTTGTAAAATGTTGACTTGCATTTGGTAAAAGTACGACTTATTATAAAAATAAAAATTCTTGTGAAATTCCAACTCATTTTTCACAAAATGCTTTTGTGTAATGGGATAGTATGTATATATTATTAATGTTGTAAATACAAATCTTTATATATCTAGAAAAGGTGGTCCTAAAGAGGTAGGCATTTTTTGGAGGTCTCAAGAAGGTAACAAATACAAGAGTGGGAGTGTGTTAGTGTGTGTGTGTGTGTGTGTGTGTGTGTGTGTGTGTGTGTGTGTGTGTGTGTGTGTGTGTGTGTGTGTGTGTGTGTGTGTGTGTGTGTGTGTGTGTGTGTGTGTGTTTGTGTGTGTGTGTGTGTGTGTGTGTGCGTGTGTGTGTGGGTGTGGGTGTGTGATCTCCTACACACACACACACACACACACACACTCATGTTTCTGTATTTACTAGCCGGCAGTATCGATC
Organism: Nerophis ophidion; assembly: GCF_033978795.1. Taxonomy (NCBI): domain Eukaryota; kingdom Metazoa; phylum Chordata; class Actinopteri; order Syngnathiformes; family Syngnathidae; genus Nerophis; species Nerophis ophidion. The sequence goes on from NC_084620.1 coordinate 65,333,911, forward strand.
GCGGGACAGTAAAAAGTGTGCACTCTCGCACCCTGTTTTCCTAAAGTCCTATTGATTGCGTTTTGGCAGCGCAGTGGGACATTAAAAACTGAAAGGCAGGGGCCCTGGCGGTCGGCGCTAATGAAAAGTCGGCCGCGAGGAGCCACCCCCGCTTCCGCTCTCCATCCGCTGGCCCTGGCGAGTCGGCAAGAAGACATCGACCTTGCAGACTTCATTCCCGCCTTCACGGCCGTGTCACGCCGTCCGCACACCCCGGCCGATCTGGTACACGATTAAGACGGATCATGAGGTCGTTTGAGGGTTGGGTGACCTCCGTGACGGTTTGTGTTAAAGCCCCACTTAGAAACTTTCAATTTTGGTTGATTTTGCCAGAAGAAGACCACATTTCCCATATAGCATCGAACTGACATGATGTCCTCTGTAATATTGGCACATATATTAGGTCTTTAAAGGCCTACTGAAAGCCACTACTACCGACCACGTAGTCTGATAGTTTATATATCAATGATGAAATATTAACATTGCAACACATGCCAATACGGCCTTTTTAGTTTAATAAATTGCAATTTTAAATTCCCAGCGGAAGTATCATGCTAAATCGTCGCGGTATGATGACGCATTGTAGAGGACATTTTGGTCCAGCACCGTTCACAGCTATAAGTCGCCTCTTAATTCCACAGTTTTATGGACATCTGTGTTGCTGAATCTTTTGAAATGTGTTCAATTAATAATGGAGACGTCAAAGAAGAAAGACGTAGGTGGGAAGCGGTGTATTGCGGCAGCCTTTAGCGACACAAACACAGCCGGTGTTTCCTTGTTTACATTCCCGAAAGATGACGGTGAAGCTTTACTATGGAACAGAGCGGTCAAGCGAACATGGTTCCCTACCACTTGTCAACCGGCAGGTTTCGGTGAGAAAATGGTGGTAACAAGTCAGCTCTTACCGTAGACATGAGCGGAGAGCTTGCGTTCTTCCTCATGCACGTGTCAAAGAGGCAGCTGCGGACTCTCTTGCCTCCTCCGACCAGCCGCCCCCGAACGTGGGATGCTTCCACCGTGGAGGAGGGGAAAAAAACAAAATCTCAGCTCGGCCCCAACGCTAAAACACTAGTAACACGTGCGCCTGACGTCACACATTGTAGCGGAATATTTGTTGCAGCCCAGATCCCAGCTAAAAGTCGTCTGCAAAAGATTCAGCAACACAGATGTCCAGAATACTGTGTAATTATGCCATTAAAGCAATGTGTTCAATTAATAATGGAGACGTCAAAGAAGAAAGACGTAGGTGGGAAGCGGTGTATTGCGGCAGCCTTTAGCGACACAAACACAGCCGGTGTTTCCTTGTTTACATTCCCGAAAGATGACGGTGAAGCTTTACTATGGAACAGAGCGGTCGAGCGAACATGGTTCCCTACCTACATGTCAACCGGCAGGTTTCGGTGAGAAAATGGTGGTAACAAGTCAGCTCTTACCGTAGACATGAGCAGAGAGCTTGCTTTCTTCCTCATGCACACGTCAAAGAGGCAGCTGCGGACTCTCTTGCCTCCTCCGACCAGCCGCCCCCGAACGTGGGATGCTTCCACCGTGGAGGAGGGGAAAAAAACAAAATCTCAGCCCGGCCCCAAGGCTAAAACACTAGTAACACGTGCGCTTGACGTCACACATTGTAGCGGAATGTTTGTTGCAGCCCAGATCCCAGCTAAAAGTCGTCTGCAAAAGATTCAGCAACACAGATGTCCAGAATACTGTGTAATTATGCCATTAAAGCAATGTGTTCAATTAATAATGGAGACGTCAAAGAAGAAAGACGTAGGTGGGAAGCGGTGTATTGCGGCAGCCTTTAGCGACACAAACACAGCCGGTGTTTCCTTGTTTACATTCCCGAAAAATGACGGTGAAGCTTTACAATGGAACAGAGCGGTCAAGCGAACATGGTTCCCTACCTACATGTCAACCGGCAGGTTTCGGTGAGAAAATGGTGGTAATAAGTCGGCCCTTACCGTAGACATGAGCGGAGAGATTGCGTCGTTCCTCCTGCCCCTGTCAAAGAGGCAGCTGCGACTCTCTTGGCCTCCTGCCTCCGACCGTCGGATGCTTCCACCGTTGTTGGAGGGAAAAAAATAAGAAAAGCCGGCTGCCTTGGGACTGTTGAGTAAAATCCCATGTTTTACTATAATATTGCACACATGTTCAGTTTTCCTTGTAAAATTTTTACTTGCATTGGGTAAAATACGACTTATTATAATACTGCCAAATTTTAAAAAATATTGTGAAACTGTGACCTTTTTCTTGTGAAACCTAACTCATTTTTCAGAACAAGCTTTTTTGTTCTTGTAAAATAGTGACATTTGTTGAGTAAATTTCTGACCTTTGTCATAATTTTGCCAAGTAAATTTCCGATTATCATTATTATTATATTGCAAACATTTTAAAGTTTTCTTATAAAATTTTGACTTTTGTCGAGTAAAACTACGACTCTTTTCATAAAATTGCCAAATGTTAAGCGTTCCTTGTAAAATTGTGACTCTTGAGTAAAATTCCAACTTTTACCATAATATTGCACACGTGTACAGTTTTTCTTGTAAAATTTTGTCTTGCATTGGGTAAGATTATGATTTATTATAATACTGCCGAAAAGCTGGCTGCCTTCGCCTCGTCGAGAAACTGGTTTTCCTCGAAGACACTGGCGGTCACCACACCCCTCCGTTTTTCAGGTACGACCATATAATCTCACTAAAACACTAGTAACACAATAAGCAGATAAGGGATTTTCCAGAATTATCCTCGTTATTTTGTCTAATAACATCTGAATCACCCTGCCGTCTATTTTTTTTTACTAGTCTTTCACTCTAACTTTCCTCATCCACGAATCTTTCATCGTCGCTTTTTCGGTCCGAATCGCTCTCGCTGCTGGTGGCCATGATTGTAAACAATGTTCAGATGTGAGGAGCTCCACAACCCGTGATGTCACGCGCACATCGTCTGCTACTTCCGGTACAGGCAAGGCTTTTTTATTAGCCACCAAAAGTTGCAAACTTTATCGTGGATGTTCTCTACTAAATCCTTTCAGCAAAAATATGGCAATATCGCGAAATGATCAAGTATGACACATAGAATGGACCTGCTATCCCCGTTTAAATAAGAAAATCTAATTTCAGAAGGATATGCTGGTGTTAAATAGCAGACTGAAATGATGCGCTACAAACATGACGCTAATACCACGAATGTATCGATGCAGTTACCAAACAAAGAAAAAAACGGCGGGAGATTTATTTTTTAAGGAAATAATATGGAACTATCATGCTGGCGACTAATTATTGCTACCACGCAAATTTCTGATCATTATCATTTTAATTTAAGTATTGCTTGTTAATTACTAGTTTAGCAGGAATAGAGATGAGGGCAGCACGGTGGAACAGGGGTTAGTGCATGTGCCTCACGATACAAAGGTCCTGAGTTCGATCCCCGGGCTCGGGGGTATTTGTGTGATTGATTGATTGATTGATTGAAACTTGTATTGGTAGATTGTACAGTAAATATTCCGTACAATTGACCACTAAATGGTAACACCCAAATACGTGTTTTAACGTGTTTAAGTCGGGGTCCACGTTAATCAATTCATGTGGAGTTTGCACGTTCTCCCCGTGAGGTTCCCTCCGGGTACTCCGGCTTCTTCCCACCTCCAAAATAATGCCCCTGGGGCTAGGTTGATTGGCAACACTAAATTGGCCCTAGTGTGTGAATGTGAGTGTGAATGTTGTCTGTCTATCTGTGTTGGCCCTGTGATGAGGTGGCGACTTGTGCAGGGTGTACACCGCCTTCCGCCGGAATGCAGCTGTGATAGGCTCCAGCAACCCCTGCGACTCCAAAAGGGACAAGCGGTAGGAAATGGATAGAGAGCCAAGGCAGCATCCGTCTGAAATCTCTCGTCTTTGTTGGAAAACCAGGCCGATGTTGGTCCTTGAATCCGGGTAGCATCCCTTTTTCTTTTTTTTGTCTCCTCAAACAAAAATTTTCGTTTCTTTGGTTGTTTTGGAGCTTCTGCCATGATAGCATTAATTGCATGTACGCGTTTTACTTCTTCTTCCTTTTGTTTTCTGTCGGTACATCGGCGTTCGCGTCGACTTCCGTCTTTTTAACGACTGGGGAAAGGGGAAAGTTACATATGACGTAAAGCAAGTCAGCACATTTGTAGTTTTTTTTGGGTAGCAGGGTTCCTAGAACCCTCCTCAAAGTGGACGGCGTGGCAAAGTTGGTAGTGTTACTGGTTCAATCCCCACCACCTACCATTCTAGTCACGTCCGTTGTGTCCTTGGGCAAGACACTTCATTCACCCTTGCTCCTGATGGGTCCTGGTGAGCCCCTTGCATGGCAACTCCCATCGTCAGTGTGTGAATGTGTGTGTGAATTGGCGAATGTGGAAATACTGTCAAAGCGCTTCGGGCTCCTTAAAAAGGGGTAGAAAAGCGCTATGCAAGTACAACCCATTTACCAAAGTCACTAAGTGCCAGTAAAAGAGACACAGACTCCCTCAGACCATGACAGAGGTGTCATTCACCAATTTGTAAGTCCATGCATCATCCCAAAAGTTATGAACATATGCTATGAAGGTTGAAAAATTACCGAGTGTTGCTTTTATCCGGGTAGCCTCCCTTTTTCTTTTTTTTTGTGTTGTCGGACAAAACTTTTCGTTTCTTTGGTTGTTTTGGAGCTTCTATCATGATAGCATTAATTGCATGTACGCGTTCCTCTTCTTTGTATTTTTGTTTTCTGGCTGTACGTCAGCGTTTGCATCGACTTACGTTTTTTTAACGAATAGAGAAAGGAGAGAGTGACGTATACCGTATAGCATGTCAGCACATTTGTAGTTTTTTTGTGTAGCAGGTTTCCTAGAACCCTCCTCAAAGTCACTAAGTACCAGTAAAAGCGACACAGACCCCCTCGGGCCATGACAGAGGTGTCATTCAAATAGTTGTAAGTCCGTATATCATCCCAAAAGTTATGAACATATGTTATGAATGTTGAAAAATGACTTAATGCTGCTTTTATCCGGGTGGCATCCCTTTTTCTTTTTTTTGTCTCCTCGGACAAAAATTTTTGTTTCTTTGGTTGTTTTGGAGCTTCTGCCATGATAGCATTAATTGCATGTACGCGTTTTTTTCTTCGTCTTTTTGTTTTCTGGTGGAACATAGGCGTTCCCATCGACTTCCGTCTTTTTAACGAATGGGGAAAGTGGAACGCTACGTATGCCGTAAAGCAAGTCAGCACATTTGTAGTTTTTTTAGGGTAGCAGGGTTCCTAGAACCCTCCTCAAAGTCATTAAGTGCCAGTAAAAGTGACACAAACCCTCTCAGGCCATGACAGAGGTGTCATTCAAATAGTTGTAAGTCCGTATATCATCCCAAAAGTTATGAACATATGTTATGAATGTTGAAAAATGACTTAGTGCTGCTTTTATCCGGGTGGCATCCCTTTTTCTTTTTTTTGTCTCCTCAGACAAAACTTTTCGTTTCTTTGGTTGTTTTGGAGCTTCTGCCGTGATAGCATTAATTGCATGTACGCGTTCTTCTTCTTCGTCTTTTTGTTTTCTGGCGGTACGTAGGCGTTCGCATCGACTTCCGTCTTTTTAACGACTGGGGAAAGGGGAAAGTTACATATGACGTAAAGCAAGTCAGCACATTTGTAGTTTTTTGTGTAGCAGGGTTCCTAGAACCCTCCTCAAAGTCACTAAGTGCCAGTAAAAGCGACACAGACCCCCTCGGGCCATGACAGAGGTGTCATTCAAATAGTTGTAAGTCCGTGTATCATCCCAAAAGTTATGAACATATGTTATGAAGGTTGAAAAATGACTTAATGCTGCTTTTATCCTGGTGGCCTCCCTTCTTCTTTTTTTGTCTCCTCAGACAAAACTTTTCGTTTCTTTGGTTGTTTTGGAGCTTCTGCCATGATAGCATTAATTGCATGTACGCATTCTTCTTCTTCGTCTTTTTGTTTTCTGGCGGTACATAGGCGTTCGCATCGACTTCCGTCTTTTTTACGACTGGGGAAAGGGGAAAGTTACATATGACGTAAAGGAAGTCAGCACATTTGTAGTTTTTTGGGGTAGCAGGGTTCCTAGAACCCTCCTCAAAGTCACTAAGTGCCAGTAAAAGCGACACAGACCCCCTCGGGCCATGACAGAGGTGTCATTCAAATAGTTGTAAGTCCGTGTATCATCCCAAAAGTTATGAACATATGTTATGAAGGTTGAAAAATGACTTAATGCTGCTTTTATCCTGGTGGCCTCCCTTCTTCTTTTTTCTGTCTCCTCAGACAAAACTTTTCCTTTATTTGGTTGTTTTGGAGATTCCGCCATGATAGCATTAATTGCATGTACGCGTTCTTCTTCTTCGTCCTTTTGTTTTCTGTCGGTACATTGGCGTTCGCATCGACTTCCGTCTTTTTAACGACTGGGGAAAGGGGAAAGTTACATATGACGTAAAGCAAGTCAGCACATTTGTAGTTTTTTTGGGTAGCAGGGTTCCTAGAACCCTCCTCAAAGTCACTAAGTGCCAGTAAAAGCGACACAGACCCCCTCGGGCCATGACAGAGGTGTCATTCAAATAGTTGTAAGTCCGTGTATCATCCCAAAAGTTATGAACATATGTTATGAAGGTTGAAAAATGACTTAATGCTGCTTTTATCCTGGTGGCCTCCCTTCTTCTTTTTTCTGTCTCCTCAGACAAAACTTTTCCTTTCTTTGGTTGTTTTGGAGATTCCGCCATGATAGCATTAATTGCATGTACGCGTTCTTCTTCTTCGTCTTTTTGTTTTCTGGTGGTACATAGGCGTTCGCATCGACTTCCGTCTTTTTAACGACTGGGCAAAGGGGAAAGTTACATATGACGTAAAGCAAGTCAGCACATTTGTAGTTTTTTGTGTGGCAGGGTTCCTAGAACCCTCCTCAAAGTCACTAAGTACCAGTAAAAGCGACACAGACCCCCTCGGGCCATGACAGAGGTGTCATTCAAATAGCTGTAAGTCCGTGTATCATCCCAAAAGTTATGAACATATGTTATGAAGGTTGAAAAATGACTTAATGCTGCTTTTATCCGGGTGGCATCCCTCTTTCTTTTTTTGTCTCCTTAGACAAAACTTTTCGTTTCTTTGGTTGTTTTGGAGCTTCTGCCATGATAGCATTAATTGCATGTAAGCGTTCTTCTTCTTCGTCCTTTTGTTTTCTGTCGGTACGTCGGCGTTCGCATCGACTTCCGTCTTTTTAACGACTGGGGAAAGGGGAAAGTTACATAAGACGTAAAGCAAGTCAACAGATTTGTAGTTTTTTTGGGTAGCAGGTGTCTTGGAACCCTCCTCAAAGAGGACGCCGTGGCGAAGTTGGTAGAGTGGCTGTGCCAGTAATCTGAGGGTTACTGGTTCAATCCCCACCACCTACCATTCTAGTCACGTCCGTTGTGTCCTTGGGCAAGACATTTCATTCACCCTTGCTCCTGATGGGTCCTGGTGAGCGCCTTGCATGGCAACTCCCATCGTCAGTGTGTGAATGTGTGTGTGAATGGGCGAATGTGGAAATACTGTCAAAGCGCTTCGGGCTCCATAAAAAGGGGTAGAAAAGCGCTATGCAAGTACAACCCATTTACCAAAGTCACTAAGTGCCAGTAAAAGAGACACAGACTCCCTCAGACCATGACAGAGGTGTCATTCACCAAGTTGTAAGTCCATGTATCATCCCAAAAGTTATGAACATATGTTATGAAGGTTGAAAAATTGCCGAGTGTTGCTTTTATCCGGGTAGCCTACCTTTTTCTTTTTTTTGTCTCGTCGGACAAAACTTTTCGTTTCTTTGGTTGTTTTGGAGCTTCTGCCATGATAGCATTAATTGCATGTACGCGTTCTTCTTCTTTGTATTTTTGTTTTCTGGCTGTACGTCAGCGTTCGCATCGACTTACGTCTTTTTAACGAATAGGGAAAGGAGAAAGTGACGTATGCCGTAGAGCATGTCAGCACATTTGTAGTTTTTTGTGTGGCAGGGTTCCTAGAACCCTCCTCAAAGTCACTAAGTGCCAGTAAAAGCGACACAAACCCTCTCAGGCCATGACAGAGGTGTCATTCAAATAGCTGTAAGTCCGTGTATCATCCCAAAAGTTATGAACATATGTTATGAAGGTTGAAAAATGACTTAATGCTGCTTTTATCCGGGCGGCATCCCTTTTTCTTTTTTTGTCTTCTCAGACAAAACTTTTCGTTTCTTTGGTTATTTTGGAGCTTCTGCCATGATAGCATTAATTGCATGTACGCGTTCTTCTTCTTCGTCCTTTTGTTTTTTGGCGTTACATAGGCGTTCCCATCGACTTTCGTCTTTTTAACGAATGGGGAAAGGGGAAAGATACGTATGCCGTAAAGCAAGTCAGCACATTTGTAGTTTTTTTGGGTAGAAGGAACCCTCCTCAAAGTCACTAAGTGCCAGTAAAAGCGGCACAGACCCCCTCAGGCCATGACAGAGGTTTCATTCAACAAGTTGTATGTCCATGTATCATCCCTAAATATATGAAGATATGTTATGTGTCAGGTTCAAACACTGATGACATCTATTAAACAAGACAAAAGGCAAAGAATCAAACCGAGACAGAATTAAATTTGGACTCAGTTTCGAGGAAAGACATGGCCACTGTACTCTCTGTACAGTCTTGCACCACGCTCGGCCCTAAGATTGTACTCCTCCTTCTTTATTTGACTTTCTACCCCCTCCTTCCCACAGCTGCTTCCTGAGGGAAGTGGGTCGTAAACGGCGTTGCCTTCGGTTACCGAACAGTTCGAAGAGCGTTCATGAAATAGTTCGAAAAGTGTTCCATGAAATAGTTCAAAGAGAGTTCCATAAAATACTTTAAAAAGAGTTCGTAAAATACTTCAAAAAGAGTTCCTCTGGAAATTGGGCAGATCCTGCCATCCATCCGCTTTGTAGTCCCAGTGGAGTTTTACCAGCTTTCTTCTTGGTGGGTTTCAGCCTTTTGTCTTCTTGTCAGGAACACAGTGTAATACAAAAATTTTTGTGATCATTTAAAAACAATTATTCTAACATTTTGAAGGTTGAAAAATGACTTAGTGCTGCTTTAGAAGGAAAGCAAAAGCATGCATGAATCACAAATGAGAAAAAAACGCCGTCTTTCAGCTCCGACTGGCGGTGTGTGGGAGTTTTCCCATTGGCTCGGTCAATAAAAGGCAATAGACAGCCTTCTTTAAATACATTTATTTATTGTCTTCTGCGTCTCGCTTTGGTAACTATGGCGACTCTCCAGGAGATGCCGCTGCGGTCGCAGCACATCAGCTAAACAGGATTGGCCCAGTCAGCGGTTTGTCTCTCAAGACCACCCTGGCCCAATGGCTGTCTATACAAGGCAGCAGAGCCCCAGGGGTCCCACACGGGCATGTTCTAGCCCCCCTCTTGTTACGCATGTATTCATTGAAAGAGGTCATATTGTGATATTTTTCTACATTCAAAACAATTCCCGATGGTCTACATAACATCTAATGCTGGTTCTTTGGTCAAAACTTTGCATGGATTATGTTTTTTTGTGGAGACAAAACAGTGCCAGTAAAATTTGGTATCCAAAAGAAATATAGAAAACAATTGTATTGCCACAAAAAAACAAGTTTTGGCAACCAGCACATCAATCAATCAATCGATCAATGTTTATTTATATAGCCCCAAATCACAAATGTCTCAAAGGACTGCACAAATCATTACGACTACAACATCCTCGGAAGAACCCACAAAAGGGCAAGGAAAACTCACACCCAGTGGGCAGGGAGAATTCACATCCAGTGGGACGCCAGTGACAATGCTGACTATGAGAAACCTTGGAGAGGACCTCAGATGTGGGCAACCCCCCCCCCTCTAGGGGACCGAAAGCAATGGATGTCGAGCGGGTCTAACATGATACTGTGAAAGTTCAATCCATAGTGGCTCCAACACAGCCGCGAGAGTTCAGTTCAAGCGGATCCAAGACAGCAGCGAGAGTCCCGTCCACAGGAGACCATCTCAAGCGGCGGCGGATCAGCAGCGTAGAGATGTCCCCAACCGATACACAGTCGAGCGGTCCATCCTGGGTCCCGACGAGCGGTCCATCCTGGGTCTCGACTCTGGACAGCCAGTACTTCATCCATGGTCATCGGACCGGACCCCCTCCACAAGGGAGGGGGGGACATAGGAGAAAGAAAAGAAGCGGCAGATCAACTGGTCTAAAAAGGAGGCTAGAGTATACAGATGAGTTTTAAAGTGAGACTTAAATGCTTCTACTGAGGTAGCATCTCGAACTGTTACCGGGAGGGCATTCCAGAGTACTGGAGCCCGAACGGAAAACGCTCTATAGCCCGCAGACTTTTTTTGGGCCCTAGGAATCACTAATAAGCCGGAGTCTTTTGAACGCAGATTTCTTGCCGGGACATATGGTACAATACAATCGGCAAGACAGGATGGAGCTAGACCTTGTAGTATTTTATACGTAATTAGTAAAACCTTAAAGTCACATCTTAAGTGCACAGGAAGCCAGTGCAGGTGAGCCAGTACAGGCGTAATGTGATCAAACTTTCTTGTTCTTGTCAAAAGTCTAGCAGCCGCATTTTGCACCAACTGTAATCTTTTAATGCTAGACATGGGGAGACCCGAAAATAATACGTTACAGTAATCGAGACGATTACTGTAACGTACAAGCATTGAAAAATTACAATATGGTTGGTGGATAATTTTTTTTTAAATCATGACATGTCCTGTTTTCTTCTTCTGCAGTTTTTTATCTGCAAGCCCAAGTCGAGTAAAACAGCTTTCGGGTAAACTTAGACAAGCTTTATTGCTCCACAAGGAAAATTGTTCCACACAGTAACTAAGTCACAAAGGGATGGAAAGGAAAATGCACACGATGGCACAAAAAGAGTGCGAAAACAAAAATGTATGGACTAAAAATGTACCATAGTAGGTCATGAGTTCAAACCCCGGCCGAGTCATACCGAAGACTATAAAAATGGGACTCATTACCTCCCTGCTTGGCACTCAGCATCAAGGGTCGGAATTGGGGGTTAAATGACCAAAATTATTCCCGGGCGTGGCCACAGCTGCTGCTCACTGCTCCTCTCACCTCCCCGTGGATGAACATGGGGATGGGTCAAATTCAGAGGACGAATTTTATCACACCTAGTGTGTGTGTGACAATCATTGGTACTTTAACTTTAACTTAACTAACTTATACCTGCCATGAAAGCACTAAAACATACCGGTGTAATGAGTTTACATTATTCAACCAAGGAACCAATGTTATAAAAGAGCTCCGCTTTTGATTTAAGTAAAGTCTTAACTTTAGATCCATCATTTGACACTTCTTCCACTCCAAAACAAAGATGACGGAGATAAGACGCTGCCGAAGGTGAGACTCGTAAATAAGACCGCCCACAAAACGGCACATCCGGAAGCGACGGTCAGAAAGCGGCTTGAAGATGATCCGTAAAACCTCATCCATGCAACATTTTTACCAAAGAACCGACATTACATGTTAAGTAGACCACAAGAAAGTGTTTTACATTTAGTGCGCCATATATATGAAAAAATATAAAAAATAGTCCATTCATCGGCAGTGCGCCTTATAATCCGGTGCGCCCTATGGTCCGGAAAATACGATACTAGGCTGTCATCTGCCATTGCCCCTAACGTGTTCCATGAGTGATATTAAAGGGGAACATTATCACAATTTCAAAAGGGTTAAAAACAATAAAAATCAGTTCCCAGTGGCTTGTTGTATTTATTTGAAGTTTTCTTCTAAATTTTACCGGTCCCCGAATATCCCTAAAAAAAGCTTTAAAGTGTTTGATTTTCGCTATTTGCGATGCGACTATCCATTTCCCTGTGACGTCACACAGTGCTGCCAATGTAAACAAACAACGGCGAATACCACTGCAAGATATAGCGACATTAGCTCGGATTCAGATTCGGATTTCAGCGGCTTAAGCGATTCAACAGATTACGCATGTATTGAAACGGATGGTTGGAGTATGAAAGTATTGAAGAAGAAACTGAAGCTATTGAGCGAATAGCTATTGACGCTATTCATAGCCATAGCATGGCCGAATAGCTGCGTTAGCATCGCCGGTAAAATGTGCGGACCAAACGATCAGGACTTTCGCATCTCGTGACACTGGAGCAACTTAAATCCGTCGATTGGTAAGTGTTTGTTTCGCATTAAATGTGGGTGGAAGTAAACGTAATATAGTTCCAAATGCATCTGCAGGTTATCTATACATCTCTGTGCCATGTCTGCTTTAGCACCGCCGGTAAATAGCATGTTAGCATCGATTAGCATAGCATGTTAGCATCGATTAGCTGGCAGTCAACATCAACAAAACTCACCTTTGTGAATTCGTTGACTATCTTTGCAAATGCATCTGCAGGTTATCCATACATCTCTGCCATGTCTGCTTTAGCACCGCCGGTAAATAGCATGTTAGCGTCGATTAGCGTAGAATGTTAGTATCGATTAGCTGGCAGTTAGGCCGCAACCAAATATGTCTGATTAGCTCATAAGTCAACATCAACAAAACTCACCTTTGTGATTTCGTTGAATTTATTGTTGCAAACGCATCTGCAGGTTATCCATACATCTCTGTGCCGTGTCTACTTTAGCACCGCCGGAAAATAGCATGTTAGCATCGATTAGCAAAGCATGTTAGCATCGATTAGCTGGCAGTCAACATCAACAAAACTCACCTTTGTGAATTCGTTGACTATTGTTGCAAATGCATCTGCAGGTTATCCATACATCTCTGTGCCATGTCTGCTTTAGCACCGCCGATAAATAGCATGTTAGCGTCGATTAGCGTAGCATGTTAGCATTGATTAGCTGGCAGTCATGCCGCGACCAAATATGTCTGATTAGCACATAAGTCAACATCAACGAAACTCACCTTTGTGATTTCGTTGAATTTATTGTTGCAAACGCATCTGCAGGTTATCCATACATCTCTGTGCCATGTCTGCTTTAGCACCGCCGGTAAATAGCATGTTAGCGTCGATTAGCGTAGAATGTTAGTATCGATTAGCTGGCAGTTATGCCGCAACCAAATATGTCTGATTAGCACATAAGTCAACATCAACGAAACTCACCTTTGTGATTTCGTTGAATTTATTGTTGCAAACGCATCTGCAGGTTATCCATACATCTCTGTGCCATGTCTGCTTTAGCACCGCCGGTAAATAGCATGTTAGCGTCGATTAGCGTAGAATGTTAGTATCGATTAGCTGGCAGTTATGCCGCGACCAAATATGTCTGATTAGCACATAAGTCAACATCAACAAAACTCACCTTTGTGATTTCGTTGAATTTATCGTTGCAAACGCATCTGCAGGTTATCCATACATCTCTGTGCCATGTCTGCTTTAGCACCGCCGGTAAATAGCATGTTAGCATCGATTAGCTGGCAGTCAACATCAACAAAACTCACCTTTGTGGATTCGTTGACTGTCGTTGCAAATGCATCTGCAGGTTATCCATACATGTCTGTGCCATGTCTGCTTTAGCACCGCCGGTAAATAGCATGTTAGCGTCGATTAGCGTAGAATGTTAGTATCGATTAGCTGGCAGTTATGCCGCAACCAAATATGTCTGATTAGCACATAAGTCAACATCAACAAAACTCACCTTTGTGATTTCGTTGACTTTATGGTCGCAAACGCATCTGCAGGTTATCCATATGTTGCGATGTAGTACTCCTTTGCCTTGTGTTTTTCCCCAAAAGACGACACCCAGTAATTTTTCTTTACATTCATAAATCTGTACAGAAATAAAACAAAACAAAACTTAACATAAATATGTCTCTTTTAGGCCTTCAGCTAGCCTGCTAATAAATTAACTGAAAGCTAATTCAGAGAGCGCCAGAGAGCACAACTTACCGTCACGTGGAAGACAACAGACTGACGACACACACGTGTCTCAGCCTGGAAGTCTGCTGTGACATGTGACGTTCAATGACCATAAAATATGTAGGAAATGACAGTACTGAACTTAGACCATATTATTTTGCTGCAAAAAAAAGCTGTACGGCTAATAAACAAAGCAGGATATTATGACCATACCCATCCATTATTTGTTAAATCAAAACTTATGAAATTTCAAGATATTGTTTATTATAAAATAACACAGATAATGTTCAAAGCAAAAATAAATACTCTTCCAGAAGGAATTCAAAAATACTTCTCTCTACAGACCAGCAAATACAATCTAAGAGATGAATCTAAGTTTATTTTACCAAAAGCAAATTAGTTGTTAAACGTCGATGTTTATCTGTTCTCGGTGTTAATTTGTGAAATTCTGTTGGTAAAGAAATAAAAATGAGTGACTCAGTATTTAATTTAAAAAAGAACATGTCACAATGTATTTTAAAAAGTTATGTGAACTAGAAATGTATATTTTTTTGCTTAAATGTTGTATTTAGAAGGTATGTATGTTTATCTATTTACAAAAAACTGCATGTGTGTAAGTACATATTTTTGTATTATTTGTTAAAGGGCAACTTAAATGTAAATGCTGAATGACTATATTTCTTTTTGTATTACAAAATTATTAGAAAAGGTAACTTAATTCAATGTAAAAATGTTTATGTTGGGCATATAAGCTTTTTTGCTTCTGCCTGTTTCAGTCATGTTATTTATTTTTGAATCGCGATCCATGTTTGAATATGTTTTTGTTAGACTGAAACTAAATTAAAGAATAATAAAAATTGAGAAATAAAGAGTAACATTACTTAATGTGTAAATGTAATGAATTAGATAAAATGACATTAAAATTAAATGACATTAATACAAAAACAGTAGTAAGACAGTAAGTAATTGAGATCATAAATTACCTCTGTTATCCATACTTCTCTGTGCCATGTCTGTCATCGCCGGTAAAATGTGGAGACACTCTGACACATTCAATGGGGGTCTGGCGGAAGACACTTTCGCATCTTCGGGCCAGTGGTGCAACTTGAATTTTTGATTAGACTAAAAATTGAGAAAGTGTCTTCCGCCAGACCCCTTCGCATCTTCGGGCCAGTGGTGCAACTTGAATTTTTGATTAGACCAAAAATTGAGAAATAAAGAGTAACATTACATAATGTGTAAATGTAATAAATGAGATAAAATGACATTAAAATTAAATGACATTAATACAAAAACAGTAGTAAGACAGTAAGCAATTGAGATCATAAATTACCTCTGTTATCCATACATCTCTGTGCCATGTCTGTCATCGCCGGTAAAATGTGGAGACACTCTGGCACATTCAATGGGGGTCTGGCGGAAGACACTTTCGCATCTTCGGGCCAGTGGTGCAACTTGAATTTTTGATTGGACTAAAAATTGAGAAAGTGTCTTCCGCCAGACCCCTTCGCATCTTCGGGCCAGTGGTGCAACTTGAATTTTTGATTGGACCAAAAATTGAGAAATAAAGAGTAACATTACATAATGTGTAAATGTAATAAATTAGATAAAATGACATTAAAATTAAATGACATTAATACAAAAACAGTAGTAAGACAGTAAGCAATTGAGATCATAAATTACCTCTGTTACACATACATCTCTGGGCCATGTGTTGGATCCATTATGGATCGAACTTTCACAGTATCATGTTAGACCCGCTCGACATCCATTGCTTTCCTCCTCTCCAAGGTTCTCATAGTCATCATTGTCACCGACGTCCCACTGGGTCATTATTGTCACCGATGTCCCACTGGGTGTGAGTTTTCCTTGCCCTTATGTGGGCCTACCGAGGATGTCGTAGTGGTTTGTGCAGCCCTTTGAGACACTAGTGATTTAGGGCTATATAAGTGAACATTGATTGATTGATTGATTGATGTCTGTCATCGCCGGTAAAATGTGGAGACACTCTGGCACATTCAATGGGGGTCTGGCGGCAGACACTTTCGCATCTTCGGGCCAGTGGTGCAACTTGAATCCCTCCCTGTTAGTGTTGTTAAACCCTCCGACAACACACCGACGAGGCATGATGTCTCCAAGGTTCCAAAAAATAGTCGAAAAAACGGAAAATAACAGAGCTGAGACCCGGTGTTTGTAATGTGTTGGCGACTGTATTACCTCCGAGACGCCACGTTCTGACGTCATCGCAAAAAGAGGAATAAACAGAAAGGCGTTTAATTCGCCAAAATTCACCCATTTAGAGTTCGGAAATCGGTAAAAAAAATACATGGTCTTTTTTCTGCACCATCAAGGTATATATTGACGCTTGCATAGGTTTGGTGGTAATGTTCCCGTTTAAAGGGGGCCACCGAAGGCCTTGTTTCCAACCTCGGTCATACAGATCGTGGTCTTCTCGAGTCTGTGTTGATTTTGAAGAAGCTTGTTTGATTAGACCCAAAATGCAGACTGGTAGAGCTGTATGGATCGTGCGTGTGCGATTATGCGAGATGACTTGCCCACTCGGAGTAAGAGGAGGAGGAGGGCCAGCAGTTTTGAAGGTTAGAGACTAGTCCAGGCCATTTGTCTATCCACTTGTCAACAGGCGAGACAAAGATCCCCTCAGATCAGCACATTTCCTCCGGAGGAAGGGCGGGTTCCTGCAAGGCGTCCATCACCACCATCGCTCACAGACAATCCCCCTAAAGCCCCGTGTGTATTTATCTGGATGTATAAGCTGAGAGAGTGCTGATTGAAGGGACCGTCAGACTGCTTTATTCATGCGCTAACTCTCCGGACTATTGATTCCGTGACTGCTGGGGCTGCTGGATTGCGCTCGGTCCGCCGCGTTTTCCGAGGAAATGACGGGGTGAGGAGTGTGCTTACCCTTCCGCGCTTTCAATTTGCGCTTCCCCGCCGTGTCAGGAGGCACAGATGAGGTCATCTCGGCGGTCGATCAATCCGCCGCATCTCTGTTCATCTGGCTAATCAATAGCTACTTAAGAAGTTTGATCGTCTTTGAGTCCGCAGTCATTTGAATGGATCTAGAAAGGCGGATTCTTGTTTTTCTTGCGGCCCCGAAGGCCTCGGAGCACGCAGACGTGGCGTCGCTGATAACAAGCTCGGTCACACTTTATGGATCCGACAGAAATCTGGCTCCGATCTTGACTTTCGGTTACCTCAGAAGGGACCCGGTATCGCTGAAATGTGTATGTTCAGTTTAGTTCCAATTTTATTTGGAACATTCATACGATACAATGTATTGCATCACACAATTCCAGTCGTTTCATTACAGCATGTCCGAAAAGGAGTTGGAAGAAACTACCCCTACCCCTTTTCATACCATAGCGATTCAATCCAATTTCCTTGATCTCTGTAACAAAACAGTGAACAAATGAATAATAAATACATAATATACCATCCTAAGTAAACAAATATTAAATACATAAATAATATGTGTCTCAATAAATAAATAGAAAAAAAAAATGGATCAAGATGTTCATCATAATTCTTGTTCTGTGTACTTTCTGAACACTTGTAGTTTGAACGGTTTCCTAAACCGAATCATATCGGTGCTTTGTTTCATTTCTTTGGTTAATCCATTCCATAGTTTAATTCCACATTGATTGACTGATTAAGTGATTGATTGAAACTGTTATTAGTAGATTGCACAGTACAGTACATATTCAGTACAATTGACCACTAAATGGTTGCCAGGTTCAAACACTGATGACATCTATTAAACAGACAAGAAGCAAGGAGTCATGCAGAGACAGAGTTTAATTTAGCTCATGAGGAGAACGCATGGCGCTGCACACTTAGTCACAGTCTCCCACTATGCTCTAAGCTACAGCTGCTGTGTTCCTCTATGTATTCAGGAGTTCCCCAGTCAACATCACTGAGGCCGCCTCTAAAAGGAGTGGTCACATATATCATGCGAAGCCGCTCCAGTACGAACAATACCTAACGGAATGTGCTGGGGCCTTGTGATTTCGCCTTTTCGCAGCTTCGTCTGCGTGCTGTCATCTTATCTACGTTGAGGTCCTTGGCTTTTAGCGGGCTAAAACAAAGATAACGTGAAGTGAAGTGAATTATATTTATATAGCGCTTTTTCTCTAGCGACTCAAAGCGCTTTACACAGTGAAACCCAATATCTAAGTTACATTTAAACCAGCGCGGGTGGCACTGGGAGCAGGTGGGTAAAGTGTCTTGCCCAAGGACACAACGGCAGTGACTAGGATGGCGGAAGCGGGGATCGAACCTGCAGCCCTCAAGTTGCTGGCACGGCCGCTCTACCAACCGAGCTATACGTGCGGCTGAGGCCACCCCTTAGACACAAAGTTTTGTCCTTGCACAGATAGAACAGGTACAGCTTGAGCACAATAGCTAATAATTATAGAAACGGACTTTAAGCACATTAAAGTTGTGTGATAACTTACACATAATTATTCTAAACGTGTTTAAGTCGGGGTCCACGTCAATCGATTCAATACAGATAGGCTAAAGGTTTTAAGTGTTGTACGAGCATACAAATGTTTTTAAATTAAATAGGGTTGAATAAGCGGTAGAAAATGGATGGATGGATGTATTTCATGGCCCTAGTGTTTGAACGTGAGTGTGAATGTTGTCTGTCTATCTGTGTTGGCCCTGCGATGAGGTGGCGACTTGTCCAGGGTGTACCCTGCCTTCCGCCCGATTGTAGCTGAGATAGGCGCCAGCGCCCCCCGCGACCCCAAAAGTGAATAAGCGGTAGAAAATGGATGGATGGATGGATGTATTGCCCCTCATCGCAGGGAGTCCAGGGTGTACCCCGCCTTCCGCCCGATAGTAGCACCCCCCGCGACCCCAAAAGGGAATAAGCGGTAGATAATGGATGGATTGATGTATTTCCCCTTTTTAATTGAAAAGAATTGTTGTACATGCTTGGGTAGCAGGTTATAGTTTGCTCTGTTTATCATTTTAGCTGTTTGCTAATGCACCAAATTGTTGATTTTGCAACGGGAAAAGCTTTATCGACTCAGACTTGCTTCGTCTGATCGAATCTCAAGAAATCCCAAGAACGTCGGTATTTCCAGACGTCTTGGCGCTCAACGATGTCTTTAGTCTCCACTCTCCGCCAATGGAAAATGAAGGAGAACAGAATGGCGCATAATGAAAATCACTAAATGGGGGTCCCGCCATGACACATCCGCTTAGCTTGTTGCACCCGTGAATAAATTGCCCCTCTTCCAATTCCGATCACAGGAATAGAAAAGGGATTTATCCCGCTGTAAAGGAGGAGCTATAACATCCCGGGTCATAACAAGGATGGGGGGGGGGGGCTCATTTATGGTCTAATGCCATGGCGCCGCGTGGAGGAGAAGGTGCCGACACGGCCGTTAGTCATGCGGCAAAGTGACGCCGTCGTCTTGTCAAGATGGAATCAAACACGAAACAGGAGTAACGTTGGGGTTCTCTTTCCCTGTTTTACTCCTTTTGCCTTCTGAAGGAAGTGTCCGCTCCTGATCCATCACATTTAAAGGGGAACATTATCACCAGACCTATGTAAGCGTCAATATATACCTTGATGGTGCAGAAAAAAGACGATGTATGTATTTTTTTAACCGATTTCCGAACTCTAAATGGGTGAATTTTGGCGAATTAAACGCCTTTCTGTTTATCGCTCTGGTAGCAATGACGTCAGAATGTGACGTCATTTCCAACACATTAAAAACACAGGGTCTCAGCTCTGTTATTTTCCGTTTTTTTGACTATTTTTTGGAACCTTGGAGACATCATGCCTCGAAGGTGTGTTGTCGGAGGGTGTAACAACACTAACAGGGAGGGATTCAAGTTGCACCACTGGCCCGAAGATGCCAAACTGTCTATCGCCAGACCCCCATTGAATGTGCTGGAGTGTCTCCACATTTTACCGGCGATGCTAAAGCAGACATGGCACAGAGATGTATGGATAACCTGCAGATGCATTTGTAACGACAGTCAACGAAATCACAAAGGTGAGTTTTGTTGATGTTGACTGCCAGCTAATCGATGCTAACATGCTACGCTAATCGATGCTAACATGCTATTTACCGGCGGTGCTAAAGCAGACATGGCACAGAGATGTGTGGATAACCTGCAGATGCATTTGCAACTATATTACGTTTACTTCCACCCCATTTAATGCGAAACAAACACTTACCAATCGACGGATTTAAGTTGCTCCAGTGTCACGAAATGCGAAAGTCCTGATCGTTTGGGCCGCACATTTTACCGGCGATGCTAACGCAGCTATTCGGCCATGCTATGGCTATAAATAGCGTCAATAGCTATTCGCTCAATAGATTCATTTTCTTCTTCAATATTTTCATACTCCAACCATCTGTTTCAATACATGCGTAATCTGTTGAATCGCTTAAGTCGCTGAAATCCGAGTTTGAATCCGAGCTAATGTCACTATATCTTGCTGTGGTATTCCCATTTTTTTTTTACATTGGCCGCACTGTGTGACGTCACAGGGAAATGGCCAGTGTCTTCGCAGAGAGCCGAAAATAAGACACTTTAAAGCTATATTTAGAGATATTCCGAGACCGGTAAAATTTTGAAAAAAACTTCAAAAAATAAAACAAGTCACTGGGAACTGATTTTTATTGTTTTTAACCCTTTTGAAATTGTGATAATGTTCCCCTTTAAAATGCTGCGCTGGAACATGCTTTTAATGGCTTTTGCAACACTTAGTACAGTTTGACGTTCATACAGAAACTATTACGCCCTGTTTTAGCGCGGTGTCAAATATTAATTTTTTTCTTATTTTTTTACACTTTTTAGCTGATTAATTACCCAGATTAGGTTGGGATTAGGTCTCTGCTTTTTGCAGACGATGTGGTCCTGATGGCTTCATCTGGCCGGGATCTTCAGCTCTCACTGGATCGGTTCGCGACCGGAATGAGAATCAGCACCTCCATGATTCTCGCCCGGAAAAGGGGTGGAGTGCCATCTCCGGGTTGGGGAGGAGACCCTGCCTCAAGTGGAGGAGTCCAAGTACCTAGGAGTCTTGTTCACGAGTGGGGGAAGAGTGGATCGTGAGATCGACAGGCGGATCGGTGCGGCGTCTTCAGCAATGCGGACGTTGTACCGATCCGTTGTGGTGAAGAAGGAGCTGAGCCGGAAGGCAAAGCTCTCAATTTACCGGTCGATCTACGTTCCCATCCTCACCTATGGCCATGAGCTTTGGGTCATGACCGAAAGGATAAGATCACGGGTACAAGCGGCCGAAATGAGTTTCCTCCGTCGGGTGGATAGGGTGAGAAGCTCTGTCAAAGTAAAGCCGCTGCTCCTCCACATCGAGAGGAGCCAGATGAGGTGGCTCAGGCATCTGGTCAGGATGCCACCGGAACGCCTCCCTAGGGAGGTGTTTAGGGCACGTCCAACCGGTAGGAGGCCACGGGGAAGACCCAGGACACGTTGGGAAGACTATGTCTCCCGGCTGGCCTGGGAACGCCTCGGGATCCCCCGGGAAGAGCTGGACGAAGTGGCTGGGGAGAGGGAAGTCTGGGATTCCCTGCTTAGGCTACTGCCCCCGCGACCCCACCTCGGATAAGCGGAAGATGATGGATGGATGGTTAATTAACCAGAAAAAAATGGTTTGATGGGTCTGTGTACCTTCCGTTCATTCCATTTCCAATTACAAAACGAAAATTAAAAAACAAATATAGGGCTGTTTTTAGATTTTTACTATACATGGCAGATTTGAAAAATAAAAAAAAATAGATTTTTACTAAAATATTGCCTTAAAATTTGATTTTTGTGCTCTTTTCCTTTTAATGGATTTGTATTTTTCCAGATAAACACAAAAATCCAATTCATGTTTATCCAAAATGCAAAAATGCGTGTGTAGCAAGGCTTGTGCTTGGGTTCTGATGGATCACAGGAAGTTGGCACACTCCAGGCAGCGTTTCCACTTTTTCATGTCTTTTCGTTACACTCAAATATATTTTCGTTATGTTCAAATATCTTTTCCTTACACTCAAATGTCTCTTGGACTTTTCAGCCCATACTTGCAATCATCAGTCCTTTTCGGCTTTGTCCATGTTCCTCCCGCTTGTGCCTCGTGTTTGTGTCTCTCCCGCGCTGCTAATAAAGGAACAGGTTATTAGATACCTCGTTCCAACTGAGATTATCCACTCACCTGTGAGCCGCTTCATGACCGATCTCTGCACACACCCCGCCCGCAGGGAACGCGCGGACCACGCCCCCTGCCACGGCGTGTTTATCCGTTTGATGACAAAATGAACCGGAAGCAGTGTTTTAGCTCGGTTGGTCGAGCGGCCGTGCCAGCAACTTGAGGGTTCCAGGTTCGATCCCCGCTTCCGCCATCCTAGTCACTGCCGTTGTGTCCTTGGGCAAGACACTTTACCTACCTGCTCCCAGTGCCACCCACACTGGTTTAAATGTAACTTAGATATTGGGTTTCACTATGTAAAGCGCTTTGAGTCACTAGAGAAAAGCGCTATATAAATATAACTCACTTATCCAACTTTTGTTTCAGAAATGAAAATAGAAAAAATGGTGCAAAATTAGTTTTTTGATATGCATTTAAGATTTTGTAAGCGGTAGGAAATGGATGGAAATAGAATGAATGGAAGGTACACGGACCCAAAATGACTGGACTCAAGATAAATCGGTTTGGAGCAAATAAATTCAACATAAACAATTCAAAATATAAACATATATTTGTCAATATAACAGGGTGTTTTTTTTAATTAGATGATTTTCTGTGATTAATCATAGAAAATATACTTTTTATTTTCATGACTATTTACATTGTAGATTGTCACTGAAGGCATCAGAACTATGAATGAACACATGTGGAGTTATGTACTTAACAAAAAAAGTTGAAATAACTGACATTTTTATATTGTAGTTTCTTCAAAATAGCCACCCTTTGCTCTGGTTACTGCTTTGCACACTCTTGGCATTCTCTTGATGAGCTTCAAGAGGTAGTCACCTGTAATGGTGTTTACTTCACAGGGAGTGCCTTATCAGGGTTGATTAGTGGAATGTTTTGCTTTATCAATGGGGTTGGAACCATCAGTTGTGTTGTGAATGAGGTGTGTCCAAACTTTTGGCCTGTATTGTGTATATATTAGGGATGGGCCTTTTTTTTTTAATCTCAATGTTTTTTAGGCCATATCGCGATACACGATATACATCTCGATATTTTGCCTTAGCCTTGAATGAACACTTGACACATATAATCACAGCAGTATGATGATTCTATGTGTCTACATTAAAACATTCTTCTTCATACTGCATTAATATATGCTAATTTTAAACTTTCATGCAGAGAGGGAAATCACAACTAAGTACATGTAGAAAAACTGTATTTATTAAACAGTTATTAAGCCGTGGCTTAATAACTGTTTAATAAAAACAGAAAGTGCAAGATTGTCAGAGACATTTGGAAACAAGCTATTAGTGCACTTTTGTGCATGATGTCACTAAGATGACACATCAAAACAACACTAAATTAAAGTGCACTTTTTGTACAGAACGCCACTACAATAGTTTAAAAGCAAAAAAAGTGCACTTTTGTGCATGATGTCACTAAGATGACAAATCAAAACAACACTAAATTAAAGTGTACTTTTTCTACAGAATACCACTACAATAGTTTAAAAACAAATAAAGTGCACTTTTGTGCACGATGTCACTAAGATGACATATCAAAACAACACTAAATTAAAGTGTACTTTTTGTACAGAACGCCACTACAATAGTTTAAAAACAAATAAAGTGCACTTTTGTGCATGATGTCACTAAGATGACATATCAAAACAACATTAAATTAAAGTGCACTTTTTGTACAGAACGCCACTACAATAGTTTAAAAACAAATAAAGTGCACTTTTGTGCATGATGTCACACAAGATATTTCAAATAAAAATGAGCTGCATAATAGGAAATCAAATAGCGTTCGTCCTTCGCTATGTGGAAGGTTACTGCGGACATTATCTCCTTTTGTTGTTGACTATTTTTTTCATACGGTGTTGATCTGGAAATGTGTGCCTCGGCATTTTGATGGTGTGGGCGTGTGGCACCGAACAGAGATGTTGACATGCGGAGTAAGCACTCTTCATTCTATAGCGGGTGACTTTTGAAATGATGCTACATATTAGCAGTAATGCTAATTTTGGTAATAACGCTTTTGCCCCCATAGTGTTCGACATATTCCCACTAGAAGCCAAACCACCGCCAGACGATGGACCCCCTGCGGTTTTTCTTGGGAATTAACCCTTCCTTCATTTCTTACCAGATTCGCACCTTCTTTCTCTGGTATTACCACTAGCATCACAGCTAACGTTACCCATGCTGCTACCTCTCTGCTCCGCGAGGGCGTATACGTATGTGACGTATGTAAGAAGGTGCGCTTACTGTCTGTGAGAAGGAGAGACAGGAAAGAGTGAGAAGAGCCTGTAGTGTAATGCCAGCAGCTAAAAGCAACTGCGTGAGAACGTATATTCGAATATTACGATATAGTCATTTTCTATATCTCACAGAGACAAACCCGCGATATATCGAGTATATATATATATATATATATATATATATATATATATATATATATATATATATATATATATATATATATATATATATATATAGCAACACACGCCGATTTTTTCGGACTATAAGTTTTTTCATAGTTTGGCCGGCCGGGGGTGCGACTTATACTCAGGAGCGACTTATGTGTGAAATTATTAACACTTTATCATAAAATATCAAATAATATTATTTATCTCATTCACGTAAGAGACTAGACGTATAAGATTTCATGGGATTTAGCAATTATGAGTGACAGATTGTTTGGTAAACGTATAGCATGTTCTATATGTTATAGTTATTTGAATGACTCTTACCATAATATGTTAGGTTAACATAGCAGGCACCTTCTCAGTTGTTATTTATGCCTCATATAACGTACACTTATTCAGCCTGTTGTTCACTATTCTTTATTTATTTTAAATTGCCTTTCAAATGTCTATTCTTCGTGTTGGATTTTATCAAATACATTTCCGCAAAAAATGCAACTTATACTCCAGTGCGACTTATATATGTTTTTTTTCCTTCTTTATTATGCATTTTCGGCATGTGCGACTTATACTCCGGAGCGACATATACCCTCAAAAATACGGTGTATATATATTAGAGATGCGCGGTTTGCGGTCTCGTCCGCGGATAAACCGCGGGTCAGGTGGGTGACATGACGAAAAAATAGATTTTAATTCGATTCGGGCGGGTGGCGGTTGAACCTACCGGAAATATTTCATATACATGGTTCGGGGATCGGTATCCTTTGCCATTCAAAGAGCCATTTAAGACCCGTGTCATAGAGCGAAGAAGACAGTAGGAGACGCTAATATTCCCTAGAATGACTGCCGGCAGTCACCCAGATAATAAATATTAGGGCATGCGATGAAGCCATTGGCTTTATCGCCTTCTACAACATGTACGATCTACTTGTCAGTCCAGCATCAAATTGTGTGTGGTTTCCGCAGACACACGCACACAACTGCAAGGCATACTGGGTGACACAGAGTACACTAATGGTTGTGATATAAACAATTTTAACACTCTTAGTAAAATGCGCCACGCTGTGAAGCCACACCAATTAAGAACGACAAACACATTTCGGGGGAACATCCTCACAGTAACACAACATAAACGCAACACAACAAATACCCAGAATCCTTTGTATCCGTAGCACTTCCTATTTTATACACCCCGCTAGCAGCAAACCCCGCCACTCCCACCCCCCCGTGCATCGGTAAGGTAGGCGGGGTTGGGGGCTCGGGGGTGTAAAATATATTCAGGAAGTTTCACGGATACAAAGGATTCTGGGTATTTGTTGTGTTGCGTTTGTGTTGTGTTACTGTGAGGATGTTCTCCCGAAATGTGTTTGTCAATCTTGTTTGGTGTGGCTTCACAGCGTGGCGCATATTAGTAAGTGTTAAAGTTGTTTATGTCACAACCATCAGTGTACTCTGTATCACTCAGTATGCCTTTCAATCTTGTACGTGGGATTGTGAAAGCTGCACACAACATGTTGCCGGACTAACAATTGGTTCGTACATGTTGTTTATAGGCGTCAAAGGCAATGGCTTCACAGCACGCCCATATTCTTGTCATCATGAAGAATAGTTTTGGATAGTCGCGAGAACGTTAGCGGCTCCAATTGTCTTCATTACTCTGTGAGACAGATTTAAATAACTCTGTGAGTGGTAAAGGCGGCCGATCTCTGATGTATTTCAGCGGGTGGTTGGCGGGCGGGTACGGTTCCGATAAAATGTTGGTTCGGGTGGACGGCGGGTGGATGACGACTTTGGTGATGCGGTTGCGGATGATATAATTGCCTATCCGCGCATCTCTAATATATATATATATATATTTTTTTTACAAATATAGGCAAATGGTTTGTCATTAAAAAGAGTAAAACTCAAAGAACCATTATTGATATACAAATTAATAACTAAAACAATACTAACAACTGTTGCCTAGGCAGATGATTTTTTTTAGTTTTAATGCCTTCACAGTTATGCAATTAAGAAGTCATTTCCTTCACATATTATTAATAAGTGTCGTGGACAGGAGATGCTTTTTTGGGGGGGAAGGGGGGGGGGGGGTTTCGGAGATTTTTTTTCTCGCCAACCGCAGGGAAAATCTAAGGGAAAACAGCGGGCGATCATGTTTCATCATCATCATCATCTGGTTCCATTGCACATGGAGGAGGCGGACTTCATTATGGTACCTGCAGGGACTATTTAAAGCCAACTCATGAATACAAAAAGCATTGTTCCGTAGAAAAGCTCTCATTCCTCACTTAATGCATAGATTTTATGCTGTAAACACAATAATTCAAACCGCGGAGGGACTATAGCCAGCTCTGTGAGTTTTCTCATCATCTGAGAAATAACGCACTTTTATTTATTTATTTATTTTTTTGGGGCTGTTTGCTATGCATGGATGTGACCCGACTACTTTCAAATATGTCACCGCGCCGACACGTCCGCTGCCGCTCCCCCATATTTCAGCGCTTATTATCACAATAAGACGGTGAATCCGACATGCAGATGGAGTTCCTCAGCACGCACAAAAAAATTGGGAAAAAGAGAGCGACGTTAGGCTGGGGGGGTGGGGGGGCGGAAAAATCATTAGATTTTAAGAATTTCCTTTGTATTCAGCAAAGGAAATATATGCCGGCGTGGCACATTTGCCTTGCTGAACAGACAAGAAATTATAGCTGGTGCACTGCCACCTAAGCCACATCTCGGGAGGAAATAAGGCTTTTAAGGGGGAAACTTCTCGCTCAAATCCAAACGTACAAGGTGCCTTTAGGTGCGACTTAACTATATGTGTTCAATCACAGATAGACGTCACGCACCCCCCCCCCCCCCCTGCATGCATGTCAATCAACTCTACACACTGCCTGCGCCATGTTTGCATAAGTATATTGGAAAATTATCAGCCATCACACAGACTGTGACTGCGAGTGTGTGCGCTTACATCACACACACACACACACGCACACACACACACACACACACACACACACACACACATATATGCATGCAAGCATGCGCGGCTGTATTTAAAAATCCACCACGGGTCACCCGGGTGTCAAACTCTTTTCATCGAGGATCACGTCGGAGGTAGCCCCAGAACAGTAAACATGTATGATTTACTCATGTAAAAAACAATGTATGTTATAAAGAGAGAAAAAAAAGAGTATTAATATAAAATCAATCACCTCATAATATGATTACGCCATTGGCGTTTAAATGTTTAATTTTTTTTTGCATACAAATTAAAGGCCTACTGAAACCCACTACTACCGACCACGCAGTCTGATAGTTTATATATCAATGATGAAATGTTAACATTGCAACACATGCCAATACGGCCTTTTTAGTTTACTAAATTGCAATTTTAAATTCCGCGCCGAAGTATCCTGCTGAAACGTGGCGGTACGATGACGCGTGCGGGTGACGTCACGCATTGTGGAGGTCATTTTGTTCCAGCACCGTTCCCAGCTGTTTTCATCGCATAGTTCCACAGAATACCGGACATCTGTGTTGCTGAATATGTTGCAATTTGTTCAATGAATAATGGAGACGTCAAAGAAGAAAGCCGTAGGTGTGAAGCGGTCTATTGAGGCCGCCTTCAGCAACACAAACACAGAAAATGAATTATTAATCCACTTGTTCATTTACTGTTAATATCTGCTCACTTTCTCTTTTAACATGTTCTATCTACACTTCTGTTAAAATGTAATAATCACTTATTCTTCAGTTTTTTTGGATGCTTTACATTAATTTTGGATGATATCACACATTTAGGTATCAATCCAATACCAAGTAGTTACAGGATCATACATCGGTCGTATTCAAAGTCCTCATGTGTCCAGGGACGTATTTCCTGAGTTTATAAACATAATATGAATAAAAATAAAATAAAATAAAAAATGTGATGCTAAAAGTATCCACTAATTACGTGATTTTACTTTGAGCTCCTCTCGGATGGCATAGCTTCTCACCCTATCTCTAAGTGGAACCCTGCCACCCGGCGGAGGAAACTCATTTGGGCCGCTTGTACCCGTGATCTTATCCTTTCAGTCATGACCCAAAGCTCATGACCATAGGTGAGGATGGGAACGTAGATCGACCGGTAAATTGAGAGCTTTGCCTTCCGGCTCAGCTCCTTCTTCACCACAACGGATTGATACAACGTCCGCATTACTGAAGACGCCGCACCGATCCGCCTGTCGATCTCACGATCCACTCTTCCCTCACTCGTGAACAAGACTCCTAGGTACTTGAACTCCTCCACTTGGGGCGGGGTCTCTTCCCCAACCCGGAGATGGCACTCCACCCTTTTCCGGGCGAGAACCATGGACTCGGACATGGAGGTGCTGATTCTCATTCCGGTCGTTTCGAACCATACCACATGGAGAGGAGCCAGATGAGGTGGTTCAGGCATCAGGTCAGGATGCCACCCGAACGCCTCCCAAGGGAGGTGTTTAGGGCACGTCCGACCGGTAGGAGGCCACGGGGAAGACCCAGGACACGTTGGGAAGACTATGTCTCCCGGCTGGCCTGGGAACGCCTCGGGATCCCCCGGGAAGAGCTAGACAAAGTGGCTGGGGAGAGGGAAGTCTGGGCTTCCCTGCTTAGGCTGCTGCCCCCGCGACCCGACCTCGGATAAGCGGAAGATGATGGATGGATGGATAATTACGTGCCTGTACTTGATATAATTACAGTGGATGTCAGGTGTAGATCCACCAATGACGTTTGTTTACATTTTGATGCCGGAGGCGAAGGATTAGTGATTTACTACATACACTTTTTCTGTCAAATTAGAGAAAAAAACAAATACTTTTTTTGCTTTATTGATGCACATTAGTTCCAGGCCTTGTAAAATGAAGTGGCGGGCCAGATGTGACCCCCAGGGGCCTTGAGTGTGACGCCCGTGTCTTCGAGGACCCCCAATCATGGTCGCCGCGCTTTGTAGTTGCCAGGACGAAGACGCGGAGCAAAACCGTCGACGTCCCAGCCCAAGTGGTGCATGATGGGTAAACAGAGCACAGCCACCCACCTGACTTTAGGCCCAAATGGTAACACTTGTGCTAATTGCCTCTGCACATGTGTGTAGGACTGTAGGTGTGTGTGTGTGTGTGTGTGTGTGTGTGTGTGTGTGTGTGTGTGTGTGTGTGTGTGTGTGTGTGTGTGTGTGTGTGTGTAAACGTGTTGTGTAGGAGGAGGAGGAGGAATCTGTCAGCAGTTAATGAAATAATTGGCACACACACACTGGCATAAACAGGCATGAAATAGCCTTTTATGGATTTGCCGTCTTTTCACACACACACACACACACACACACACACACACACACACACACACACACAGCGATTCCTGCAAATGTAGGCTTCGGCGCCTAATGGAGGAGGAAAGGCACAGGTCACAACATTAGGTACACATGCACCAACATCATTTAAAACTGTGGTTCCCCAACCTTTTTGTAGCTGTGGACCCAGGGGGGGGTATTTTTATTTATATATTTTTTTTTTCATAAAAAAAATACAATCGTGTGTGCTTACGGACTGTATCCCTGCAGACTGTATCGATCTATATTGATATATAATGTACAAACCCCGTTTCCATATGAGTTGGGAAATTGTGTTAGATGTAAATATAAACGGAATACAATGATTTTTAAATCCTTTTCAACTCATATTCAATTGAATGCACTACAAAGACAAGATATTTGATGTTCAAACTCATAAACTTTATTTTTTTGGGCAAATAATAATTAACTTAGAATTTCATGGCTGCAACACGTGCCAAAATAGTTGGGAAAGGGCATGTTCACCACTGTATTACATCAGCTTTTCTTTTAACAACACTCAATAAACGTTTGGGAACTGAGGAAACTAATTGTTGAAGCTTTTGAAAGTGGAATTCTTTCCCATTCTTGTTTTATGTAGAGCTTCAGTCGTTCAACTCCGCTGTCGTATTTTACGCTTCATAATGTGCCACACATTTTGGATGGGAGACGGGTCTGTTCCAGGAAAGTACCCGCATTCTGTTGTAACACTTGTCTTGCTGAAATAGGCAGGGGCATCCATGATAACGTTGCTTGGATGACAACATATGTTGCTCCAAAACCTGTATGGACCTTTCAGCATTAATGGTGCCT